>NW_028274938.1:0-300000 GCF_037043125.1 Eumetopias jubatus | reverse complement strand
GGGGCAGAACATACATTTTTAACTTGGTGATGCTGGTTCTCCTCTGAAGGTAATGCATAGCAACAACAGAGACTGGATCTGGACTGTGTCATTGTGCACAACACATGGGGTGTGCTGTTTTAACAAGATGCATGCGTGTTCTGTGGGTGATGGGGAGACATATTGTTGTCAAGGATTGTGTGGGTCTTATCAGGGAGGGTATCCACAGCACTGGGACTGAAGCAGGTGTGGTAGGTGTGGGGATGGGCCATGGTTTATGCAAGTTAGTGATTGCTAGATTGTGCTTGATCTTGCAGGTAGGTGTGTGTTTATAATGAGGGGCCGTAGAGGGAAATGGAACCTGCCAGCTCCTTTGTTCCTGGACAAGTCCCTTAGCAAACTCTGAGTTCAGGAACTATGTCTCCCTTGTTTAATCCTCAAGCACGTTTCAACCTGCTTCACCCAAGCTTCTCCAGACTGTTTGCTGTGCTTTCTCTTTAAGGACAGATCTCAGCTTCCGATCACCTTCTGTGCTCTCTCAGAGCTGAGACAGCTGATTTTTAAAAGTTCCAAGCTTTAAGTCTGCTGGTTGTATACGCTCACAAATGTCATCCCTTCTGATTTTCAAAGCCATAAGCTATGAGGATGTCTCTACGCTTTAGAGGCTCCCCGGTGTAGTAGTTTGTTTCTGGCCCCTCTGTGACTGTGGTTCCCTCCCTCTGCTGGTCAGAAATACGGGGTTTAGATTCCTACAGAGTCCTTGTCCTTCCTACCATCTTTGATGTGATTTCCTCTCTCCATTTAGTTGTAGAGTTTTGTTGGGAAATCTGAAGGTCCATTTCTGGGTGACTCTGGTGTGAGTGTGATCTAGTTGTATCTGTGGGATGAGGTGAGTTTAGGGTCCTTCTACTCTGCCATCTTCCCCACAATTCAGTTTATTTTGTCTCATAAAAATATTACGACTCCAACTTTCTTTTCACTTCCATTTGCATCATAAATCGTTTTGTTTCCCATTACTTCGAATCTGCTTTTATTTTTAGGTCTGAAGTGATTCTCTGGTAGGCAGCATAGAGATGGGTCTTGCTTCCTCTTTACAGTCTATGTTTTCTGATTGGGATATTTAGTCCTTTTTTGTTAAAGCAATCATTGATAAAGTATTTGTATCTCTGTAGTTTACTTCACAAGGAAAAGTGTGAAAGGCTTCGCTCTGAGAAGGAGGTCTGCGTGGACGCCTCTTTCAACTCACGGCTTGTTTCTGGCTGACGGAAGGCTTCTCAAGGGTGTGTACGGAAGCCTACGGAAAAAGCGCCTACACTTCACTCTCCGGGGGGAATAAAAGCAAGAACCCAAAAGCATCAGTGAGAAACCGTCACTCAACGAACACCTTCTTTCCTGCGAGACAGAAACATGTTCAACTCTGTGTGTGTGTGTGTGTGTGTGTGTGTGCGCGCGCGCGCGCGTGAGGGAATAAGGAATGTGCCATGCACTCACCTGGGAAAAGCAAGTCTGCGTATACGGCAACTCTCCACTAACATATTCAGGTATCCTTGAGAGAGAAGCATTTCCAAAAGTGGGTGTGGAAGCATCATGAATGTGCCGTAAGCTTTACTACCGTTCAACACCCAAACTCAACACCCAAAAAACAAATAAGCGAGTCAAGAAATGGGCAGAAGATATGAACAGATATTTCTCCAAAGAAGACACACAAATGGCCAACAGACATATGACAAACTGCTCAACATCACTTGGCATGGGGAAAAAGAAATCCAAATGACAGTGAGATACCACTTCACACCAGTCAGAATTGCAAAAATTAACAAGCGGAGAAATAACAAATGTTGGTGAGGAGAAAGGGGAACTCTCTTACACTTCTACGTGGGAATGAAAACTGGTACAGCCACTTTGGAAAACAATATGGAGGTTCCTCAAGAACTTAAAACAGAGCTCCCTTACAACCCAGCAATTTTATTTACCCCAAAGCTACCAATGTAGTGATCTGAAGGGGCAACTGCACCCCGAATGTTTATAGCAACATTGTCCACAATAGCCAAACCGTGGAAGGAACCAAGACATCCATCGACAGATAAATGGATAAAGAAAACATGGTATATACATATACAATGGAATATGACTCAGCCATCAGAAAGGATCAATATTGAGCATATCGATGTGGATGGCACTGGAGGGTATTATGCTGAGCAAAATAAGTCAGTCAGAGAAAAACAATTATTATATGGTTTTACTCATATGTGGAATAGAAGGAACAGCACAGAGGATCATAGGGGAAGGGAGGGAAAATGAATGCGAAGGAACCAGAGAGGAAGAAAATCCATGACAGGTTCCTAACTATTGGAAACCAACTGAGGGTTGCTGGAGGAAAGGTGGCTGGGGAGATGGGGTAACTGTGTGATGGGCATTAAGGAATGCCTGTGATGTGATGAACACTGGGTGTTATACACAACTGATGAATTGTGGAACGCTACATTTGAAACTACTGGTGTACTCTATGTTGGCTAATTCAATTTCAATTTTAAAAAACTCTATTTGGTCTGATATAAGGATTGCTACTCTGACTTCTTTTGACATCCACTTGCATGATTAATGTTTCTCCATCTCTTAATTTCCATCTGCAGGTGTCTTTAGGTGTGAAATCTTTTATATATATAGACAAACTCTGTCATGCTCTTTTGCTTGGAGCATTTAGTCCATTTACATTCAAACTGATTATCATTAGACATGTATTTATTGATGTTTTGTTACTTGTTTCATAGTTTTTTGTGTAGTTTTTCTCTGATCCTTTCTTCTCTTGCTCTCTCTCTCATGGTTTGCTCGTTTTCTTTAATGATATTCTTGGATTTCTTTCCCTTTATCTTTTGCATGTGTATTAGTGCTTTGGGTTTGTGGTGACCCCCTGGATTATATATAGCCTTTTCGGTCTATATTAAGTTGAATGCTGTTTAAGTTCAAACCCACTGTTGACTCCTCCTCATGTGTTAGGGTATATGTTTTCATATTTTACATACTTTTATTTTGTGAATCCCTTAACTGATTTTTACAGAAATACTTATTTTTACTGCTTCCTTGATTCATTATTGTCATACTCTCACTTACGATTTTTTTCCACTCATAGTGTCCCCTTCAATATTTTTTGTAGTTAATTTAGTGGTCATGAACTCTTTTAGTTTGTGTGGCTAAGAAACTCTTTTTCTCCCCTTCTTTTCTGAAGGATAGGCTTGCTGGATAAATTATTCCTTGCTGCAGATTTTTCTCATTCAGCACTTTGAATATTTAACGCCACTTTCTTCTGTCCTGCATAGTTTCTGCTGAAAACTCAGCTGATAGCTTTATGGGCTTTCCCTTGCATGTTACCTGTCTTCTTTTATCTTGCTGCTTTAAATGTTTTTTCTTTATCACTACCTTTTCCCATTTGGATTACTATGTGTCTTGATGTGGACCTCCTTCGGTTGACTTTGTGGGAGGGGATCTCTATGCCTTATGGATTTGTATAGGTTTCCTTCACCAGATTAGGTTAAGTTTTCAGCTCTTCTTTGCTCAAATAGATTTTCTGCCCCCTTTTCCCCCTTTTCACCTTCTGGGATCCCTCTAATGTGGGTGTTGTTACACTGGATGGAGTCACTGAATTCCCTAAGTCTCTTCTCATTTTTGCATACTTCTTTTTCCTCTCATTTGTTCCGCTTGATTACTTTCCATTACTGTCTTCTAGTTCATTAATTTGTTCCTCTGCTTCGTCCATCCTGCTAATTATTCTATCTAGTATATTCTTCATTTCATTTCTTGTGTTCCACATCTCTGATTATTTCTTTCATATCTCTTTGTTAAGAGTCTCAGTGATGTTCCCCCTTCTGATGTCCTCCCTCTTTTCATTTCCCCAGTGAGTATCTTTATAATTGTTATCTTAAATTTTCTGTCAGGCATGTTCCTTATATCCATTTTGTTTAGGTCTCTTGCTGTGGCTTTGTCCTCTTCTTTCGTTTAGGACATAGTCCTCTGTCTGCTCATTTGGCCTACTTCTCAGAGAATATCTCTCGGTGAGGAAGGTCAGATATATTGCTTGTTCTTGAAAATACGGGGCAGAACATACATTTTTAACTTGGTGATGCTGGTTCTCCTCTGAAGGTAATGCATAGCAACAACAGAGACTGGATCTGGACTGTGTCATTGTGCACAACACATGGGGTGTGCTGTTTTAACAAGATGCATGCGTGTTCTGTGGGTGATGGGGAGACATATTGTTGTCAAGGATTGTGTGGGTCTTATCAGGGAGGGTATCCACAGCACTGGGACTGAAGCAGGTGTGGTAGGTGTGGGGATGGGCCATGGTTTATGCAAGTTAGTGATTGCTAGATTGTGCTTGATCTTGCAGGTAGGTGTGTGTTTATAATGAGGGGCCGTAGAGGGAAATGGAACCTGCCAGCTCCTTTGTTCCTGGACAAGTCCCTTAGCAAACTCTGAGTTCAGGAACTATGTCTCCCTTGTTTAATCCTCAAGCACGTTTCAACCTGCTTCACCCAAGCTTCTCCAGACTGTTTGCTGTGCTTTCTCTTTAAGGACAGATCTCAGCTTCCGATCACCTTCTGTGCTCTCTCAGAGCTGAGACAGCTGATTTTTAAAAGTTCCAAGCTTTAAGTCTGCTGGTTGTATACGCTCACAAATGTCATCCCTTCTGATTTTCAAAGCCATAAGCTATGAGGATGTCTCTACGCTTTAGAGGCTCCCCGGTGTAGTAGTTTGTTTCTGGCCCCTCTGTGACTGTGGTTCCCTCCCTCTGGTGGTCAGAAATACGGGGTTTAGATTCCTACAGAGTCCTTGTCCTT
Organism: Eumetopias jubatus; assembly: GCF_037043125.1. NCBI lineage: Eukaryota > Metazoa > Chordata > Mammalia > Carnivora > Otariidae > Eumetopias > Eumetopias jubatus. Next base: position 295,186 of record NW_028274938.1, on the reverse strand, counting down.
CCTACCATCTTTGATGTGATTTCCTCTCTCCATTTAGTTGTAGAGTTTTGTTGGGAAATCTGAAGGTCCATTTCTGGGTGACTCTGGTGTGAGTGTGATCTAGTTGTATCTGTGGGATGAGGTGAGTTTAGGGTCCTTCTACTCTGCCATCTTCCCCACAATTCAGTTTATTTTGTCTCATAAAAATATTACGACTCCAACTTTCTTTTCACTTCCATTTGCATCATAAATCGTTTTGTTTCCCATTACTTCGAATCTGCTTTTATTTTTAGGTCTGAAGTGATTCTCTGGTAGGCAGCATAGAGATGGGTCTTGCTTCCTCTTTACAGTCTATGTTTTCTGATTGGGATATTTAGTCCTTTTTTGTTAAAGCAATCATTGATAAAGTATTTGTATCTCTGTAGTTTACTTCACAAGGAAAAGTGTGAAAGGCTTCGCTCTGAGAAGGAGGTCTGCGTGGACGCCTCTTTCAACTCACGGCTTGTTTCTGGCTGACGGAAGGCTTCTCAAGGGTGTGTACGGAAGCCTACGGAAAAAGCGCCTACACTTCACTCTCCGGGGGGAATAAAAGCAAGAACCCAAAAGCATCAGTGAGAAACCGTCACTCAACGAACACCTTCTTTCCTGACGAGACAGAAACATGTTCAACTCTGTGTGTGTGTGTGTGTGTGTGTGCGCGCGCGCGCGCGTGAGGGAATAAGGAATGTGCCATGCACTCACCTGGGAAAAGCAAGTCTGCGTATACGGCAACTCTCCACTAACATATTCAGGTATCCTTGAGAGAGAAGCATTTCCAAAAGTGGGTGTGGAAGCATCATGAATGTGCCGTAAGCTTTACTACCGTTCAACACCCAAACTCAACACCCAAAAAACAAATAAGCGAGTCAAGAAATGGGCAGAAGATATGAACAGATATTTCTCCAAAGAAGACACACAAATGGCCAACAGACATATGACAAACTGCTCAACATCACTTGGCATGGGGAAAAAGAAATCCAAATGACAGTGAGATACCACTTCACACCAGTCAGAATTGCAAAAATTAACAAGCGGAGAAATAACAAATGTTGGTGAGGAGAAAGGGGAACTCTCTTACACTTCTACGTGGGAATGAAAACTGGTACAGCCACTTTGGAAAACAATATGGAGGTTCCTCAAGAACTTAAAACAGAGCTCCCTTACAACCCAGCAATTTTATTTACCCCAAAGCTACCAATGTAGTGATCTGAAGGGGCAACTGCACCCCGAATGTTTATAGCAACATTGTCCACAATAGCCAAACCGTGGAAGGAACCAAGACATCCATCGACAGATAAATGGATAAAGAAAACATGGTATATAGATATACAATGGAATATGACTCAGCCATCAGAAAGGATCAATATTGAGCATATCGATGTGGATGGCACTGGAGGGTATTATGCTGAGCAAAATAAGTCAGTCAGAGAAAAACAATTATTATATGGTTTTACTCATATGTGGAATAGAAGGAACAGCACAGAGGATCATAGGGGAAGGGAGGGAAAATGAATGCGAAGAAACCAGAGAGGAAGAAAATCCATGACAGGTTCCTAACTATTGGAAACCAACTGAGGGTTGCTGGAGGAAAGGTGGCTGGGGAGATGGGGTAACTGTGTGATGGGCATTAAGGAATGCCTGTGATGTGATGAACACTGGGTGTTATACACAACTGATGAATTGTGGAACGCTACATTTGAAACTACTGGTGTACTCTATGTTGGCTAATTCAATTTCAATTTTAAAAAAGTCTATTTGGTCTGATATAAGGATTGCTACTCTGACTTCTTTTGACACCCACTTGCATGATTAATGTTTCTCCATCTCTTAATTTCCATCTGCAGGTGTCTTTAGGTGTGAAATCTTTTATATATATAGACAAACTCTGTCATGCTCTTTTGCTTGGAGCATTTAGTCCATTTACATTCAAACTGATTATCATTAGACATGTATTTATTGATGTTTTGTTACTTGTTTCATAGTTTTTTGTGTAGTTTTTCTCTGATCCTTTCTTCTCTTGCTCTCTCTCTCATGGTTTGCTCGTTTTCTTTAATGATATTCTTGGATTTCTTTCCCTTTATCTTTTGCATGTGTATTAGTGCTTTGGGTTTGTGGTGACCCCCTGGATTATATATAGCCTTTTCGGTCTATATTAAGTTGAATGCTGTTTAAGTTCAAACCCACTGTTGACTCCTCCTCATGTGTTAGGGTATATGTTTTCATATTTTACATACTTTTATTTTGTGAATCCCTTAACTGATTTTTACAGAAATACTTATTTTTACTGCTTCCTTGATTCATTATTGTCATACTCTCACTTACGGTTTTTTTCCACTCATAATGTCCCCTTCAATATTTTTTGTAGTTAATTTAGTGGTCATGAACTCTTTTAGTTTGTGTGGCTAAGAAACTCTTTTTCTCCCCTTCTTTTCTGAAGGATAGGCTTGCTGGGTAAATTATTCCTTGCTGCAGATTTTTCTCATTCAGCACTTTGAATATTTAACGCCACTTTCTTCTGTCCTGCATAGTTTCTGCTGAAAACTCAGCTGATAGCTTTATGGGCTTTCCCTTGCATGTTACCTGTCTTCTTTTATCTTGCTGCTTTAAATGTTTTTTCTTTATCACTACCTTTTCCCATTTGGATTACTATGTGTCTTGATGTGGACCTCCTTCGGTTGACTTTGTGGGAGGGGATCTCTATGCCTAATGGATTTGTATAGGTTTCCTTCACCAGATTAGGTTAAGTTTTCAGCACTTCTTTGCTCAAATAGATTTTCTGCCCCCTTTTCCCCCTTTTCACCTTCTGGGATCCCTCTAATGTGGGTGTTGTTACACTGGATGGAGTCACTGAATTCCCTAAGTCTCTTCTCATTTTTGCATACTTCTTTTTCCTCTCATTTGTTCCGCTTGATTACTTTCCATTACTGTCTTCTAGTTCATTAATTTGTTCCTCTGCTTCGTCCATCCTGCTAATTATTCTATCTAGTATATTCTTCATTTCATTTCTTGTGTTCCACATCTCTGATTATTTCTTTCATATCTCTTTGTTAAGAGTCTCAATGATGTTCCCCCTTCTGATGTCCTCCCTCTTTTCATTTCCCCAGTGAGTATCTTTATAATTGTTATCTTAAATTTTCTGTCAGGCATGTTCCTTATATCCATTTTGTTTAGGTCTCTTGCTGTGGCTTTGTCCTCTTCTTTCGTTTAGGACATAGTCCTCTGTCTGCTCTTTTGGCCTACTTCTCAGAGAATATCTCTCGGTGAGGAAGGTCAGATATATTGCTTGTTCTTGAAAATACGGGGCAGAACATACATTTTTAACTTGGTGATGCTGGTTCTCCTCTGAAGTTAATGCATAGCAACAACAGAGACTGGATCTGGACTGTGTCATTGTGCACAACACATGGGGTGTGCTGTTTTAACAAGATGCATGCGTGCTCTGTGGGTGATGGGGAGACATATTGTTGTCAAGGATTGTGTGGGTCTTATCAGGGAGGGTATCCACAGCACTGGGACTGAAGCAGGTGTGGTAGGTGTGGGGATGGGCCATGGTTTATGCAAGTTAGTGATTGCTAGATTGTGCTTGATCTTGCAGGTAGGTGTGTGTTTATAATGAGGGGCCGTAGAGGGAAATGGAACCTGCCAGCTCCTTTGTTCCTGGACAAGTCCCTTAGCAAACTCTGAGTTCAGGAACTATGTCTCCCTTGTTTAATCCTCAAGCACGTTTCAACCTGCTTCACCCAAGCTTCTCCAGACTGTTTGCTGTGCTTTCTCTTTAAGGACAGATCTCAGCTTCCGATCACCTTCTGTGCTCTCTCAGAGCTGAGACAGCTGATTTTTAAAAGTTCCAAGCTTTAAGTCTGCTGGTTGTATACGCTCACAAATGTCATCCCTTCTGATTTTCAAAGCCATAAGCTATGAGGATGTCTCTACGCTTTAGAGGCTCCCCGGTGTAGTAGTTTGTTTCTGGCCCCTCTGTGACTGTGGTTCCCTCCCTCTGGTGGTCAGAAATACGGGGTTTAGATTCCTACAGAGTCCTTGTCCTTCCTACCATCTTTGATGTGATTTCCTCTCTCCATTTAGTTGTAGAGTTTTGTTGGGAAATCTGAAGGTCCATTTCTGGGTGACTCTGGTGTGAGTGTGATCTAGTTGTATCTGTGGGATGAGGTGAGTTTAGGGTCCTTCTACTCTGCCATCTTCCCCACAATTCAGTTTATTTTGTCTCATAAAAATATTACGACTCCAACTTTCTTTTCACTTCCATTTGCATCATAAATCGTTTTGTTTCCCATTACTTCGAATCTGCTTTTATTTTTAGGTCTGAAGTGATTCTCTGGTAGGCAGCATAGAGATGGGTCTTGCTTCCTCTTTACACTCTATGTTTTCTGATTGGGATATTTAGTCCTTTTTTGTTAAAGCAATCATTGATAAAGTATTTGTATCTCTGTAGTTCACTTCACAAGGAAAAGTGTGAAAGGCTTCGCTCTGAGAAGGAGGTCTGCGTGGACGCCTCTTTCAACTCACGGCTTGTTTCTGGCTGACGGAAGGCTTCTCAAGGGTGTGTACGGAAGCCTACGGTAAAAGCGCCTACACTTCACTCTCCGGGGGGAATAAAAGCAAGAACCCAAAAGCATCAGTGAGAAACCGTCACTCAACGAACACCTTCTTTCCTGACGAGACAGAAACATGTTCAACTCTGTGTGTGTGTGTGTGTGTGTGTGTGTGTGTGTGTGTGTGTGTGCGCGCGCGCGCGTGAGGGAATAAGGAATGTGCCATGCACTCACCTGGGAAAAGCAAGTCTGCGTATACGGCAACTCTCCACTAACATATTCAGGTATCCTTGAGAGAGAAGCATTTCCAAAAGTGGGTGTGGAAGCATCATGAATGTGCCGTACGCTTTACTACCGTTCAACACCCAAACTCAACACCCAAAAAACAAATAAGCGAGTCAAGAAATGGGCAGAAGATATGAACAGATATTTCTCCAAAGAAGACACACAAATGGCCAACAGACATATGACAAACTGCTCAACATCACTTGGCATGGGGAAAAAGAAATCCAAATGACAATGAGATACCACTTCACACCAGTCAGAATTGCAAAAATTAACAAGCGGAGAAATAACAAATGTTGGTGAGGAGAAAGGGGAACTCTCTTACACTTCTAAGTGGGAATGAAAACTGGTACAGCCACTTTGGAAAACAATATGGAGGTTCCTCAAGAACTTAAAACAGAGCTCCCTTACAACCCAGCAATTTTATTTACCCCAAAGCTACCAATGTAGTGATCTGAAGGGGCAACTGCACCCCGAATGTTTATAGCAACATTGTCCACAATAGCCAAACCGTGGAAGGAACCAAGACATCCATCGACAGATAAATGGATAAAGAAAACATGGTATATACATATACAATGGAATATGACTCAGCCATCAGAAAGGATCAATATTGAGCATATCGATGTGGATGGCACTGGAGGGTATTATGCTGAGCAAAATAAGTCAGTCAGAGAAAAACAATTATTATATGGTTTTACTCATATGTGGAATAGAAGGAACAGCACAGAGGATCATAGGGGAAGGGAGGGAAAATGAATGCGAAGAAACCAGAGAGGAAGAAAATCCATGACAGGTTCCTAACTATTGGAAACCAACTGAGGGTTGCTGGAGGAAAGGTGGCTGGGGAGATGGGGTAACTGTGTGATGGGCATTAAGGAATGCCTGTGATGTGATGAACACTGGGTGTTATACACAACTGATGAATTGAGGAACGCTACATTTGAAACTACTGGTGTACTCTATGTTGGCTAATTCAATTTCAATTTTAAAAAAGTCTATTTGGTCTGATATAAGGATTGCTACTCTGACTTCTTTTGACATCCACTTGCATGATTAATGTTTCTCCATCTCTTAATTTCCATCTGCAGGTGTCTTTAGGTGTGAAATCTTTTATATATATAGACAAACTCTGTCATGCTCTTTTGCTTGGAGCATTTAGTCCATTTACATTCAAACTGATTATCATTAGACATGTATTTATTGATGTTTTGTTACTTGTTTCATAGTTTTTTGTGTAGTTTTTCTCTGATCCTTTCTTCTCTTGCTCTCTCTCTCATGGTTTGCTCGTTTTCTTTAATGATATTCTTGGATTTCTTTCCCTTTATCTTTTGCATGTGTATTAGTGCTTTGGGTTTGTGGTGACCCCCTGGATTATATATAGCCTTTTCGGTCTATATTAAGTTGAATGCTGTTTAAGTTCAAACCCACTGTTGACTCCTCCTCATGTGTTAGGGTATATGTTTTCATATTTTACATACTTTTATTTTGTGAATCCCTTAACTGATTTTTACAGAAATACTTATTTTTACTGCTTCCTTGATTCATTATTGTCATACTCTCACTTACGGTTCTTTTCCACTCATAGTGTCCCCTTCAATATTTTTTGTAGTTAATTTAGTGGTCATGAACTCTTTTAGTTTGTGTGGCTAAGAAACTCTTTTTCTCCCCTTCTTTTCTGAAGGATAGGCTTGCTGGATAAATTATTCCTTGCTGCAGATTTTTCTCATTCAGCACTTTGAATATTTAACGCCCCTTTCTTCTGTCCTGCATAGTTTCTGCTGAAAACTCAGCTGATAGCTTTATGGGCTTTCCCTTGCATGTTACCTGTCTTCTTTTATCTTGCTGCTTTAAATGTTTTTTCTTTATCACTACCTTTTCCCATTTGGATTACTATGTGTCTTGATGTGGACCTCCTTCGGTTGACTTTGTGGGAGGGGATCTCTATGCCTTATGGATTTGTATAGGTTTCCTTCACCAGATTAGGTTAAGTTTTCAGCTCTTCTTTGCTCAAATAGATTTTCTGCCCCCTTTTCCCCCTTTTCACCTTCTGGGATCCCTCTAATGTGGGTGTTGTTACACTGGATGGAGTCACTGAATTCCCTAAGTCTCTTCTCATTTTTGCATACTTCTTTTTCCTCTCATTTGTTCCGCTTGATTACTTTCCATTACTGTCTTCTAGTTCATTAATTTGTTCCTCTGCTTCGTCCATCCTGCTAATTATTCTATCTAGTATATTCTTCATTTCATTTCTTGTGTTCCACATCTCTGATTATTTCTTTCATATCTCTTTGTTAAGAGTCTCAGTGATGTTCCCCCTTCTGATGTCCTCCCTCTTTTCATTTCCCCAGTGAGTATCTTTATAATTGTTATCTTAAATTTTCTGTCAGGCATGTTCCTTATATCCATTTTGTTTAGGTCTCTTGCTGTGGCTTTGTCCTCTTCTTTCGTTTAGGACATAGTCCTCTGTCTGCTCATTTGGCCTACTTCTCAGAGAATATCTCTCGGTGAGGAAGGTCAGATATATTGCTTGTTCTTGAAAATACGGGGCAGAACATACATTTTTAACTTGGTGATGCTGGTTCTCCTCTGAAGGTAATGCATAGCAACAACAGAGACTGGATCTGGACTGTGTCATTGTGCCCAACACATGGGGTGTGCTGTTTTAACAAGATGCATGCGTGTTCTGTGGGTGATGGGGAGACATATTGTTGTCAAGGATTGTGTGGGTCTTATCAGGGAGGGTATCCACAGCACTGGGACTGAAGCAGGTGTGGTAGGTGTGGGGATGGGCCATGGTTTATGCAAGTTAGTGATTGCTAGATTGTGCTTGATCTTGCAGGTAGGTGTGTGTTTAAAATGAGGGGCCGTAGAGGGAAATGGAACCTGCCAGCTCCTTTGTTCCTGGACAAGTCCCTTAGCAAACTCTGAGTTCAGGAACTATGTCTCCCTTGTTTAATCCTCAAGCACGTTTCAACCTGCTTCACCCAAGCTTCTCCAGACTGTTTGCTGTGCTTTCTCTTTAAGGACAGATCTCAGCTTCCGATCACCTTCTGTGCTCTCTCAGAGCTGAGACAGCTGATTTTTAAAAGTTCCAAGCTTTAAGTCTGCTGGTTGTATACGCTCACAAATGTCATCCCTTCTGATTTTCAAAGCCATAAGCTATGAGGATGTCTCTACGCTTTAGAGGCTCCCCGGTGTAGTAGTTTGTTTCTGGCCCCTCTGTGACTGTGGTTCCCTCCCTCTGCTGGTCAGAAATACGGGGTTTAGATTCCTACAGAGTCCTTGTCCTTCCTACCATCTTTGATGTGATTTCCTCTCTCCATTTAGTTGTAGAGTTTTGTTGGGAAATCTGAAGGTCCATTTCTGGGTGACTCTGGTGTGAGTGTGATCTAGTTGTATCTGTGGGATGAGGTGAGTTTAGGGTCCTTCTACTCTGCCATCTTCCCCACAATTCAGTTTATTTTGTCTCATAAAAATATTACGACTCCAACTTTCTTTTCACTTCCATTTGCATCATAAATCGTTTTGTTTCCCATTACTTCGAATCTGCTTTTATTTTTAGGTCTGAAGTGATTCTCTGGTAGGCAGCATAGAGATGGGTCTTGCTTCCTCTTTACAGTCTATGTTTTCTGATTGGGATATTTAGTCCTTTTTTGTTAAAGCAATCATTGATAAAGTATTTGTATCTCTGTAGTTTACTTCACAAGGAAAAGTGTGAAAGGCTTCGCTCTGAGAAGGAGGTCTGCGTGGACGCCTCTTTCAACTCACGGCTTGTTTCTGGCTGACGGAAGGCTTCTCAAGGGTGTGTACGGAAGCCTACGGAAAAAGCGCCTACACTTCACTCTCCGGGGGGAATAAAAGCAAGAACCCAAAAGCATCAGTGAGAAACCGTCACTCAACGAACACCTTCTTTCCTGACGAGACAGAAACATGTTCAACTCTGTGTGTGTGTGTGTGTGTGTGTGTGTGTGTGTGTGTGCGCGCGCGCGTGAGGGAATAAGGAATGTGCCATGCCCTCACCTGGGAAAAGCAAGTCTGCGTATACGGCAACTCTCCACTAACATATTCAGGTATCCTTGAGAGAGAAGCATTTCCAAAAGTGGGTGTGGAAGCATCATGAATGTGCCGTAAGCTTTACTACCGTTCAACACCCAAACTCAACACCCAAAAAACAAATAAGCGAGTCAAGAAATGGGCAGAAGATATGAACAGATATTTCTCCAAAGAAGACACACAAATGGCCAACAGACATATGACAAACTGCTCAACATCACTTGGCATGGGGAAAAAGAAATCCAAATGACAGTGAGATACCACTTCACACCAGTCAGAATTGCAAAAATTAACAAGCGGAGAAATAACAAATGTTGGTGAGGAGAAAGGGGAAGTCTCTTACACTTCTACGTGGGAATGAAAACTGGTACAGCCACTTTGGAAAACAATATGGAGGTTCCTCAAGAACTTAAAACAGAGCTCCCTTACAACCCAGCAATTTTATTTACCCCAAAGCTACCAATGTAGTGATCTGAAGGGGCAACTGCACCCCGAATGTTTATAGCAACATTGTCCACAATAGCCAAACCGTGGAAGGAACCAAGACATCCATCGACAGATAAATGGATAAAGAAAACATGGTATATAGATATACAATGGAATATGACTCAGCCATCAGAAAGGATCAATATTGAGCATATCGATGTGGATGGCACTGGAGGGTATTATGCTGAGCAAAATAAGTCAGTCAGAGAAAAACAATTATTATATGGTTTTACTCATATGTGGAATAGAAGGAACAGCACAGAGGATCATAGGGGAAGGGAGGGAAAATGAATGCGAAGAAACCAGAGAGGAAGAAAATCCATGACAGGTTCCTAACTATTGGAAACCAACTGAGGGTTGCTGGAGGAAAGGTGGCTGGGGAGATGGGGTAACTGTGTGATGGGCATTAAGGAATGCCTGTGATGTGATGAACACTGGGTGTTATACACAACTGATGAATTGTGGAACGCTACATTTGAAACTACTGGTGTACTCTATGTTGGCTAATTCAATTTCAATTTTAAAAAAGTCTATTTGGTCTGATATAAGGATTGCTACTCTGACTTCTTTTGACATCCACTTGCATGATTAATGTTTCTCCATCTCTTAATTTCCATCTGCAGGTGTCTTTAGGTGTGAAATCTTTTATATATATAGACAAACTCTGTCATGCTCTTTTGCTTGGAGCATTTAGTCCATTTACATTCAAACTGATTATCATTAGACATGTATTTATTGATGTTTTGTTACTTGTTTCATAGTTTTTTGTGTAGTTTTTCTCTGATCCTTTCTTCTCTTGCTCTCTCTCTCATGGTTTGCTCGTTTTCTTTAATGATATTCTTGGATTTCTTTCCCTTTATCTTTTGCATGTGTATTAGTGCTTTGGGTTTGTGGTGACCCCCTGGATTATATATAGCCTTTTCGGTCTATATTAAGTTGAATGCTGTTTAAGTTCAAACCCACTGTTGACTCCTCCTCATGTGTTAGGGTATATGTTTTCATATTTTACATACTTTTATTTTGTGAATCCCTTAACTGATTTTTACAGAAATACTTATTTTTACTGCTTCCTTGATTCATTATTGTCATACTCTCACTTACGATTTTTTTCCACTCATAGTGTCCCCTTCAATATTTTTTGTAGTTAATTTAGTGGTCATGAACTCTTTTAGTTTCTGTGGCTAAGAAACTCTTTTTCTCCCCTTCTTTTCTGAAGGATAGGCTTGCTGGATAAATTATTCCTTGCTGCAGATTTTTCTCATTCAGCACTTTGAATATTTAACGCCACTTTCTTCTGTCCTGCATAGTTTCTGCTGAAAACTCAGCTGATAGCTTTATGGGCTTTCCCTTGCATGTTACCTGTCTTCTTTTATCTTGCTGCTTTAAATGTTTTTTCTTTATCACTACCTTTTCCCATTTGGATTACTATGTGTCTTGATGTGGACCTCCTTCGGTTGACTTTGTGGGAGGGGATCTCTATGCCTTATGGATTTGTATAGGTTTCCTTCACCAGATTAGGTTAAGTTTTCAGCTCTTCTTTGCTCAAATAGATTTTCTGCCCCCTTTTCCCCCTTTTCACCTTCTGGGATCCCTCTAATGTGGGTGTTGTTACACTGGATGGAGTCACTGAATTCCCTAAGTCTCTTCTCATTTTTGCATACTTCTTTTTCCTCTCATTTGTTCCGCTTGATTACTTTCCATTACTGTCTTCTAGTTCATTAATTTGTTCCTCTGCTTCGTCCATCCTGCTAATTATTCTATCTAGTATATTCTTCATTTCATTTCTTGTGTTCCACATCTCTGATTATTTCTTTCATATCTCTTTGTTAAGAGTCTCAATGATGTTCCCCCTTCTGATGTCCTCCCTCTTTTCATTTCCCCAGTGAGTATCTTTATAATTGTTATCTTAAATTTTCTGTCAGGCATGTTCCTTATATCCATTTTGTTTAGGTCTCTTGCTGTGGCTTTGTCCTCTTCTTTCGTTTAGGACATAGTCCTCTGTCTGCTCATTTGGCCTACTTCTCAGAGAATATCTCTCGGTGAGGAAGGTCAGATATATTGCTTGTTCTTGAAAATACGGGGCAGAACATACATTTTTAACTTGGTGATGCTGGTTCTCCTCTGAAGGTAATGCATAGCAACAACAGAGACTGGATCTGGACTGTGTCATTGTGCACAACACATGGGGTGTGCTGTTTTAACAAGATGCATGCGTGTTCTGTGGGTGATGGGGAGACATATTGTTGTCAAGGATTGTGTGGGTCTTATCAGGGAGGGTATCCACAGCACTGGGACTGAAGCAGGTGTGGTAGGTGTGGGGATGGGCCATGGTTTATGCAAGTTAGTGATTGCTAGATTGTGCTTGATCTTGCAGGTAGGTGTGTGTTTATAATGAGGGGCCGTAGAGGGAAATGGAACCTGCCAGCTCCTTTGTTCCTGGACAAGTCCCTTAGCAAACTCTGAGTTCAAGAACTATGTCTCCCTTGTTTAATCCTCAAGCACGTTTCAACCTGCTTCACCCAAGCTTCTCCAGACTGTTTGCTGTGCTTTCTCTTTAAGGACAGATCTCAGCTTCCGATCACCTTCTGTGCTCTCTCAGAGCTGAGACAGCTGATTTTTAAAAGTTCCAAGCTTTAAGTCTGCTGGTTGTATACGCTCACAAATGTCATCCCTTCTGATTTTCAAAGCCATAAGCTATGAGGATGTCTCTACGCTTTAGAGGCTCCACGGTGTAGTAGTTTGTTTCTGGCCCCTCTGTGACTGTGGTTCCCTCCCTCTGCTGGTCAGAAATACGGGGTTTAGATTCCTACAGAGTCCTTGTCCTTCCTACCATCTTTGATGTGATTTCCTCTCTCCATTTAGTTGTAGAGTTTTGTTGGGAAATCTGAAGGTCCATTTCTGGGTGACTCTGGTGTGAGTGTGATCTAGTTGTATCTGTGGGATGAGGTGAGTTTAGGGTCCTTCTACTCTGCCATCTTCCCCACAATTCAGTTTATTTTGTCTCATAAAAATATTACGACTCCAACTTTCTTTTCACTTCCATTTGCATCATAAATCGTTTTGTTTCCCATTACTTCGAATCTGCTTTTATTTTTAGGTCTGAAGTGATTCTCTGGTAGGCAGCATAGAGATGGGTCTTGCTTCCTCTTTACAGTCTATGTTTTCTGATTGGGATATTTAGTCCTTTTTTGTTAAAGCAATCATTGATAAAGTATTTGTATCTCTGTAGTTTACTTCACAAGGAAAAGTGTGAAAGGCTTCGCTCTGAGAAGGAGGTCTGCGTGGACGCCTCTTTCAACTCACGGCTTGTTTCTGGCTGACGGAAGGCTTCTCAAGGGTGTGTACGGAAGCCTACGGAAAAAGCGCCTACACTTCACTCTCCGGGGGGAATAAAAGCAAGAACCCAAAAGCATCAGTGAGAAACCGTCACTCAACGAACACCTTCTTTCCTGACGAGACAGAAACATGTTCAACTCTGTGTGTGTGTGTGTGTGTGTGTGCGCGCGCGCGCGCGTGAGGGAATAAGGAATGTGCCATGCACTCACCTGGGAAAAGCAAGTCTGCGTATACGGCAACTCTCCACTAACATATTCAGGTATCCTTGAGAGAGAAGCATTTCCAAAAGTGGGTGTGGAAGCATCATGAATGTGCCGTAAGCTTTACTACCGTTCAACACCCAAACTCAACACCCAAAAAACAAATAAGCGAGTCAAGAAATGGGCAGAAGATATGAACAGATATTTCTCCAAAGAAGACACACAAATGGCCAACAGACATATGACAAACTGCTCAACATCACTTGGCATGGGGAAAAAGAAATCCAAATGACAGTGAGATACCACTTCACACCAGTCAGAATTGCAAAAATTAACAAGCGGAGAAATAACAAATGTTGGTGAGGAGAAAGGGGAACTCTCTTACACTTCTACGTGGGAATGAAAACTGGTACAGCCACTTTGGAAAACAATATGGAGGTTCCTCAAGAACTTAAAACAGAGCTCCCTTACAACCCAGCAATTTTATTTACCCCAAAGCTACCAATGTAGTGATCTGAAGGGGCAACTGCACCCCGAATGTTTATAGCAACATTGTCCACAATAGCCAAACCGTGGAAGGAACCAAGACATCCATCGACAGATAAATGGATAAAGAAAACATGGTATATACATATACAATGGAATATGACTCAGCCATCAGAAAGGATCAATATTGAGCATATCGATGTGGATGGCACTGGAGGGTATTATGCTGAGCAAAATAAGTCAGTCAGAGAAAAACAATTATTATATGGTTTTACTCATATGTGGAATAGAAGGAACAGCACAGAGGATCATAGGGGAAGGGAGGGAAAATGAATGCGAAGAAACCAGAGAGGAAGAAAATCCATGACAGGTTCCTAACTATTGGAAACCAACTGAGGGTTGCTGGAGGAAAGGTGGCTGGGGAGATGGGGTAACTGTGTGATGGGCATTAAGGAATGCCTGTGATGTGATGAACACTGGGTGTTATACACAACTGATGAATTGTGGAACGCTACATTTGAAACTACTGGTGTACTCTATGTTGGCTAATTCAATTTCAATTTTAAAAAACTCTATTTGGTCTGATATAAGGATTGCTACTCTGACTTCTTTTGACATCCACTTGCATGATTAATGTTTCTCCATCTCTTAATTTCCATCTGCAGGTGTCTTTAGGTGTGAAATCTTTTATATATATAGACAAACTCTGTCATGCTCTTTTGCTTGGAGCATTTAGTCCATTTACATTCAAACTGATTATCATTAGACATGTATTTATTGATGTTTTGTTACTTGTTTCATAGTTTTTTGTGTAGTTTTTCTCTGATCCTTTCTTCTCTTGCTCTCTCTCTCATGGTTTGCTCGTTTTCTTTAATGATATTCTTGGATTTCTTTCCCTTTATCTTTTGCATGTGTATTAGTGCTTTGGGTTTGTGGTGACCCCCTGGATTATATATAGCCTTTTCGGTCTATATTAAGTTGAATGCTGTTTAAGTTCAAACCCACTGTTGACTCCTCCTCATGTGTTAGGGTATATGTTTTCATATTTTACATACTTTTATTTTGTGAATCCCTTAACTGATTTTTACAGAAATACTTATTTTTACTGCTTCCTTGATTCATTATTGTCATACTCTCACTTACGATTTTTTTCCACTCATAGTGTCCCCTTCAATATTTTTTGTAGTTAATTTAGTGGTCATGAACTCTTTTAGTTTGTGTGGCTAAGAAACTCTTTTTCTCCCCTTCTTTTCTGAAGGATAGGCTTGCTGGATAAATTATTCCTTGCTGCAGATTTTTCTCATTCAGCACTTTGAATATTTAACGCCACTTTCTTCTGTCCTGCATAGTTTCTGCTGAAAACTCAGCTGATAGCTTTATGGGCTTTCCCTTGCATGTTACCTGTCTTCTTTTATCTTGCTGCTTTAAATGTTTTTTCTTTATCACTACCTTTTCCCATTTGGATTACTATGTGTCTTGATGTGGACCTCCTTCGGTTGACTTTGTGGGAGGGGATCTCTATGCCTTATGGATTTGTATAGGTTTCCTTCACCAGATTAGGTTAAGTTTTCAGCTCTTCTTTGCTCAAATAGATTTTCTGCCCCCTTTTCCCCCTTTTCACCTTCTGGGATCCCTCTAATGTGGGTGTTGTTACACTGGATGGAGTCACTGAATTCCCTAAGTCTCTTCTCATTTTTGCATACTTCTTTTTCCTCTCATTTGTTCCGCTTGATTACTTTCCATTACTGTCTTCTAGTTCATTAATTTGTTCCTCTGCTTCGTCCATCCTGCTAATTATTCTATCTAGTATATTCTTCATTTCATTTCTTGTGTTCCACATCTCTGATTATTTCTTTCATATCTCTTTGTTAAGAGTCTCAGTGATGTTCCCCCTTCTGATGTCCTCCCTCTTTTCATTTCCCCAGTGAGTATCTTTATAATTGTTATCTTAAATTTTCTGTCAGGCATGTTCCTTATATCCATTTTGTTTAGGTCTCTTGCTGTGGCTTTGTCCTCTTCTTTCGTTTAGGACATAGTCCTCTGTCTGCTCATTTGGCCTACTTCTCAGAGAATATCTCTCGGTGAGGAAGGTCAGATATATTGCTTGTTCTTGAAAATACGGGGCAGAACATACATTTTTAACTTGGTGATGCTGGTTCTCCTCTGAAGGTAATGCATAGCAACAACAGAGACTGGATCTGGACTGTGTCATTGTGCACAACACATGGGGTGTGCTGTTTTAACAAGATGCATGCGTGTTCTGTGGGTGATGGGGAGACATATTGTTGTCAAGGATTGTGTGGGTCTTATCAGGGAGGGTATCCACAGCACTGGGACTGAAGCAGGTGTGGTAGGTGTGGGGATGGGCCATGGTTTATGCAAGTTAGTGATTGCTAGATTGTGCTTGATCTTGCAGGTAGGTGTGTGTTTATAATGAGGGGCCGTAGAGGGAAATGGCACCTGCCAGCTCCTTTGTTCCTGGACAAGTCCCTTAGCAAACTCTGAGTTCAGGAACTATGTCTCCCTTGTTTAATCCTCAAGCACGTTTCAACCTGCTTCACCCAAGCTTCTCCAGACTGTTTGCTGTGCTTTCTCTTTAAGGACAGATCTCAGCTTCCGATCACCTTCTGTGCTCTCTCAGAGCTGAGACAGCTGATTTTTAAAAGTTCCAAGCTTTAAGTCTGCTGGTTGTATACGCTCACAAATTTCATCCCTTCTGATTTTCAAAGCCATAAGCTATGAGGATGTCTCTACGCTTTAGAGGCTCCCCGGTGTAGTAGTTTGTTTCTGGCCCCTCTGTGACTGTGGTTCCCTCCCTCTGCTGGTCAGAAATACGGGGTTTAGATTCCTACAGAGTCCTTGTCCTTCCTACCATCTTTGATGTGATTTCCTCTCTCCATTTAGTTGTAGAGTTTTGTTGGGAAATCTGAAGGTCCATTTCTGGGTGACTCTGGTGTGAGTGTGATCTAGTTGTATCTGTGGGATGAGGTGAGTTTAGGGTCCTTCTACTCTGCCATCTTCCCCACAATTCAGTTTATTTTGTCTCATAAAAATATTACGACTCCAACTTTCTTTTCACTTCCATTTGCATCATAAATCGTTTTGTTTCCCATTACTTCGAATCTGCTTTTATTTTTAGGTCTGAAGTGATTCTCTGGTAGGCAGCATAGAGATGGGTCTTGCTTCCTCTTTACAGTCTATGTTTTCTGATTGGGATATTTAGTCCTTTTTTGTTAAAGCAATCATTGATAAAGTATTTGTATCTCTGTAGTTTACTTCACAAGGAAAAGTGTGAAAGGCTTCGCTCTGAGAAGGAGGTCTGCGTGGACGCCTCTTTCAACTCACGGCTTGTTTCTGGCTGACGGAAGGCTTCTCAAGGGTGTGTACGGAAGCCTACGGAAAAAGCGCCTACACTTCACTCTCCGGGGGGAATAAAAGCAAGAACCCAAAAGCATCAGTGAGAAACCGTCACTCAACGAACACCTTCTTTCCTGACGAGACAGAAACATGTTCAACTCTGTGTGTGTGTGTGTGTGTGTGTGTGTGCGCGCGCGCGCGCGTGAGGGAATAAGGAATGTGCCATGCACTCACCTGGGAAAAGCAAGTCTGCGTATACGGCAACTCTCCACTAACATATTCAGGTATCCTTGAGAGAGAAGCATTTCCAAAAGTGGGTGTGGAAGCATCATGAATGTGCCGTAAGCTTTACTACCGTTCAACACCCAAACTCAACACCCAAAAAACAAATAAGCGAGTCAAGAAATGGGCAGAAGATATGAACAGATATTTCTCCAAAGAAGACACACAAATGGCCAACAGACATATGACAAACTGCTCAACATCACTTGGCATGGGGAAAAAGAAATCCAAATGACAGTGAGATACCACTTCACACCAGTCAGAATTGCAAAAATTAACAAGCGGAGAAATAACAAATGTTGGTGAGGAGAAAGGGGAACTCTCTTACACTTCTACGTGGGAATGAAAACTGGTACAGCCACTTTGGAAAACAATATGGAGGTTCCTCAAGAACTTAAAACAGAGCTCCCTTACAACCCAGCAATTTTATTTACCCCAAAGCTACCAATGTAGTGATCTGAAGGGGCAACTGCACCCCGAATGTTTATAGCAACATTGTCCACAATAGCCAAACCGTGGAAGGAACCAAGACATCCATCGACAGATAAATGGATAAAGAAAACATGGTATATACATATACAATGGAATATGACTCAGCCATCAGAAAGGATCAATATTGAGCATATCGATGTGGATGGCACTGGAGGGTATTATGCTGAGCAAAATAAGTCAGTCAGAGAAAAACAATTATTATATGGTTTTACTCATATGTGGAATAGAAGGAACAGCACAGAGGATCATAGGGGAAGGGAGGGAAAATGAATGCGAAGGAACCAGAGAGGAAGAAAATCCATGACAGGTTCCTAACTATTGGAAACCAACTGAGGGTTGCTGGAGGAAAGGTGGCTGGGGAGATGGGGTAACTGTGTGATGGGCATTAAGGAATGCCTGTGATGTGATGAACACTGGGTGTTATACACAACTGATGAATTGTGGAACGCTACATTTGAAACTACTGGTGTACTCTATGTTGGCTAATTCAATTTCAATTTTAAAAAACTCTATTTGGTCTGATATAAGGATTGCTACTCTGACTTCTTTTGACATCCACTTGCATGATTAATGTTTCTCCATCTCTTAATTTCCATCTGCAGGTGTCTTTAGGTGTGAAATCTTTTATATATATAGACAAACTCTGTCATGCTCTTTTGCTTGGAGCATTTAGTCCATTTACATTCAAACTGATTATCATTAGACATGTATTTATTGATGTTTTGTTACTTGTTTCATAGTTTTTTGTGTAGTTTTTCTCTGATCCTTTCTTCTCTTGCTCTCTCTCTCATGGTTTGCTCGTTTTCTTTAATGATATTCTTGGATTTCTTTCCCTTTATCTTTTGCATGTGTATTAGTGCTTTGGGTTTGTGGTGACCCCCTGGATTATATATAGCCTTTTCGGTCTATATTAAGTTGAATGCTGTTTAAGTTCAAACCCACTGTTGACTCCTCCTCATGTGTTAGGGTATATGTTTTCATATTTTACATACTTTTATTTTGTGAATCCCTTAACTGATTTTTACAGAAATACTTATTTTTACTGCTTCCTTGATTCATTATTGTCATACTCTCACTTACGATTTTTTTCCACTCATAGTGTCCCCTTCAATATTTTTTGTAGTTAATTTAGTGGTCATGAACTCTTTTAGTTTGTGTGGCTAAGAAACTCTTTTTCTCCCCTTCTTTTCTGAAGGATAGGCTTGCTGGATAAATTATTCCTTGCTGCAGATTTTTCTCATTCAGCACTTTGAATATTTAACGCCACTTTCTTCTGTCCTGCATAGTTTCTGCTGAAAACTCAGCTGATAGCTTTATGGGCTTTCCCTTGCATGTTACCTGTCTTCTTTTATCTTGCTGCTTTAAATGTTTTTTCTTTATCACTACCTTTTCCCATTTGGATTACTATGTGTCTTGATGTGGACCTCCTTCGGTTGACTTTGTGGGAGGGGATCTCTATGCCTTATGGATTTGTATAGGTTTCCTTCACCAGATTAGGTTAAGTTTTCAGCTCTTCTTTGCTCAAATAGATTTTCTGCCCCCTTTTCCCCCTTTTCACCTTCTGGGATCCCTCTAATGTGGGTGTTGTTACACTGGATGGAGTCACTGAATTCCCTAAGTCTCTTCTCATTTTTGCATACTTCTTTTTCCTCTCATTTGTTCCGCTTGATTACTTTCCATTACTGTCTTCTAGTTCATTAATTTGTTCCTCTGCTTCGTCCATCCTGCTAATTATTCTATCTAGTATATTCTTCATTTCATTTCTTGTGTTCCACATCTCTGATTATTTCTTTCATATCTCTTTGTTAAGAGTCTCAGTGATGTTCCCCCTTCTGATGTCCTCCCTCTTTTCATTTCCCCAGTGAGTATCTTTATAATTGTTATCTTAAATTTTCTGTCAGGCATGTTCCTTATATCCATTTTGTTTAGGTCTCTTGCTGTGGCTTTGTCCTCTTCTTTCGTTTAGGACATAGTCCTCTGTCTGCTCATTTGGCCTACTTCTCAGAGAATATCTCTCGGTGAGGAAGGTCAGATATATTGCTTGTTCTTGAAAATACGGGGCAGAACATACATTTTTAACTTGGTGATGCTGGTTCTCCTCTGAAGGTAATGCATAGCAACAACAGAGACTGGATCTGGACTGTGTCATTGTGCACAACACATGGGGTGTGCTGTTTTAACAAGATGCATGCGTGTTCTGTGGGTGATGGGGAGACATATTGTTGTCAAGGATTGTGTGGGTCTTATCAGGGAGGGTATCCACAGCACTGGGACTGAAGCAGGTGTGGTAGGTGTGGGGATGGGCCATGGTTTATGCAAGTTAGTGATTGCTAGATTGTGCTTGATCTTGCAGGTAGGTGTGTGTTTATAATGAGGGGCCGTAGAGGGAAATGGAACCTGCCAGCTCCTTTGTTCCTGGACAAGTCCCTTAGCAAACTCTGAGTTCAGGAACTATGTCTCCCTTGTTTAATCCTCAAGCACGTTTCAACCTGCTTCACCCAAGCTTCTCCAGACTGTTTGCTGTGCTTTCTCTTTAAGGACAGATCTCAGCTTCCGATCACCT
The DNA here is from genome assembly GCF_037043125.1 of Eumetopias jubatus. Taxonomy (NCBI): domain Eukaryota; kingdom Metazoa; phylum Chordata; class Mammalia; order Carnivora; family Otariidae; genus Eumetopias; species Eumetopias jubatus. The sequence continues at coordinate 275,075 of NW_028274938.1, read as the reverse complement.
TCTGTGCTCTCTCAGAGCTGAGACAGCTGATTTTTAAAAGTTCCAAGCTTTAAGTCTGCTGGTTGTATACGCTCACAAATGTCATCCCTTCTGATTTTCAAAGCCATAAGCTATGAGGATGTCTCTACGCTTTAGAGGCTCCCCGGTGTAGTAGTTTGTTTCTGGCCCCTCTGTGACTGTGGTTCCCTCCCTCTGGTGGTCAGAAATACGGGGTTTAGATTCCTACAGAGTCCTTGTCCTTCCTACCATCTTTGATGTGATTTCCTCTCTCCATTTAGTTGTAGAGTTTTGTTGGGAAATCTGAAGGTCCATTTCTGGGTGACTCTGGTGTGAGTGTGATCTAGTTGTATCTGTGGGATGAGGTGAGTTTAGGGTCCTTCTACTCTGCCATCTTCCCCACAATTCAGTTTATTTTGTCTCATAAAAATATTACGACTCCAACTTTCTTTTCACTTCCATTTGCATCATAAATCGTTTTGTTTCCCATTACTTCGAATCTGCTTTTATTTTTAGGTCTGAAGTGATTCTCTGGTAGGCAGCATAGAGATGGGTCTTGCTTCCTCTTTACAGTCTATGTTTTCTGATTGGGATATTTAGTCCTTTTTTGTTAAAGCAATCATTGATAAAGTATTTGTATCTCTCTAGTTTACTTCACAAGGAAAAGTGTGAAAGGCTTCGCTCTGAGAAGGAGGTCTGCGTGGACGCCTCTTTCAACTCACGGCTTGTTTCTGGCTGACGGAAGGCTTCTCAAGGGTGTGTACGGAAGCCTACGGAAAAAGCGCCTACACTTCACTCTCCGGGGGGAATAAAAGCAAGAACCCAAAAGCATCAGTGAGAAACCGTCACTCAACGAACACCTTCTTTCGTGACGAGACAGAAACATGTTCAACTCTGTGTGTGTGTGTGTGTGTGTGTGCGCGCGCGCGCGCGTGAGGGAATAAGGAATGTGCCATGCACTCACCTGGGAAAAGCAAGTCTGCGTATACGGCAACTCTCCACTAACATATTCAGGTATCCTTGAGAGAGAAGCATTTCCAAAAGTGGGTGTGGAAGCATCATGAATGTGCCGTAAGCTTTACTACCGTTCAACACCCAAACTCAACACCCAAAAAACAAATAAGCGAGTCAAGAAATGGGCAGAAGATATGAACAGATATTTCTCCAAAGAAGACACACAAATGGCCAACAGACATATGACAAACTGCTCAACATCACTTGGCATGGGGAAAAAGAAATCCAAATGACAGTGAGATACCACTTCACACCAGTCAGAATTGCAAAAATTAACAAGCGGAGAAATAACAAATGTTGGTGAGGAGAAAGGGGAACTCTCTTACACTTCTACGTGGGAATGAAAACTGGTACAGCCACTTTGGAAAACAATATGGAGGTTCCTCAAGAACTTAAAACAGAGCTCCCTTACAACCCAGCAATTTTATTTACCCCAAAGCTACCAATGTAGTGATCTGAAGGGGCAACTGCACCCCGAATGTTTATAGCAACATTGTCCACAATAGCCAAACCGTGGAAGGAACCAAGACATCCATCGACAGATAAATGGATAAAGAAAACATGGTATATAGATATACAATGGAATATGACTCAGCCATCAGAAAGGATCAATATTGAGCATATCGATGTGGATGGCACTGGAGGGTATTATGCTGAGCAAAATAAGTCAGTCAGAGAAAAACAATTATTATATGGTTTTACTCATATGTGGAATAGAAGGAACAGCACAGAGGATCATAGGGGAAGGGAGGGAAAATGAATGCGAAGAAACCAGAGAGGAAGAAAATCCATGACAGGTTCCTAACTATTGGAAACCAACTGAGGGTTGCTGGAGGAAAGGTGGCTGGGGAGATGGGGTAACTGTGTGATGGGCATTAAGGAATGCCTGTGATGTGATGAACACTGGGTGTTATACACAACTGATGAATTGTGGAACGCTACATTTGAAACTACTGGTGTACTCTATGTTGGCTAATTCAATTTCAATTTTAAAAAAGTCTATTTGGTCTGATATAAGGATTGCTACTCTGACTTCTTTTGACACCCACTTGCATGATTAATGTTTCTCCATCTCTTAATTTCCATCTGCAGGTGTCTTTAGGTGTGAAATCTTTTATATATATAGACAAACTCTGTCATGCTCTTTTGCTTGGAGCATTTAGTCCATTTACATTCAAACTGATTATCATTAGACATGTATTTATTGATGTTTTGTTACTTGTTTCATAGTTTTTTGTGTAGTTTTTCTCTGATCCTTTCTTCTCTTGCTCTCTCTCTCATGGTTTGCTCGTTTTCTTTAATGATATTCTTGGATTTCTTTCCCTTTATCTTTTGCATGTGTATTAGTGCTTTGGGTTTGTGGTGACCCCCTGGATTATATATAGCCTTTTCGGTCTATATTAAGTTGAATGCTGTTTAAGTTCAAACCCACTGTTGACTCCTCCTCATGTGTTAGGGTATATGTTTTCATATTTTACATACTTTTATTTTGTGAATCCCTTAACTGATTTTTACAGAAATACTTATTTTTACTGCTTCCTTGATTCATTATTGTCATACTCTCACTTACGATTTTTTTCCACTCATAGTGTCCCCTTCAATATTTTTTGTAGTTAATTTAGTGGTCATGAACTCTTTTAGTTTGTGTGGCTAAGAAACTCTTTTTCTCCCCTTCTTTTCTGAAGGATAGGCTTGCTGGGTAAATTATTCCTTGCTGCAGATTTTTCTCATTCAGCACTTTGAATATTTAACGCCACTTTCTTCTGTCCTGCATAGTTTCTGCTGAAAACTCAGCTGATAGCTTTATGGGCTTTCCCTTGCATGTTACCTGTCTTCTTTTATCTTGCTGCTTTAAATGTTTTTTCTTTATCACTACCTTTTCCCATTTGGATTACTATGTGTCTTGATGTGGACCTCCTTCGGTTGACTTTGTGGGAGGGGATCTCTATGCCTAATGGATTTGTATAGGTTTCCTTCACCAGATTAGGTTAAGTTTTCAGCACTTCTTTGCTCAAATAGATTTTCTGCCCCCTTTTCCCCCTTTTCACCTTCTGGGATCCCTCTAATGTGGGTGTTGTTACACTGGATGGAGTCACTGAATTCCCTAAGTCTCTTCTCATTTTTGCATACTTCTTTTTCCTCTCATTTGTTCCGCTTGATTACTTTCCATTACTGTCTTCTAGTTCATTAATTTGTTCCTCTGCTTCGTCCATCCTGCTAATTATTCTATCTAGTATATTCTTCATTTCATTTCTTGTGTTCCACATCTCTGATTATTTCTTTCATATCTCTTTGTTAAGAGTCTCAATGATGTTCCCCCTTCTGATGTCCTCCCTCTTTTCATTTCCCCAGTGAGTATCTTTATAATTGTTATCTTAAATTTTCTGTCAGGCATGTTCCTTATATCCATTTTGTTTAGGTCTCTTGCTGTGGCTTTGTCCTCTTCTTTCGTTTAGGACATAGTCCTCTGTCTGCTCTTTTGGCCTACTTCTCAGAGAATATCTCTCGGTGAGGAAGGTCAGATATATTGCTTGTTCTTGAAAATACGGGGCAGAACATACATTTTTAACTTGGTGATGCTGGTTCTCCTCTGAAGGTAATGCATAGCAACAACAGAGACTGGATCTGGACTGTGTCATTGTGCACAACACATGGGGTGTGCTGTTTTAACAAGATGCATGCGTGCTCTGTGGGTGATGGGGAGACATATTGTTGTCAAGGATTGTGTGGGTCTTATCAGGGAGGGTATCCACAGCACTGGGACTGAAGCAGGTGTGGTAGGTGTGGGGATGGGCCATGGTTTATGCAAGTTAGTGATTGCTAGATTGTGCTTGATCTTGCAGGTAGGTGTGTGTTTATAATGAGGGGCCGTAGAGGGAAATGGAACCTGCCAGCTCCTTTGTTCCTGGACAAGTCCCTTAGCAAACTCTGAGTTCAGGAACTATGTCTCCCTTGTTTAATCCTCAAGCACGTTTCAACCTGCTTCACCCAAGCTTCTCCAGACTGTTTGCTGTGCTTTCTCTTTAAGGACAGATCTCAGCTTCCGATCACCTTCTGTGCTCTCTCAGAGCTGAGACAGCTGATTTTTAAAAGTTCCAAGCTTTAAGTCTGCTGGTTGTATACGCTCACAAATGTCATCCCTTCTGATTTTCAAAGCCATAAGCTATGAGGATGTCTCTACGCTTTAGAGGCTCCCCGGTGTAGTAGTTTGTTTCTGGCCCCTCTGTGACTGTGGTTCCCTCCCTCTGGTGGTCAGAAATACGGGGTTTAGATTCCTACAGAGTCCTTGTCCTTCCTACCATCTTTGATGTGATTTCCTCTCTCCATTTAGTTGTAGAGTTTTGTTGGGAAATCTGAAGGTCCATTTCTGGGTGACTCTGGTGTGAGTGTGATCTAGTTGTATCTGTGGGATGAGGTGAGTTTAGGGTCCTTCTACTCTGCCATCTTCCCCACAATTCAGTTTATTTTGTCTCATAAAAATATTACGACTCCAACTTTCTTTTCACTTCCATTTGCATCATAAATCGTTTTGTTTCCCATTACTTCGAATCTGCTTTTATTTTTAGGTCTGAAGTGATTCTCTGGTAGGCAGCATAGAGATGGGTCTTGCTTCCTCTTTACACTCTATGTTTTCTGATTGGGATATTTAGTCCTTTTTTGTTAAAGCAATCATTGATAAAGTATTTGTATCTCTGTAGTTCACTTCACAAGGAAAAGTGTGAAAGGCTTCGCTCTGAGAAGGAGGTCTGCGTGGACGCCTCTTTCAACTCACGGCTTGTTTCTGGCTGACGGAAGGCTTCTCAAGGGTGTGTACGGAAGCCTACGGTAAAAGCGCCTACACTTCACTCTCCGGGGGGAATAAAAGCAAGAACCCAAAAGCATCAGTGAGAAACCGTCACTCAACGAACACCTTCTTTCCTGACGAGACAGAAACATGTTCAACTCTGTGTGTGTGTGTGTGTGTGTGTGTGTGTGTGTGTGTGTGCGCGCGCGCGCGTGAGGGAATAAGGAATGTGCCATGCACTCACCTGGGAAAAGCAAGTCTGCGTATACGGCAACTCTCCACTAACATATTCAGGTATCCTTGAGAGAGAAGCATTTCCAAAAGTGGGTGTGGAAGCATCATGAATGTGCCGTACGCTTTACTACCGTTCAACACCCAAACTCAACACCCAAAAAACAAATAAGCGAGTCAAGAAATGGGCAGAAGATATGAACAGATATTTCTCCAAAGAAGACACACAAATGGCCAACAGACATATGACAAACTGCTCAACATCACTTGGCATGGGGAAAAAGAAATCCAAATGACAATGAGATACCACTTCACACCAGTCAGAATTGCAAAAATTAACAAGCGGAGAAATAACAAATGTTGGTGAGGAGAAAGGGGAACTCTCTTACACTTCTAAGTGGGAATGAAAACTGGTACAGCCACTTTGGAAAACAATATGGAGGTTCCTCAAGAACTTAAAACAGAGCTCCCTTACAACCCAGCAATTTTATTTACCCCAAAGCTACCAATGTAGTGATCTGAAGGGGCAACTGCACCCCGAATGTTTATAGCAACATTGTCCACAATAGCCAAACCGTGGAAGGAACCAAGACATCCATCGACAGATAAATGGATAAAGAAAACATGGTATATAGATATACAATGGAATATGACTCAGCCATCAGAAAGGATCAATATTGAGCATATCGATGTGGATGGCACTGGAGGGTATTATGCTGAGCAAAATAAGTCAGTCAGAGAAAAACAATTATTATATGGTTTTACTCATATGTGGAATAGAAGGAACAGCACAGAGGATCATAGGGGAAGGGAGGGAAAATGAATGCGAAGAAACCAGAGAGGAAGAAAATCCATGACAGGTTCCTAACGATTGGAAACCAACTGAGGGTTGCTGGAGGAAAGGTGGCTGGGGAGATGGGGTAACTGTGTGATGGGCATTAAGGAATGCCTGTGATGTGATGAACACTGGGTGTTATACACAACTGATGAATTGAGGAACGCTACATTTGAAACTACTGGTGTACTCTATGTTGGCTAATTCAATTTCAATTTTAAAAAAGTCTATTTGGTCTGATATAAGGATTGCTACTCTGACTTCTTTTGACATCCACTTGCATGATTAATGTTTCTCCATCTCTTAATTTCCATCTGCAGGTGTCTTTAGGTGTGAAATCTTTTATATATATAGACAAACTCTGTCATGCTCTTTTGCTTGGAGCATTTAGTCCATTTACATTCAAACTGATTATCATTAGACATGTATTTATTGATGTTTTGTTACTTGTTTCATAGTTTTTTGTGTAGTTTTTCTCTGATCCTTTCTTCTCTTGCTCTCTCTCTCATGGTTTGCTCGTTTTCTTTAATGATATTCTTGGATTTCTTTCCCTTTATCTTTTGCATGTGTATTAGTGCTTTGGGTTTGTGGTGACCCCCTGGATTATATATAGCCTTTTCGGTCTATATTAAGTTGAATGCTGTTTAAGTTCAAACCCACTGTTGACTCCTCCTCATGTGTTAGGGTATATGTTTTCATATTTTACATACTTTTATTTTGTGAATCCCTTAACTGATTTTTACAGAAATACTTATTTTTACTGCTTCCTTGATTCATTATTGTCATACTCTCACTTACGGTTCTTTTCCACTCATAGTGTCCCCTTCAATATTTTTTGTAGTTAATTTAGTGGTCATGAACTCTTTTAGTTTGTGTGGCTAAGAAACTCTTTTTCTCCCCTTCTTTTCTGAAGGATAGGCTTGCTGGATAAATTATTCCTTGCTGCAGATTTTTCTCATTCAGCACTTTGAATATTTAACGCCCCTTTCTTCTGTCCTGCATAGTTTCTGCTGAAAACTCAGCTGATAGCTTTATGGGCTTTCCCTTGCATGTTACCTGTCTTCTTTTATCTTGCTGCTTTAAATGTTTTTTCTTTATCACTACCTTTTCCCATTTGGATTACTATGTGTCTTGATGTGGACCTCCTTCGGTTGTCTTTGTGGGAGGGGATCTCTATGCCTTATGGATTTGTATAGGTTTCCTTCACCAGATTAGGTTAAGTTTTCAGCTCTTCTTTGCTCAAATAGATTTTCTGCCCCCTTTTCCCCCTTTTCACCTTCTGGGATCCCTCTAATGTGGGTGTTGTTACACTGGATGGAGTCACTGAATTCCCTAAGTCTCTTCTCATTTTTGCATACTTCTTTTTCCTCTCATTTGTTCCGCTTGATTACTTTCCATTACTGTCTTCTAGTTCATTAATTTGTTCCTCTGCTTCGTCCATCCTGCTAATTATTCTATCTAGTATATTCTTCATTTCATTTCTTGTGTTCCACATCTCTGATTATTTCTTTCATATCTCTTTGTTAAGAGTCTCAGTGATGTTCCCCCTTCTGATGTCCTCCCTCTTTTCATTTCCCCAGTGAGTATCTTTATAATTGTTATCTTAAATTTTCTGTCAGGCATGTTCCTTATATCCATTTTGTTTAGGTCTCTTGCTGTGGCTTTGTCCTCTTCTTTCGTTTAGGACATAGTCCTCTGTCTGCTCATTTGGCCTACTTCTCAGAGAATATCTCTCGGTGAGGAAGGTCAGATATATTGCTTGTTCTTGAAAATACGGGGCAGAACATACATTTTTAACTTGGTGATGCTGGTTCTCCTCTGAAGGTAATGCATAGCAACAACAGAGACTGGATCTGGACTGTGTCATTGTGCACAACACATGGGGTGTGCTGTTTTAACAAGATGCATGCGTGTTCTGTGGGTGATGGGGAGACATATTGTTGTCAAGGATTGTGTGGGTCTTATCAGGGAGGGTATCCACAGCACTGGGACTGAAGCAGGTGTGGTAGGTGTGGGGATGGGCCATGGTTTATGCAAGTTAGTGATTGCTAGATTGTGCTTGATCTTGCAGGTAGGTGTGTGTTTATAATGAGGGGCCGTAGAGGGAAATGGAACCTGCCAGCTCCTTTGTTCCTGGACAAGTCCCTTAGCAAACTCTGAGTTCAGGAACTATGTCTCCCTTGTTTAATCCTCAAGCACGTTTCAACCTGCTTCACCCAAGCTTCTCCAGACTGTTTGCTGTGCTTTCTCTTTAAGGACAGATCTCAGCTTCCGATCACCTTCTGTGCTCTCTCAGAGCTGAGACAGCTGATTTTTAAAAGTTCCAAGCTTTAAGTCTGCTGGTTGTATACGCTCACAAATGTCATCCCTTCTGATTTTCAAAGCCATAAGCTATGAGGATGTCTCTACGCTTTAGAGGCTCCCCGGTGTAGTAGTTTGTTTCTGGCCCCTCTGTGACTGTGGTTCCCTCCCTCTGCTGGTCAGAAATACGGGGTTTAGATTCCTACAGAGTCCTTGTCCTTCCTACCATCTTTGATGTGATTTCCTCTCTCCATTTAGTTGTAGAGTTTTGTTGGGAAATCTGAAGGTCCATTTCTGGGTGACTCTGGTGTGAGTGTGATCTAGTTGTATCTGTGGGATGAGGTGAGTTTAGGGTCCTTCTACTCTGCCATCTTCCCCACAATTCAGTTTATTTTGTCTCATAAAAATATTACGACTCCAACTTTCTTTTCACTTCCATTTGCATCATAAATCGTTTTGTTTCCCATTACTTCGAATCTGCTTTTATTTTTAGGTCTGAAGTGATTCTCTGGTAGGCAGCATAGAGATGGGTCTTGCTTCCTCTTTACAGTCTATGTTTTCTGATTGGGATATTTAGTCCTTTTTTGTTAAAGCAATCATTGATAAAGTATTTGTATCTCTGTAGTTTACTTCACAAGGAAAAGTGTGAAAGGCTTCGCTCTGAGAAGGAGGTCTGCGTGGACGCCTCTTTCAACTCACGGCTTGTTTCTGGCTGACGGAAGGCTTCTCAAGGGTGTGTACGGAAGCCTACGGAAAAAGCGCCTACACTTCACTCTCCGGGGGGAATAAAAGCAAGAACCCAAAAGCATCAGTGAGAAACCGTCACTCAACGAACACCTTCTTTCCTGACGAGACAGAAACATGTTCAACTCTGTGTGTGTGTGTGTGTGTGTGTGTGTGTGTGTGTGTGCGCGCGCGCGTGAGGGAATAAGGAATGTGCCATGCACTCACCTGGGAAAAGCAAGTCTGCGTATACGGCAACTCTCCACTAACATATTCAGGTATCCTTGAGAGAGAAGCATTTCCAAAAGTGGGTGTGGAAGCATCATGAATGTGCCGTAAGCTTTACTACCGTTCAACACCCAAACTCAACACCCAAAAAACAAATAAGCGAGTCAAGAAATGGGCAGAAGATATGAACAGATATTTCTCCAAAGAAGACACACAAATGGCCAACAGACATATGACAAACTGCTCAACATCACTTGGCATGGGGAAAAAGAAATCCAAATGACAGTGAGATACCACTTCACACCAGTCAGAATTGCAAAAATTAACAAGCGGAGAAATAACAAATGTTGGTGAGGAGAAAGGGGAAGTCTCTTACACTTCTACGTGGGAATGAAAACTGGTACAGCCACTTTGGAAAACAATATGGAGGTTCCTCAAGAACTTAAAACAGAGCTCCCTTACAACCCAGCAATTTTATTTACCCCAAAGCTACCAATGTAGTGATCTGAAGGGGCAACTGCACCCCGAATGTTTATAGCAACATTGTCCACAATAGCCAAACCGTGGAAGGAACCAAGACATCCATCGACAGATAAATGGATAAAGAAAACATGGTATATAGATATACAATGGAATATGACTCAGCCATCAGAAAGGATCAATATTGAGCATATCGATGTGGATGGCACTGGAGGGTATTATGCTGAGCAAAATAAGTCAGTCAGAGAAAAACAATTATTATATGGTTTTACTCATATGTGGAATAGAAGGAACAGCACAGAGGATCATAGGGGAAGGGAGGGAAAATGAATGCGAAGAAACCAGAGAGGAAGAAAATCCATGACAGGTTCCTAACTATTGGAAACCAACTGAGGGTTGCTGGAGGAAAGGTGGCTGGGGAGATGGGGTAACTGTGTGATGGGCATTAAGGAATGCCTGTGATGTGATGAACACTGGGTGTTATACACAACTGATGAATTGTGGAACGCTACATTTGAAACTACTGGTGTACTCTATGTTGGCTAATTCAATTTCAATTTTAAAAAAGTCTATTTGGTCTGATATAAGGATTGCTACTCTGACTTCTTTTGACATCCACTTGCATGATTAATGTTTCTCCATCTCTTAATTTCCATCTGCAGGTGTCTTTAGGTGTGAAATCTTTTATATATATAGACAAACTCTGTCATGCTCTTTTGCTTGGAGCATTTAGTCCATTTACATTCAAACTGATTATCATTAGACATGTATTTATTGATGTTTTGTTACTTGTTTCATAGTTTTTTGTGTAGTTTTTCTCTGATCCTTTCTTCTCTTGCTCTCTCTCTCATGGTTTGCTCGTTTTCTTTAATGATATTCTTGGATTTCTTTCCCTTTATCTTTTGCATGTGTATTAGTGCTTTGGGTTTGTGGTGACCCCCTGGATTATATATAGCCTTTTCGGTCTATATTAAGTTGAATGCTGTTTAAGTTCAAACCCACTGTTGACTCCTCCTCATGTGTTAGGGTATATGTTTTCATATTTTACATACTTTTATTTTGTGAATCCCTTAACTGATTTTTACAGAAATACTTATTTTTACTGCTTCCTTGATTCATTATTGTCATACTCTCACTTACGGTTCTTTTCCACTCATAGTGTCCCCTTCAATATTTTTTGTAGTTAATTTAGTGGTCATGAACTCTTTTAGTTTGTGTGGCTAAGAAACTCTTTTTCTCCCCTTCTTTTCTGAAGGATAGGCTTGCTGGATAAATTATTCCTTGCTGCAGATTTTTCTCATTCAGCACTTTGAATATTTAACGCCCCTTTCTTCTGTCCTGCATAGTTTCTGCTGAAAACTCAGCTGATAGCTTTATGGGCTTTCCCTTGCATGTTACCTGTCTTCTTTTATCTTGCTGCTTTAAATGTTTTTTCTTTATCACTACCTTTTCCCATTTGGATTACTATGTGTCTTGATGTGGACCTCCTTCGGTTGACTTTGTGGGAGGGGATCTCTATGCCTTATGGATTTGTATAGGTTTCCTTCACCAGATTAGGTTAAGTTTTCAGCTCTTCTTTGCTCAAATAGATTTTCTGCCCCCTTTTCCCCCTTTTCACCTTCTGGGATCCCTCTAATGTGGGTGTTGTTACACTGGATGGAGTCACTGAATTCCCTAAGTCTCTTCTCATTTTTGCATACTTCTTTTTCCTCTCATTTGTTCCGCTTGATTACTTTCCATTACTGTCTTCTAGTTCATTAATTTGTTCCTCTGCTTCGTCCATCCTGCTAATTATTCTATCTAGTATATTCTTCATTTCATTTCTTGTGTTCCACATCTCTGATTATTTCTTTCATATCTCTTTGTTAAGAGTCTCAGTGATGTTCCCCCTTCTGATGTCCTCCCTCTTTTCATTTCCCCAGTGAGTATCTTTATAATTGTTATCTTAAATTTTCTGTCAGGCATGTTCCTTATATCCATTTTGTTTAGGTCTCTTGCTGTGGCTTTGTCCTCTTCTTTCGTTTAGGACATAGTCCTCTGTCTGCTCATTTGGCCTACTTCTCAGAGAATATCTCTCGGTGAGGAAGGTCAGATATATTGCTTGTTCTTGAAAATACGGGGCAGAACATACATTTTTAACTTGGTGATGCTGGTTCTCCTCTGAAGGTAATGCATAGCAACAACAGAGACTGGATCTGGACTGTGTCATTGTGCACAACACATGGGGTGTGCTGTTTTAACAAGATGCATGCGTGTTCTGTGGGTGATGGGGAGACATATTGTTGTCAAGGATTGTGTGGGTCTTATCAGGGAGGGTATCCACAGCACTGGGACTGAAGCAGGTGTGGTAGGTGTGGGGATGGGCCATGGTTTATGCAAGTTAGTGATTGCTAGATTGTGCTTGATCTTGCAGGTAGGTGTGTGTTTATAATGAGGGGCCGTAGAGGGAAATGGAACCTGCCAGCTCCTTTGTTCCTGGACAAGTCCCTTAGCAAACTCTGAGTTCAGGAACTATGTCTCCCTTGTTTAATCCTCAAGCACGTTTCAACCTGCTTCACCCAAGCTTCTCCAGACTGTTTGCTGTGCTTTCTCTTTAAGGACAGATCTCAGCTTCCGATCACCTTCTGTGCTCTCTCAGAGCTGAGACAGCTGATTTTTAAAAGTTCCAAGCTTTAAGTCTGCTGGTTGTATACGCTCACAAATGTCATCCCTTCTGATTTTCAAAGCCATAAGCTATGAGGATGTCTCTACGCTTTAGAGGCTCCACGGTGTAGTAGTTTGTTTCTGGCCCCTCTGTGACTGTGGTTCCCTCCCTCTGCTGGTCAGAAATACGGGGTTTAGATTCCTACAGAGTCCTTGTCCTTCCTACCATCTTTGATGTGATTTCCTCTCTCCATTTAGTTGTAGAGTTTTGTTGGGAAATCTGAAGGTCCATTTCTGGGTGACTCTGGTGTGAGTGTGATCTAGTTGTATCTGTGGGATGAGGTGTGTTTAGGGTCCTTCTACTCTGCCATCTTCCCCACAATTCAGTTTATTTTCTCTCATAAAAATATTACGACTCCAACTTTCTTTTCACTTCCATTTGCATCATAAATCGTTTTGTTTCCCATTACTTCGAATCTGCTTTTATTTTTAGGTCTGAAGTGATTCTCTGGTAGGCAGCATAGAGATGGGTCTTGCTTCCTCTTTACAGTCTATGTTTTCTGATTGGGATATTTAGTCCTTTTTTGTTAAAGCAATCATTGATAAAGTATTTGTATCTCTGTAGTTTACTTCACAAGGAAAAGTGTGAAAGGCTTCGCTCTGAGAAGGAGGTCTGCGTGGACGCCTCTTTCAACTCACGGCTTGTTTCTGGCTGACGGAAGGCTTCTCAAGGGTGTGTACGGAAGCCTACGGAAAAAGCGCCTACACTTCACTCTCCGGGGGGAATAAAAGCAAGAACCCAAAAGCATCAGTGAGAAACCGTCACTCAACGAACACCTTCTTTCCTGACGAGACAGAAACATGTTCAACTCTGTGTGTGTGTGTGTGTGTGTGTGTGTGTGTGTGTGTGTGTGCGCGCGCGCGTGAGGGAATAAGGAATGTGCCATGCACTCACCTGGGAAAAGCAAGTCTGCGTATACGGCAACTCTCCACTAACATATTCAGGTATCCTTGAGAGAGAAGCATTTCCAAAAGTGGGTGTGGAAGCATCATGAATGTGCCGTAAGCTTTACTACCGTTCAACACCCAAACTCAACACCCAAAAAACAAATAAGCGAGTCAAGAAATGGGCAGAAGATATGAACAGATATTTCTCCAAAGAAGACACACAAATGGCCAACAGACATATGACAAACTGCTCAACATCACTTGGCATGGGGAAAAAGAAATCCAAATGACAGTGAGATACCACTTCACACCAGTCAGAATTGCAAAAATTAACAAGCGGAGAAATAACAAATGTTGGTGAGGAGAAAGGGGAAGTCTCTTACACTTCTACGTGGGAATGAAAACTGGTACAGCCACTTTGGAAAACAATATGGAGGTTCCTCAAGAACTTAAAACAGAGCTCCCTTACAACCCAGCAATTTTATTTACCCCAAAGCTACCAATGTAGTGATCTGAAGGGGCAACTGCACCCCGAATGTTTATAGCAACATTGTCCACAATAGCCAAACCGTGGAAGGAACCAAGACATCCATCGACAGATAAATGGATAAAGAAAACATGGTATATAGATATACAATGGAATATGACTCAGCCATCAGAAAGGATCAATATTGAGCATATCGATGTGGATGGCACTGGAGGGTATTATGCTGAGCAAAATAAGTCAGTCAGAGAAAAACAATTATTATATGGTTTTACTCATATGTGGAATAGAAGGAACAGCACAGAGGATCATAGGGGAAGGGAGGGAAAATGAATGCGAAGAAACCAGAGAGGAAGAAAATCCATGACAGGTTCCTAACTATTGGAAACCAACTGAGGGTTGCTGGAGGAAAGGTGGCTGGGGAGATGGGGTAACTGTGTGATGGGCATTAAGGAATGCCTGTGATGTGATGAACACTGGGTGTTATACACAACTGATGAATTGTGGAACGCTACATTTGAAACTACTGGTGTACTCTATGTTGGCTCATTCAATTTCAATTTTAAAAAAGTCTATTTGGTCTGATATAAGGATTGCTACTCTGACTTCTTTTGACATCCACTTGCATGATTAATGTTTCTCCATCTCTTAATTTCCATCTGCAGGTGTCTTTAGGTGTGAAATCTTTTATATATATAGACAAACTCTGTCATGCTCTTTTGCTTGGAGCATTTAGTCCATTTACATTCAAACTGATTATCATTAGACATGTATTTATTGATGTTTTGTTACTTGTTTCATAGTTTTTTGTGTAGTTTTTCTCTGATCCTTTCTTCTCTTGCTCTCTCTCTCATGGTTTGCTCGTTTTCTTTAATGATATTCTTGGATTTCTTTCCCTTTATCTTTTGCATGTGTATTAGTGCTTTGGGTTTGTGGTGACCCCCTGGATTATATATAGCCTTTTCGGTCTATATTAAGTTGAATGCTGTTTAAGTTCAAACCCACTGTTGACTCCTCCTCATGTGTTAGGGTATATGTTTTCATATTTTACATACTTTTATTTTGTGAATCCCTTAACTGATTTTTACAGAAATACTTATTTTTACTGCTTCCTTGATTCATTATTGTCATACTCTCACTTACGATTTTTTTCCACTCATAGTGTCCCCTTCAATATTTTTTGTAGTTAATTTAGTGGTCATGAACTCTTTTAGTTTGTGTGGCTAAGAAACTCTTTTTCTCCCCTTCTTTTCTGAAGGATAGGCTTGCTGGATAAATTATTCCTTGCTGCAGATTTTTCTCATTCAGCACTTTGAATATTTAACGCCACTTTCTTCTGTCCTGCATAGTTTCTGCTGAAAACTCAGCTGATAGCTTTATGGGCTTTCCCTTGCATGTTACCTGTCTTCTTTTATCTTGCTGCTTTAAATGTTTTTTCTTTATCACTACCTTTTCCCATTTGGATTACTATGTGTCTTGATGTGGACCTCCTTCGGTTGACTTTGTGGGAGGGGATCTCTATGCCTTATGGATTTGTATAGGTTTCCTTCACCAGATTAGGTTAAGTTTTCAGCTCTTCTTTGCTCAAATAGATTTTCTGCCCCCTTTTCCCCCTTTTCACCTTCTGGGATCCCTCTAATGTGGGTGTTGTTACACTGGATGGAGTCACTGAATTCCCTAAGTCTCTTCTCATTTTTGCATACTTCTTTTTCCTCTCATTTGTTCCGCTTGATTACTTTCCATTACTGTCTTCTAGTTCATTAATTTGTTCCTCTGCTTCGTCCATCCTGCTAATTATTCTATCTAGTATATTCTTCATTTCATTTCTTGTGTTCCACATCTCTGATTATTTCTTTCATATCTCTTTGTTAAGAGTCTCAATGATGTTCCCCCTTCTGATGTCCTCCCTCTTTTCATTTCCCCAGTGAGTATCTTTATAATTGTTATCTTAAATTTTCTGTCAGGCATGTTCCTTATATCCATTTTGTTTAGGTCTCTTGCTGTGGCTTTGTCCTCTTCTTTCGTTTAGGACATAGTCCTCTGTCTGCTCATTTGGCCTACTTCTCAGAGAATATCTCTCGGTGAGGAAGGTCAGATATATTGCTTGTTCTTGAAAATACGGGGCAGAACATACATTTTTAACTTGGTGATGCTGGTTCTCCTCTGAAGGTAATGCATAGCAACAACAGAGACTGGATCTGGACTGTGTCATTGTGCACAACACATGGGGTGTGCTGTTTTAACAAGATGCATGCGTGCTCTGTGGGTGATGGGGAGACATATTGTTGTCAAGGATTGTGTGGGTCTTATCAGGGAGGGTATCCACAGCACTGGGACTGAAGCAGGTGTGGTAGGTGTGGGGATGGGCCATGGTTTATGCAAGTTAGTGATTGCTAGATTGTGCTTGATCTTGCAGGTAGGTGTGTGTTTATAATGAGGGGCCGTAGAGGGAAATGGAACCTGCCAGCTCCTTTGTTCCTGGACAAGTCCCTTAGCAAATTCTGAGTTCAGGAACTATGTCTCCCTTGTTTAATCCTCAAGCACGTTTCAACCTGCTTCACCCAAGCTTCTCCAGACTGTTTGCTGTGCTTTCTCTTTAAGGACAGATCTCAGCTTCCGATCACCTTCTGTGCTCTCTCAGAGCTGAGACAGCTGATTTTTAAAAGTTCCAAGCTTTAAGTCTGCTGGTTGTATACGCTCACAAATGTCATCCCTTCTGATTTTCAAAGCCATAAGCTATGAGGATGTCTCTACGCTTTAGAGGCTCCCCGGTGTAGTAGTTTGTTTCTGGCCCCTCTGTGACTGTGGTTCCCTCCCTCTGCTGGTCAGAAATACGGGGTTTAGATTCCTACAGAGTCCTTGTCCTTCCTACCATCTTTGATGTGATTTCCTCTCTCCATTTAGTTGTAGAGTTTTGTTGGGAAATCTGAAGGTCCATTTCTGGGTGACTCTGGTGTGAGTGTGATCTAGTTGTATCTGTGGGATGAGGTGAGTTTAGGGTCCTTCTACTCTGCCATCTTCCCCACAATTCAGTTTATTTTGTCTCATAAAAATATTACGACTCCAACTTTCTTTTCACTTCCATTTGCATCATAAATCGTTTTGTTTCCCATTACTTCGAATCTGCTTTTATTTTTAGGTCTGAAGTGATTCTCTGGTAGGCAGCATAGAGATGGGTCTTGCTTCCTCTTTACACTCTATGTTTTCTGATTGGGATATTTAGTCCTTTTTTGTTAAAGCAATCATTGATAAAGTATTTGTATCTCTGTAGTTTACTTCACAAGGAAAAGTGTGAAAGGCTTCGCTCTGAGAAGGAGGTCTGCGTGGACGCCTCTTTCAACTCACGGCTTGTTTCTGGCTGACGGAAGGCTTCTCAAGGGTGTGTACGGAAGCCTACGGTAAAAGCGCCTACACTTCACTCTCCGGGGGGAATAAAAGCAAGAACCCAAAAGCATCAGTGAGAAACCGTCACTCAACGAACACCTTCTTTCCTGACGAGACAGAAACATGTTCAACTCTGTGTGTGTGTGTGTGTGTGTGTGTGTGTGTGTGTGTGTGTGTGTGCGCGCGCGCGCGTGAGGGAATAAGGAATGTGCCATGCACTCACCTGGGAAAAGCAAGTCTGCGTATACGGCAACTCTCCACTAACATATTCAGGTATCCTTGAGAGAGAAGCATTTCCAAAAGTGGGTGTGGAAGCATCATGAATGTGCCGTACGCTTTACTACCGTTCAACACCCAAACTCAACACCCAAAAAACAAATAAGCGAGTCAAGAAATGGGCAGAAGATATGAACAGATATTTCTCCAAAGAAGACACACAAATGGCCAACAGACATATGACAAACTGCTCAACATCACTTGGCATGGGGAAAAAGAAATCCAAATGACAATGAGATACCACTTCACACCAGTCAGAATTGCAAAAATTAACAAGCGGAGAAATAACAAATGTTGGTGAGGAGAAAGGGGAACTCTCTTACACTTCTAAGTGGGAATGAAAACTGGTACAGCCACTTTGGAAAACAATATGGAGGTTCCTCAAGAACTTAAAACAGAGCTCCCTTACAACCCAGCAATTTTATTTACCCCAAAGCTACCAATGTAGTGATCTGAAGGGGCAACTGCACCCCGAATGTTTATAGCAACATTGTCCACAATAGCCAAACCGTGGAAGGAACCAAGACATCCATCGACAGATAAATGGATAAAGAAAACATGGTATATAGATATACAATGGAATATGACTCAGCCATCAGAAAGGATCAATATTGAGCATATCGGTGTGGATGGCACTGGAGAGTATTATGCTGAGCAAAATAAGTCAGTCAGAGAAAAACAATTATTATATGGTTTTACTCATATGTGGAATAGAAGGAACAGCACAGAGGATCATAGGGGAAGGGAGGGAAAATGAATGCGAAGAAACCAGAGAGGAAGAAAATCCATGACAGGTTCCTAACTATTGGAAACCAACTGAGGGTTGCTGGAGGAAAGGTGGCTGGGGAGATGGGGTAACTGTGTGATGGGCATTAAGGAATGCCTGTGATGTGATGAACACTGGGTGTTATACACAACTGATGAATTGAGGAACGCTACATTTGAAACTACTGGTGTACTCTATGTTGGCTAATTCAATTTCAATTTTAAAAAAGTCTATTTGGTCTGATATAAGGATTGCTACTCTGACTTCTTTTGACATCCACTTGCATGATTAATGTTTCTCCATCTCTTAATTTCCATCTGCAGGTGTCTTTAGGTGTGAAATCTTTTATATATATAGACAAACTCTGTCATGCTCTTTTGCTTGGAGCATTTAGTCCATTTACATTCAAACTGATTATCATTAGACATGTATTTATTGATGTTTTGTTACTTGTTTCATAGTTTTTTGTGTAGTTTTTCTCTGATCCTTTCTTCTCTTGCTCTCTCTCTCATGGTTTGCTCGTTTTCTTTAATGATATTCTTGGATTTCTTTCCCTTTATCTTTTGCATGTGTATTAGTGCTTTGGGTTTGTGGTGACCCCCTGGATTATATATAGCCTTTTCGGTCTATATTAAGTTGAATGCTGTTTAAGTTCAAACCCACTGTTGACTCCTCCTCATGTGTTAGGGTATATGTTTTCATATTTTACATACTTTTATTTTGTGAATCCCTTAACTGATTTTTACAGAAATACTTATTTTTACTGCTTCCTTGATTCATTATTGTCATACTCTCACTTACGGTTCTTTTCCACTCATAGTGTCCCCTTCAATATTTTTTGTAGTTAATTTAGTGGTCATGAACTCTTTTAGTTTGTGTGGCTAAGAAACTCTTTTTCTCCCCTTCTTTTCTGAAGGATAGGCTTGCTGGATAAATTATTCCTTGCTGCAGATTTTTCTCATTCAGCACTTTGAATATTTAACGCCCCTTTCTTCTGTCCTGCATAGTTTCTGCTGAAAACTCAGCTGATAGCTTTATGGGCTTTCCCTTGCATGTTACCTGTCTTCTTTTATCTTGCTGCTTTCAATGTTTTTTCTTTATCACTACCTTTTCCCATTTGGATTACTATGTGTCTTGATGTGGACCTCCTTCGGTTGACTTTGTGGGAGGGGATCTCTATGCCTTATGGATTTGTATAGGTTTCCTTCACCAGATTAGGTTAAGTTTTCAGCTCTTCTTTGCTCAAATAGATTTTCTGCCCCCTTTTCCCCCTTTTCACCTTCTGGGATCCCTCTAATGTGGGTGTTGTTACACTGGATGGAGTCACTGAATTCCCTAAGTCTCTTCTCATTTTTGCATACTTCTTTTTCCTCTCATTTGTTCCGCTTGATTACTTTCCATTACTGTCTTCTAGTTCATTAATTTGTTCCTCTGCTTCGTCCATCCTGCTAATTATTCTATCTAGTATATTCTTCATTTCATTTCTTGTGTTCCACATCTCTGATTATTTCTTTCATATCTCTTTGTTAAGAGTCTCAGTGATGTTCCCCCTTCTGATGTCCTCCCTCTTTTCATTTCCCCAGTGAGTATCTTTATAATTGTTATCTTAAATTTTCTGTCAGGCATGTTCCTTATATCCATTTTGTTTAGGTCTCTTGCTGTGGCTTTGTCCTCTTCTTTCGTTTAGGACATAGTCCTCTGTCTGCTCATTTGGCCTACTTCTCAGAGAATATCTCTCGGTGAGGAAGGTCAGATATATTGCTTGTTCTTGAAAATACGGGGCAGAACATACATTTTTAACTTGGTGATGCTGGTTCTCCTCTGAAGGTAATGCATAGCAACAACAGAGACTGGATCTGGACTGTGTCATTGTGCACAACACATGGGGTGTGCTGTTTTAACAAGATGCATGCGTGTTCTGTGGGTGATGGGGAGACATATTGTTGTCAAGGATTGTGTGGGTCTTATCAGGGAGGGTATCCCCAGCACTGGGACTGAAGCAGGTGTGGTAGGTGTGGGGATGGGCCATGGTTTATGCAAGTTAGTGATTGCTAGATTGTGCTTGATCTTGCAGGTAGGTGTGTGTTTATAATGAGGGGCCGTAGAGGGAAATGGAACCTGCCAGCTCCTTTGTTCCTGGACAAGTCCCTTAGCAAACTCTGAGTTCAGGAACTATGTCTCCCTTGTTTAATCCTCAAGCACGTTTCAACCTGCTTCACCCAAGCTTCTCCAGACTGTTTGCTGTGCTTTCTCTTTAAGGACAGTTCTCAGCTTCCGATCACCTTCTGTGCTCTCTCAGAGCTGAGACAGCTGATTTTTAAAAGTTCCAAGCTTTAAGTCTGCTGGTTGTATACGCTCACAAATGTCATCCCTTCTCATTTTCAAAGCCATAAGCTATGAGGATGTCTCTACGCTTTAGAGGCTCCCCGGTGTAGTAGTTTGTTTCTGGCCCCTCTGTGACTGTGGTTCCCTCCCTCTGCTGGTCAGAAATACGGGGTTTAGATTCCTACAGAGTCCTTGTCCTTCCTACCATCTTTGATGTGATTTCCTCTCTCCATTTAGTTGTAGAGTTTTGTTGGGAAATCTGAAGGTCCATTTCTGGGTGACTCTGGTGTGAGTGTGATCTAGTTGTATCTGTGGGATGAGGTGAGTTTAGGGTCCTTCTACTCTGCCATCTTCCCCACAATTCAGTTTATTTTGTCTCATAAAAATATTACGACTCCAACTTTCTTTTCACTTCCATTTGCATCATAAATCGTTTTGTTTCCCATTACTTCGAATCTGCTTTTATTTTTAGGTCTGAAGTGATTCTCTGGTAGGCAGCATAGAGATGGGTCTTGCTTCCTCTTTACAGTCTATGTTTTCTGATTGGGATATTTAGTCCTTTTTTGTTAAAGCAATCATTGATAAAGTATTTGTATCTCTCTAGTTTACTTCACAAGGAAAAGTGTGAAAGGCTTCGCTCTGAGAAGGAGGTCTGCGTGGACGCCTCTTTCAACTCACGGCTTGTTTCTGGCTGACGGAAGGCTTCTCAAGGGTGTGTACGGAAGCCTACGGAAAAAGCGCCTACACTTCACTCTCCGGGGGGAATAAAAGCAAGAACCCAAAAGCATCAGTGAGAAACCGTCACTCAACGAACACCTTCTTTCCTGACGAGACAGAAACATGTTCAACTCTGTGTGTGTGTGTGTGTGTGTGTGTGTGTGTGTGTGTGTGCGCGCGCGCGTGAGGGAATAAGGAATGTGCCATGCACTCACCTGGGAAAAGCAAGTCTGCGTATACGGCAACTCTCCACTAACATATTCAGGTATCCTTGAGAGAGAAGCATTTCCAAAAGTGGGTGTGGAAGCATCATGAATGTGCCGTAAGCTTTACTACCGTTCCACACCCAAACTCAACACCCAAAAAACAAATAAGCGAGTCAAGAAATGGGCAGAAGATATGAACAGATATTTCTCCAAAGAAGACACACAAATGGCCAACAGACATATGACAAACTGCTCAACATCACTTGGCATGGGGAAAAAGAAATCCAAATGACAGTGAGATACCACTTCACACCAGTCAGAATTGCAAAAATTAACAAGCGGAGAAATAACAAATGTTGGTGAGGAGAAAGGGGAAGTCTCTTACACTTCTACGTGGGAATGAAAACTGGTACAGCCACTTTGGAAAACAATATGGAGGTTCCTCAAGAACTTAAAACAGAGCTCCCTTACAACCCAGCAATTTTATTTACCCCAAAGCTACCAATGTAGTGATCTGAAGGGGCAACTGCACCCCGAATGTTTATAGCAACATTGTCCACAATAGCCAAACCGTGGAAGGAACCAAGACATCCATCGACAGATAAATGGATAAAGAAAACATGGTATATAGATATACAATGGAATATGACTCAGCCATCAGAAAGGATCAATATTGAGCATATCGATGTGGATGGCACTGGAGGGTATTATGCTGAGCAAAATAAGTCAGTCAGAGAAAAACAATTATTATATGGTTTTACTCATATGTGGAATAGAAGGAACAGCACAGAGGATCATAGGGGAAGGGAGGGAAAATGAATGCGAAGAAACCAGAGAGGAAGAAAATCCATGACAGGTTCCTAACTATTGGAAACCAACTGAGGGTTGCTGGAGGAAAGGTGGCTGGGGAGATGGGGTAACTGTGTGATGGGCATTAAGGAATGCCTGTGATGTGATGAACACTGGGTGTTATACACAACTGATGAATTGTGGAACGCTACATTTGAAACTACTGGTGTACTCTATGTTGGCTAATTCAATTTCAATTTTAAAAAACTCTATTTGGTCTGATATAAGGATTGCTACTCTGACTTCTTTTGACATCCACTTGCATGATTAATGTTTCTCCATCTCTTAATTTCCATCTGCAGGTGTCTTTAGGTGTGAAATCTTTTATATATATAGACAAACTCTGTCATGCTCTTTTGCTTGGAGCATTTAGTCCATTTACATTCAAACTGATTATCATTAGACATGTATTTATTGATGTTTTGTTACTTGTTTCATAGTTTTTTGTGTAGTTTTTCTCTGATCCTTTCTTCTCTTGCTCTCTCTCTCATGGTTTGCTCGTTTTCTTTAATGATATTCTTGGATTTCTTTCCCTTTATCTTTTGCATGTGTATTAGTGCTTTGGGTTTGTGGTGACCCCCTGGATTATATATAGCCTTTTCGGTCTATATTAAGTTGAATGCTGTTTAAGTTCAAACCCACTGTTGACTCCTCCTCATGTGTTAGGGTATATGTTTTCATATTTTACATACTTTTATTTTGTGAATCCCTTAACTGATTTTTACAGAAATACTTATTTTTACTGCTTCCTTGATTCATTATTGTCATACTCTCACTTACGATTTTTTTCCACTCATAGTGTCCCCTTCAATATTTTTTGTAGTTAATTTAGTGGTCATGAACTCTTTTAGTTTGTGTGGCTAAGAAACTCTTTTTCTCCCCTTCTTTTCTGAAGGATAGGCTTGCTGGATAAATTATTCCTTGCTGCAGATTTTTCTCATTCAGCACTTTGAATATTTAACGCCACTTTCTTCTGTCCTGCATAGTTTCTGCTGAAAACTCAGCTGATAGCTTTATGGGCTTTCCCTTGCATGTTACCTGTCTTCTTTTATCTTGCTGCTTTCAATGTTTTTTCTTTATCACTACCTTTTCCCATTTGGATTACTATGTGTCTTGATGTGGACCTCCTTCGGTTGACTTTGTGGGAGGGGATCTCTATGCCTTATGGATTTGTATAGGTTTCCTTCACCAGATTAGGTTAAGTTTTCAGCTCTTCTTTGCTCAAATAGATTTTCTGCCCCCTTTTCCCCCTTTTCACCTTCTGGGATCCCTCTAATGTGGGTGTTGTTACACTGGATGGAGTCACTGAATTCCCTAAGTCTCTTCTCATTTTTGCATACTTCTTTTTCCTCTCATTTGTTCCGCTTGATTACTTTCCATTACTGTCTTCTAGTTCATTAATTTGTTCCTCTGCTTCGTCCATCCTGCTAATTATTCTATCTAGTATATTCTTCATTTCATTTCTTGTGTTCCACATCTCTGATTATTTCTTTCATATCTCTTTGTTAAGAGTCTCAGTGATGTTCCCCCTTCTGATGTCCTCCCTCTTTTCATTTCCCCAGTGAGTATCTTTATAATTGTTATCTTAAATTTTCTGTCAGGCATGTTCCTTATATCCATTTTGTTTAGGTCTCTTGCTGTGGCTTTGTCCTCTTCTTTCGTTTAGGACATAGTCCTCTGTCTGCTCATTTGGCCTACTTCTCAGAGAATATCTCTCGGTGAGGAAGGTCAGATATATTGCTTGTTCTTGAAAATACGGGGCAGAACATACATTTTTAACTTGGTGATGCTGGTTCTCCTCTGAAGGTAATGCATAGCAACAACAGAGACTGGATCTGGACTGTGTCATTGTGCACAACACATGGGGTGTGCTGTTTTAACAAGATGCATGCGTGTTCTGTGGGTGATGGGGAGACATATTGTTGTCAAGGATTGTGTGGGTCTTATCAGGGAGGGTATCCACAGCACTGGGACTGAAGCAGGTGTGGTAGGTGTGGGGATGGGCCATGGTTTATGCAAGTTAGTGATTGCTAGATTGTGCTTGATCTTGCAGGTAGGTGTGTGTTTATAATGAGGGGCCGTAGAGGGAAATGGAACCTGCCAGCTCCTTTGTTCCTGGACAAGTCCCTTAGCAAACTCTGAGTTCAGGAACTATGTCTCCCTTGTTTAATCCTCAAGCACGTTTCAACCTGCTTCACCCAAGCTTCTCCAGACTGTTTGCTGTGCTTTCTCTTTAAGGACAGTTCTCAGCTTCCGATCACCTTCTGTGCTCTCTCAGAGCTGAGACAGCTGATTTTTAAAAGTTCCAAGCTTTAAGTCTGCTGGTTGTATACGCTCACAAATGTCATCCCTTCTGATTTTCAAAGCCATAAGCTATGAGGATGTCTCTACGCTTTAGAGGCTCCCCGGTGTAGTAGTTTGTTTCTGGCCCCTCTGTGACTGTGGTTCCCTCCCTCTGCTGGTCAGAAATACGGGGTTTAGATTCCTACAGAGTCCTTGTCCTTCCTACCATCTTTGATGTGATTTCCTCTCTCCATTTAGTTGTAGAGTTTTGTTGGGAAATCTGAAGGTCCATTTCTGGGTGACTCTGGTGTGAGTGTGATCTAGTTGTATCTGTGGGATGAGGTGAGTTTAGGGTCCTTCTACTCTGCCATCTTCCCCACAATTCAGTTTATTTTGTCTCATAAAAATATTACGACTCCAACTTTCTTTTCACTTCCATTTGCATCATAAATCGTTTTGTTTCCCATTACTTCGAATCTGCTTTTATTGTTAGGTCTGAAGTGATTCTCTGGTAGGCAGCATAGAGATGGGTCTTGCTTCCTCTTTACAGTCTATGTTTTCTGATTGGGATATTTAGTCCTTTTTTGTTAAAGCAATCATTGATAAAGTATTTGTATCTCTGTAGTTTACTTCACAAGGAAAAGTGTGAAAGGCTTCGCTCTGAGAAGGAGGTCTGCGTGGACGCCTCTTTCAACTCACGGCTTGTTTCTGGCTGACGGAAGGCTTCTCAAGGGTGTGTACGGAAGCCTACGGAAAAAGCGCCTACACTTCACTCTCCGGGGGGAATAAAAGCAAGAACCCAAAAGCATCAGTGAGAAACCGTCACTCAACGAACACCTTCTTTCCTGACGAGACAGAAACATGTTCAACTCTGTGTGTGTGTGTGTGTGTGTGTGCGCGCGCGCGCGCGTGAGGGAATAAGGAATGTGCCATGCACTCACCTGGGAAAAGCAAGTCTGCGTATACGGCAACTCTCCACTAACATATTCAGGTATCCTTGAGAGAGAAGCATTTCCAAAAGTGGGTGTGGAAGCATCATGAATGTGCCGTAAGCTTTACTACCGTTCCACACCCAAACTCAACACCCAAAAAACAAATAAGCGAGTCAAGAAATGGGCAGAAGATATGAACAGATATTTCTCCAAAGAAGACACACAAATGGCCAACAGACATATGACAAACTGCTCAACATCACTTGGCATGGGGAAAAAGAAATCCAAATGACAGTGAGATACCACTTCACACCAGTCAGAATTGCAAAAATTAACAAGCGGAGAAATAACAAATGTTGGTGAGGAGAAAGGGGAAGTCTCTTACACTTCTACGTGGGAATGAAAACTGGTACAGCCACTTTGGAAAACAATATGGAGGTTCCTCAAGAACTTAAAACAGAGCTCCCTTACAACCCAGCAATTTTATTTACCCCAAAGCTACCAATGTAGTGATCTGAAGGGGCAACTGCACCCCGAATGTTTATAGCAACATTGTCCACAATAGCCAAACCGTGGAAGGAACCAAGACATCCATCGACAGATAAATGGATAAAGAAAACATGGTATATAGATATACAATGGAATATGACTCAGCCATCAGAAAGGATCAATATTGAGCATATCGATGTGGATGGCACTGGAGGGTATTATGCTGAGCAAAATAAGTCAGTCAGAGAAAAACAATTATTATATGGTTTTACTCATATGTGGAATAGAAGGAACAGCACAGAGGATCATAGGGGAAGGGAGGGAAAATGAATGCGAAGAAACCAGAGAGGAAGAAAATCCATGACAGGTTCCTAACTATTGGAAACCAACTGAGGGTTGCTGGAGGAAAGGTGGCTGGGGAGATGGGGTAACTGTGTGATGGGCATTAAGGAATGCCTGTGATGTGATGAACACTGGGTGTTATACACAACTGATGAATTGTGGAACGCTACATTTGAAACTACTGGTGTACTCTATGTTGGCTAATTCAATTTCAATTTTAAAAAACTCTATTTGGTCTGATATAAGGATTGCTACTCTGACTTCTTTTGACATCCACTTGCATGATTAATGTTTCTCCATCTCTTAATTTCCATCTGCAGGTGTCTTTAGGTGTGAAATCTTTTATATATATAGACAAACTCTGTCATGCTCTTTTGCTTGGAGCATTTAGTCCATTTACATTCAAACTGATTATCATTAGACATGTATTTATTGATGTTTTGTTACTTGTTTCATAGTTTTTTGTGTAGTTTTTCTCTGATCCTTTCTTCTCTTGCTCTCTCTCTCATGGTTTGCTCGTTTTCTTTAATGATATTCTTGGATTTCTTTCCCTTTATCTTTTGCATGTGTATTAGTGCTTTGGGTTTGTGGTGACCCCCTGGATTATATATAGCCTTTTCGGTCTATATTAAGTTGAATGCTGTTTAAGTTCAAACCCACTGTTGACTCCTCCTCATGTGTTAGGGTATATGTTTTCATATTTTACATACTTTTATTTTGTGAATCCCTTAACTGATTTTTACAGAAATACTTATTTTTACTGCTTCCTTGATTCATTATTGTCATACTCTCACTTACGATTTTTTTCCACTCATAGTGTCCCCTTCAATATTTTTTGTAGTTAATTTAGTGGTCATGAACTCTTTTAGTTTGTGTGGCTAAGAAACTCTTTTTCTCCCCTTCTTTTCTGAAGGATAGGCTTGCTGGATAAATTATTCCTTGCTGCAGATTTTTCTCATTCAGCACTTTGAATATTTAACGCCACTTTCTTCTGTCCTGCATAGTTTCTGCTGAAAACTCAGCTGATAGCTTTATGGGCTTTCCCTTGCATGTTACCTGTCTTCTTTTATCTTGCTGCTTTCAATGTTTTTTCTTTATCACTACCTTTTCCCATTTGGATTACTATGTGTCTTGATGTGGACCTCCTTCGGTTGACTTTGTGGGAGGGGATCTCTATGCCTTATGGATTTGTATAGGTTTCCTTCACCAGATTAGGTTAAGTTTTCAGCTCTTCTTTGCTCAAATAGATTTTCTGCCCCCTTTTCCCCCTTTTCACCTTCTGGGATCCCTCTAATGTGGGTGTTGTTACACTGGATGGAGTCACTGAATTCCCTAAGTCTCTTCTCATTTTTGCATACTTCTTTTTCCTCTCATTTGTTCCGCTTGATTACTTTCCATTACTGTCTTCTAGTTCATTAATTTGTTCCTCTGCTTCGTCCATCCTGCTAATTATTCTATCTAGTATATTCTTCATTTCATTTCTTGTGTTCCACATCTCTGATTATTTCTTTCATATCTCTTTGTTAAGAGTCTCAATGATGTTCCCCCTTCTGATGTCCTCCCTCTTTTCATTTCCCCAGTGAGTATCTTTATAATTGTTATCTTAAATTTTCTGTCAGGCATGTTCCTTATATCCATTTTGTTTAGGTCTCTTGCTGTGGCTTTGTCCTCTTCTTTCGTTTAGGACATAGTCCTCTGTCTGCTCATTTGGCCTACTTCTCAGAGAATATCTCCCGGTGAGGAAGGTCAGATATATTGCTTGTTCTTGAAAATACGTGGCAGAACATACATTTTTAACTTGGTGATGCTGGTTCTCCTCTGAAGGTAATGCATAGCAACAACAGAGACTGGATCTGGACTGTGTCATTGTGCACAACACATGGGGTGTGCTGTTTTAACAAGATGCATGCGTGTTCTGTGGGTGATGGGGAGACATATTGTTGTCAAGGATTGTGTGGGTCTTATCAGGGAGGGTATCCACAGCACTGGGACTGAAGCAGGTGTGGTAGGTGTGGGGATGGGCCATGGTTTATGCAAGTTAGTGATTGCTAGATTGTGCTTGATCTTGCAGGTAGGTGTGTGTTTATAATGAGGGGCCGTAGAGGGAAATGGAACCTGCCAGCTCCTTTGTTCCTGGACAAGTCCCTTAGCAAATTCTGAGTCCAGGAACTATGTCTCCCTTGTTTAATCCTCAAGCACGTTTCAACCTGCTTCACCCAAGCTTCTCCAGACTGTTTGCTGTGCTTTCTCTTTAAGGACAGATCTCAGCTTCCGATCACCTTCTGTGCTCTCTCAGAGCTGAGACAGCTGATTTTTAAAAGTTCCAAGCTTTAAGTCTGCTGGTTGTATACGCTCACAAATGTCATCCCTTCTGATTTTCAAAGCCATAAGCTATGAGGATGTCTCTACGCTTTAGAGGCTCCCCGGTGTAGTAGTTTGTTTCTGGCCCCTCTGTGACTGTGGTTCCCTCCCTCTGGTGGTCAGAAATACGGGGTTTAGATTCCTACAGAGTCCTTGTCCTTCCTACCATCTTTGATGTGATTTCCTCTCTCCATTTAGTTGTAGAGTTTTGTTGGGAAATCTGAAGGTCCATTTCTGGGTGACTCTGGTGTGAGTGTGATCTAGTTGTATCTGTGGGATGAGGTGAGTTTAGGGTCCTTCTACTCTGCCATCTTCCCCACAATTCAGTTTATTTTGTCTCATAAAAATATTACGACTCCAACTTTCTTTTCACTTCCATTTGCATCATAAATCGTTTTGTTTCCCATTACTTCGAATCTGCTTTTATTTTTAGGTCTGAAGTGATTCTCTGGTAGGCAGCATAGAGATGGGTCTTGCTTCCTCTTTACACTCTATGTTTTCTGATTGGGATATTTAGTCCTTTTTTGTTAAAGCAATCATTGATAAAGTATTTGTATCTCTGTAGTTTACTTCACAAGGAAAAGTGTGAAAGGCTTCGCTCTGAGAAGGAGGTCTGCGTGGACGCCTCTTTCAACTCACGGCTTGTTTCTGGCTGACGGAAGGCTTCTCAAGGGTGTGTACGGAAGCCTACGGTAAAAGCGCCTACACTTCACTCTCCGGGGGGAATAAAAGCAAGAACCCAAAAGCATCAGTGAGAAACCGTCACTCAACGAACACCTTCTTTCCTGACGAGACAGAAACATGTTCAACTCTGTGTGTGTGTGTGTGTGTGTGTGTGTGTGTGTGTGTGTGCGCGCGCGCGCGTGAGGGAATAAGGAATGTGCCATGCACTCACCTGGGAAAAGCAAGTCTGCGTATACGGCAACTCTCCACTAACATATTCAGGTATCCTTGAGAGAGAAGCATTTCCAAAAGTGGGTGTGGAAGCATCATGAATGTGCCGTACGCTTTACTACCGTTCAACACCCAAACTCAACACCCAAAAAACAAATAAGCGAGTCAAGAAATGGGCAGAAGATATGAACAGATATTTCTCCAAAGAAGACACACAAATGGCCAACAGACATATGACAAACTGCTCAACATCACTTGGCATGGGGAAAAAGAAATCCAAATGACAATGAGATACCACTTCACACCAGTCAGAATTGCAAAAATTAACAAGCGGAGAAATAACAAATGTTGGTGAGGAGAAAGGGGAACTCTCTTACACTTCTAAGTGGGAATGAAAACTGGTACAGCCACTTTGGAAAACAATATGGAGGTTCCTCAAGAACTTAAAACAGAGCTCCCTTACAACCCAGCAATTTTATTTACCCCAAAGCTACCAATGTAGTGATCTGAAGGGGCAACTGCACCCCGAATGTTTATAGCAACATTGTCCACAATAGCCAAACCGTGGAAGGAACCAAGACATCCATCGACAGATAAATGGATAAAGAAAACATGGTATATAGATATACAATGGAATATGACTCAGCCATCAGAAAGGATCAATATTGAGCATATCGATGTGGATGGCACTGGAGAGTATTATGCTGAGCAAAATAAGTCAGTCAGAGAAAAACAATTATTATATGGTTTTACTCATATGTGGAATAGAAGGAACAGCACAGAGGATCATAGGGGAAGGGAGGGAAAATGAATGCGAAGAAACCAGAGAGGAAGAAAATCCATGACAGGTTCCTAACTATTGGAAACCAACTGAGGGTTGCTGGAGGAAAGGTGGCTGGGGAGATGGGGTAACTGTGTGATGGGCATTAAGGAATGCCTGTGATGTGATGAACACTGGGTGTTATACACAACTGATGAATTGAGGAACGCTACATTTGAAACTACTGGTGTACTCTATGTTGGCTAATTCAATTTCAATTTTAAAAAAGTCTATTTGGTCTGATATAAGGATTGCTACTCTGACTTCTTTTGACATCCACTTGCATGATTAATGTTTCTCCATCTCTTAATTTCCATCTGCAGGTGTCTTTAGGTGTGAAATCTTTTATATATATAGACAAACTCTGTCATGCTCTTTTGCTTGGAGCATTTAGTCCATTTACATTCAAACTGATTATCATTAGACATGTATTTATTGATGTTTTGTTACTTGTTTCATAGTTTTTTGTGTAGTTTTTCTCTGATCCTTTCTTCTCTTGCTCTCTCTCTCATGGTTTGCTCGTTTTCTTTAATGATATTCTTGGATTTCTTTCCCTTTATCTTTTGCATGTGTATTAGTGCTTTGGGTTTGTGGTGACCCCCTGGATTATATATAGCCTTTTCGGTCTATATTAAGTTGAATGCTGTTTAAGTTCAAACCCACTGTTGACTCCTCCTCATGTGTTAGGGTATATGTTTTCATATTTTACATACTTTTATTTTGTGAATCCCTTAACTGATTTTTACAGAAATACTTATTTTTACTGCTTCCTTGATTCATTATTGTCATACTCTCACTTACGGTTCTTTTCCACTCATAGTGTCCCCTTCAATATTTTTTGTAGTTAATTTAGTGGTCATGAACTCTTTTAGTTTGTGTGGCTAAGAAACTCTTTTTCTCCCCTTCTTTTCTGAAGGATAGGCTTGCTGGATAAATTATTCCTTGCTGCAGATTTTTCTCATTCAGCACTTTGAATATTTAACGCCCCTTTCTTCTGTCCTGCATAGTTTCTGCTGAAAACTCAGCTGATAGCTTTATGGGCTTTCCCTTGCATGTTACCTGTCTTCTTTTATCTTGCTGCTTTAAATGTTTTTTCTTTATCACTACCTTTTCCCATTTGGATTACTATGTGTCTTGATGTGGACCTCCTTCGGTTGACTTTGTGGGAGGGGATCTCTATGCCTTATGGATTTGTATAGGTTTCCTTCACCAGATTAGGTTAAGTTTTCAGCTCTTCTTTGCTCAAATAGATTTTCTGCCCCCTTTTCCCCCTTTTCACCTTCTGGGATCCCTCTAATGTGGGTGTTGTTACACTGGATGGAGTCACTGAATTCCCTAAGTCTCTTCTCATTTTTGCATACTTCTTTTTCCTCTCATTTGTTCCGCTTGATTACTTTCCATTACTGTCTTCTAGTTCATTAATTTGTTCCTCTGCTTCGTCCATCCTGCTAATTATTCTATCTAGTATATTCTTCATTTCATTTCTTGTGTTCCACATCTCTGATTATTTCTTTCATATCTCTTTGTTAAGAGTCTCAGTGATGTTCCCCCTTCTGATGTCCTCCCTCTTTTCATTTCCCCAGTGAGTATCTTTATAATTGTTATCTTAAATTTTCTGTCAGGCATGTTCCTTATATCCATTTTGTTTAGGTCTCTTGCTGTGGCTTTGTCCTCTTCTTTCGTTTAGGACATAGTCCTCTGTCTGCTCATTTGGCCTACTTCTCAGAGAATATCTCTCGGTGAGGAAGGTCAGATATATTGCTTGTTCTTGAAAATACGGGGCAGAACATACATTTTTAACTTGGTGATGCTGGTTCTCCTCTGAAGGTAATGCATAGCAACAACAGAGACTGGATCTGGACTGTGTCATTGTGCACAACACATGGGGTGTGCTGTTTTAACAAGATGCATGCGTGTTCTGTGGGTGATGGGGAGACATATTGTTGTCAAGGATTGTGTGGGTCTTATCAGGGAGGGTATCCACAGCACTGGGACTGAAGCAGGTGTGGTAGGTGTGGGGATGGGCCATGGTTTATGCAAGTTAGTGATTGCTAGATTGTGCTTGATCTTGCAGGTAGGTGTGTGTTTATAATGAGGGGCCGTAGAGGGAAATGGAACCTGCCAGCTCCTTTGTTCCTGGACAAGTCCCTTAGCAAACTCTGAGTTCAGGAACTATGTCTCCCTTGTTTAAACCTCAAGCACGTTTCAACCTGCTTCACCCAAGCTTCTCCAGACTGTTTGCTGTGCTTTCTCTTTAAGGACAGTTCTCAGCTTCCGATCACCTTCTGTGCTCTCTCAGAGCTGAGACAGCTGATTTTTAAAAGTTCCAAGCTTTAAGTCTGCTGGTTGTATACGCTCACAAATGTCATCCCTTCTGATTTTCAAAGCCATAAGCTATGAGGATGTCTCTACGCTTTAGAGGCTCCCCGGTGTAGTAGTTTGTTTCTGGCCCCTCTGTGACTGTGGTTCCCTCCCTCTGCTGGTCAGAAATACGGGGTTTAGATTCCTACAGAGTCCTTGTCCTTCCTACCATCTTTGATGTGATTTCCTCTCTCCATTTAGTTGTAGAGTTTTGTTGGGAAATCTGAAGGTCCATTTCTGGGTGACTCTGGTGTGAGTGTGATCTAGTTGTATCTGTGGGATGAGGTGAGTTTAGGGTCCTTCTACTCTGCCATCTTCCCCACAATTCAGTTTATTTTGTCTCATAAAAATATTACGACTCCAACTTTCTTTTCACTTCCATTTGCATCATAAATCGTTTTGTTTCCCATTACTTCGAATCTGCTTTTATTTTTAGGTCTGAAGTGATTCTCTGGTAGGCAGCATAGAGATGGGTCTTGCTTCCTCTTTACAGTCTATGTTTTCTGATTGGGATATTTAGTCCTTTTTTGTTAAAGCAATCATTGATAAAGTATTTGTATCTCTCTAGTTTACTTCACAAGGAAAAGTGTGAAAGGCTTCGCTCTGAGAAGGAGGTCTGCGTGGACGCCTCTTTCAACTCACGGCTTGTTTCTGGCTGACGGAAGGCTTCTCAAGGGTGTGTACGGAAGCCTACGGAAAAAGCGCCTACACTTCACTCTCCGGGGGGAATAAAAGCAAGAACCCAAAAGCATCAGTGAGAAACCGTCACTCAACGAACACCTTCTTTCCTGACGAGACAGAAACATGTTCAACTCTGTGTGTGTGTGTGTGTGTGTGTGTGTGTGTGTGTGTGTGCGCGCGCGCGTGAGGGAATAAGGAATGTGCCATGCACTCACCTGGGAAAAGCAAGTCTGCGTATACGGCAACTCTCCACTAACATATTCAGGTATCCTTGAGAGAGAAGCATTTCCAAAAGTGGGTGTGGAAGCATCATGAATGTGCCGTAAGCTTTACTACCGTTCAACACCCAAACTCAACACCCAAAAAACAAATAAGCGAGTCAAGAAATGGGCAGAAGATATGAACAGATATTTCTCCAAAGAAGACACACAAATGGCCAACAGACATATGACAAACTGCTCAACATCACTTGGCATGGGGAAAAAGAAATCCAAATGACAGTGAGATACCACTTCACACCAGTCAGAATTGCAAAAATTAACAAGCGGAGAAATAACAAATGTTGGTGAGGAGAAAGGGGAAGTCTCTTACACTTCTACGTGGGAATGAAAACTGGTACAGCCACTTTGGAAAACAATATGGAGGTTCCTCAAGAACTTAAAACAGAGCTCCCTTACAACCCAGCAATTTTATTTACCCCAAAGCTACCAATGTAGTGATCTGAAGGGGCAACTGCACCCCGAATGTTTATAGCAACATTGTCCACAATAGCCAAACCGTGGAAGGAACCAAGACATCCATCGACAGATAAATGGATAAAGAAAACATGGTATATACATATACAATGGAATATGACTCAGCCATCAGAAAGGATCAATATTGAGCATATCGATGTGGATGGCACTGGAGGGTATTATGCTGAGCAAAATAAGTCAGTCAGAGAAAAACAATTATTATATGGTTTTACTCATATGTGGAATAGAAGGGACAGCACAGAGGATCATAGGGGAAGGGAGGGAAAATGAATGCGAAGAAACCAGAGAGGAAGAAAATCCATGACAGGTTCCTAACTATTGGAAACCAACTGAGGGTTGCTGGAGGAAAGGTGGCTGGGGAGATGGGGTAACTGTGTGATGGGCATTAAGGAATGCCTGTGATGTGATGAACACTGGGTGTTATACACAACTGATGAATTGTGGAACGCTACATTTGAAACTACTGGTGTACTCTATGTTGGCTAATTCAATTTCAATTTTAAAAAACTCTATTTGGTCTGATATAAGGATTGCTACTCTGACTTCTTTTGACATCCACTTGCATGATTAATGTTTCTCCATCTCTTAATTTCCATCTGCAGGTGTCTTTAGGTGTGAAATCTTTTATATATATAGACAAACTCTGTCATGCTCTTTTGCTTGGAGCATTTAGTCCATTTACATTCAAACTGATTATCATTAGACATGTATTTATTGATGTTTTGTTACTTGTTTCATAGTTTTTTGTGTAGTTTTTCTCTGATCCTTTCTTCTCTTGCTCTCTCTCTCATGGTTTGCTCGTTTTCTTTAATGATATTCTTGGATTTCTTTCCCTTTATCTTTTGCATGTGTATTAGTGCTTTGGGTTTGTGGTGACCCCCTGGATTATATATAGCCTTTTCGGTCTATATTAAGTTGAATGCTGTTTAAGTTCAAACCCACTGTTGACTCCTCCTCATGTGTTAGGGTATATGTTTTCATATTTTACATACTTTTATTTTGTGAATCCCTTAACTGATTTTTACAGAAATACTTATTTTTACTGCTTCCTTGATTCATTATTGTCATACTCTCACTTACGATTTTTTTCCACTCATAGTGTCCCCTTCAATATTTTTTGTAGTTAATTTAGTGGTCATGAACTCTTTTAGTTTGTGTGGCTAAGAAACTCTTTTTCTCCCCTTCTTTTCTGAAGGATAGGCTTGCTGGATAAATTATTCCTTGCTGCAGATTTTTCTCATTCAGCACTTTGAATATTTAACGCCACTTTCTTCTGTCCTGCATAGTTTCTGCTGAAAACTCAGCTGATAGCTTTATGGGCTTTCCCTTGCATGTTACCTGTCTTCTTTTATCTTGCTGCTTTAAATGTTTTTTCTTTATCACTACCTTTTCCCATTTGGATTACTATGTGTCTTGATGTGGACCTCCTTCGGTTGACTTTGTGGGAGGGGATCTCTATGCCTTATGGATTTGTATAGGTTTCCTTCACCAGATTAGGTTAAGTTTTCAGCTCTTCTTTGCTCAAATAGATTTTCTGCCCCCTTTTCCCCCTTTTCACCTTCTGGGATCCCTCTAATGTGGGTGTTGTTACACTGGATGGAGTCACTGAATTCCCTAAGTCTCTTCTCATTTTTGCATACTTCTTTTTCCTCTCATTTGTTCCGCTTGATTACTTTCCATTACTGTCTTCTAGTTCATTAATTTGTTCCTCTGCTTCGTCCATCCTGCTAATTATTCTATCTAGTATATTCTTCATTTCATTTCTTGTGTTCCACATCTCTGATTATTTCTTTCATATCTCTTTGTTAAGAGTCTCAATGATGTTCCCCCTTCTGATGTCCTCCCTCTTTTCATTTCCCCAGTGAGTATCTTTATAATTGTTATCTTAAATTTTCTGTCAGGCATGTTCCTTATATCCATTTTGTTTAGGTCTCTTGCTGTGGCTTTGTCCTCTTCTTTCGTTTAGGACATAGTCCTCTGTCTGCTCATTTGGCCTACTTCTCAGAGAATATCTCCCGGTGAGGAAGGTCAGATATATTGCTTGTTCTTGAAAATACGGGGCAGAACATACATTTTTAACTTGGTGATGCTGGTTCTCCTCTGAAGGTAATGCATAGCAACAACAGAGACTGGATCTGGACTGTGTCATTGTGCACAACACATGGGGTGTGCTGTTTTAACAAGATGCATGCGTGTTCTGTGGGTGATGGGGAGACATATTGTTGTCAAGGATTGTGTGGGTCTTATCAGGGAGGGTATCCACAGCACTGGGACTGAAGCAGGTGTGGTAGGTGTGGGGATGGGCCATGGTTTATGCAAGTTAGTGATTGCTAGATTGTGCTTGATCTTGCAGGTAGGTGTGTGTTTATAATGAGGGGCCGTAGAGGGAAATGGAACCTGCCAGCTCCTTTGTTCCTGGACAAGTCCCTTAGCAAACTCTGAGTTCAGGAACTATGTCTCCCTTGTTTAATCCTCAAGGACGTTTCAACCTGCTTCACCCAAACTTCTCCAGACTGTTTGCTGTGCTTTCTCTTTAAGGACAGATCTCAGCTTCCGATCACCTTCTGTGCTCTCTCAGAGCTGAGACAGCTGATTTTTAAAAGTTCCAAGCTTTAAGTCTGCTGGTTGTATACGCTCACAAATGTCATCCCTTCTGATTTTCATAGCCATAAGCTATGAGGATGTCTCTACGCTTTAGAGTCTCCCCGGTGTAGTAGTTTGTTTCTGGCCCCTCTGTGACTGTGGTTCCCTCCCTCTGCTGGTCAGAAATACGGGGTTTAGATTCCTACAGAGTCCTTGTCCTTCCTACCATCTTTGATGTGATTTCCTCTCTCCATTTAGTTGTAGAGTTTTGTTGGGAAATCTGAAGGTCCATTTCTGGGTGACTCTGGTGTGAGTGTGATCTAGTTGTATCTGTGGGATGAGGTGAGTTTAGGGTCCTTCTACTCTGCCATCTTCCCCACAATTCAGTTTATTTTGTCTCATAAAAATATTACGACTCCAACTTTCTTTTCACTTCCATTTGCATCATAAATGGTTTTGTTTCCCATTACTTCGAATCTGCTTTTATTTTTAGGTCTGAAGTGATTCTCTGGTAGGCAGCATAGAGATGGGTCTTGCTTCCTCTTTACAGTCTATGTTTTCTGATTGGGATATTTAGTCCTTTTTTGTTAAAGCAATCATTGATAAAGTATTTGTATCTCTGTAGTTTACTTCACAAGGAAAAGTGTGAAAGGCTTCGCTCTGAGAAGGAGGTCTGCGTGGACGCCTCTTTCAACTCACGGCTTGTTTCTGGCTGACGGAAGGCTTCTCAAGGGTGTGTACGGAAGCCTACGGAAAAAGCGCCTACACTTCACTCTCCGGGGGGAATAAAAGCAAGAACCCAAAAGCATCAGTGAGAAACCGTCACTCAACGAACACCTTCTTTCCTGACGAGACAGAAACATGTTCAACTCTGTGTGTGTGTGTGTGTGTGTGTGCGCGCGCGCGCGCGTGAGGGAATAAGGAATGTGCCATGCACTCACCTGGGAAAAGCAAGTCTGCGTATACGGCAACTCTCCACTAACATATTCAGGTATCCTTGAGAGAGAAGCATTTCCAAAAGTGGGTGTGGAAGCATCATGAATGTGCCGTAAGCTTTACTACCGTTCAACACCCAAACTCAACACCCAAAAAACAAATAAGCGAGTCAAGAAATGGGCAGAAGATATGAACAGATATTTCTCCAAAGAAGACACACAAATGGCCAACAGACATATGACAAACTGCTCAACATCACTTGGCATGGGGAAAAAGAAATCCAAATGACAGTGAGATACCACTTCACACCAGTCAGAATTGCAAAAATTAACAAGCGGAGAAATAACAAATGTTGGTGAGGAGAAAGGGGAACTCTCTTACACTTCTACGTGGGAATGAAAACTGGTACAGCCACTTTGGAAAACAATATGGAGGTTCCTCAAGAACTTAAAACAGAGCTCCCTTACAACCCAGCAATTTTATTTACCCCAAAGCTACCAATGTAGTGATCTGAAGGGGCAACTGCACCCCGAATGTTTATAGCAACATTGTCCACAATAGCCAAACCGTGGAAGGAACCAAGACATCCATCGACAGATAAATGGATAAAGAAAACATGGTATATACATATACAATGGAATATGACTCAGCCATCAGAAAGGATCAATATTGAGCATATCGATGTGGATGGCACTGGAGGGTATTATGCTGAGCAAAATAAGTCAGTCAGAGAAAAACAATTATTATATGGTTTTACTCATATGTGGAATAGAAGGAACAGCACAGAGGATCATAGGGGAAGGGAGGGAAAATGAATGCGAAGAAACCAGAGAGGAAGAAAATCCATGACAGGTTCCTAACTATTGGAAACCAACTGAGGGTTGCTGGAGGAAAGGTGGCTGGGGAGATGGGGTAACTGTGTGATGGGCATTAAGGAATGCCTGTGATGTGATGAACACTGGGTGTTATACACAACTGATGAATTGTGGAACGCTACATTTGAAACTACTGGTGTACTCTATGTTGGCTAATTCAATTTCAATTTTAAAAAACTCTATTTGGTCTGATATAAGGATTGCTACTCTGACTTCTTTTGACATCCACTTGCATGATTAATGTTTCTCCATCTCTTAATTTCCATCTGCAGGTGTCTTTAGGTGTGAAATCTTTTATATATATAGACAAACTCTGTCATGCTCTTTTGCTTGGAGCATTTAGTCCATTTACATTCAAACTGATTATCATTAGACATGTATTTATTGATGTTTTGTTACTTGTTTCATAGTTTTTTGTGTAGTTTTTCTCTGATCCTTTCTTCTCTTGCTCTCTCTCTCATGGTTTGCTCGTTTTCTTTAATGATATTCTTGGATTTCTTTCCCTTTATCTTTTGCATGTGTATTAGTGCTTTGGGTTTGTGGTGACCCCCTGGATTATATATAGCCTTTTCGGTCTATATTAAGTTGAATGCTGTTTAAGTTCAAACCCACTGTTGACTCCTCCTCATGTGTTAGGGTATATGTTTTCATATTTTACATACTTTTATTTTGTGAATCCCTTAACTGATTTTTACAGAAATACTTATTTTTACTGCTTCCTTGATTCATTATTGTCATACTCTCACTTACGATTTTTTTCCACTCATAGTGTCCCCTTCAATATTTTTTGTAGTTAATTTAGTGGTCATGAACTCTTTTAGTTTGTGTGGCTAAGAAACTCTTTTTCTCCCCTTCTTTTCTGAAGGATAGGCTTGCTGGATAAATTATTCCTTGCTGCAGATTTTTCTCATTCAGCACTTTGAATATTTAACGCCACTTTCTTCTGTCCTGCATAGTTTCTGCTGAAAACTCAGCTGATAGCTTTATGGGCTTTCCCTTGCATGTTACCTGTCTTCTTTTATCTTGCTGCTTTCAATGTTTTTTCTTTATCACTACCTTTTCCCATTTGGATTACTATGTGTCTTGATGTGGACCTCCTTCGGTTGACTTTGTGGGAGGGGATCTCTATGCCTTATGGATTTGTATAGGTTTCCT
This sequence comes from Eumetopias jubatus, assembly GCF_037043125.1. Taxonomy (NCBI): domain Eukaryota; kingdom Metazoa; phylum Chordata; class Mammalia; order Carnivora; family Otariidae; genus Eumetopias; species Eumetopias jubatus. The sequence continues at coordinate 235,417 of NW_028274938.1, read as the reverse complement.
TCACCAGATTAGGTTAAGTTTTCAGCTCTTCTTTGCTCAAATAGATTTTCTGCCCCCTTTTCCCCCTTTTCACCTTCTGGGATCCCTCTAATATGGGTGTTGTTACACTGGATGGAGTCACTGAATTCCCTAAGTCTCTTCTCATTTTTGCATACTTCTTTTTCCTCTCATTTGTTCCGCTTGATTACTTTCCATTACTGTCTTCTAGTTCATTAATTTGTTCCTCTGCTTCGTCCATCCTGCTAATTATTCTATCTAGTATATTCTTCATTTCATTTCTTGTGTTCCACATCTCTGATTATTTCTTTCATATCTCTTTGTTAAGAGTCTCAGTGATGTTCCCCCTTCTGATGTCCTCCCTCTTTTCATTTCCCCAGTGAGTATCTTTATAATTGTTATCTTAAATTTTCTGTCAGGCATGTTCCTTATATCCATTTTGTTTAGGTCTCTTGCTGTGGCTTTGTCCTCTTCTTTCGTTTAGGACATAGTCCTCTGTCTGCTCATTTGGCCTACTTCTCAGAGAATATCTCTCGGTGAGGAAGGTCAGATATATTGCTTGTTCTTGAAAATACGGGGCAGAACATACATTTTTAACTTGGTGATGCTGGTTCTCCTCTGAAGGTAATGCATAGCAACAACAGAGACTGGATCTGGACTGTGTCATTGTGCACAACACATGGGGTGTGCTGTTTTAACAAGATGCATGCGTGTTCTGTGGGTGATGGGGAGACATATTGTTGTCAAGGATTGTGTGGGTCTTATCAGGGAGGGTATCCACTGCACTGGGACTGAAGCAGGTGTGGTAGGTGTGGGGATGGGCCATGGTTTATGCAAGTTAGTGATTGCTAGATTGTGCTTGATCTTGCAGGTAGGTGTGTGTTTATAATGAGGGGCCGTAGAGGGAAATGGCACCTGCCAGCTCCTTTGTTCCTGGACAAGTCCCTTAGCAAACTCTGAGTTCAGGAACTATGTCTCCCTTGTTTAATCCTCAAGCACGTTCCAACCTGCTTCACCCAACCTTCTCCAGACTGTTTGCTGTGCTTTCTCTTTAAGGACAGATCTCAGCTTCCGATCACCTTCTGTGCTCTCTCAGAGCTGAGACAGCTGATTTTTAAAAGTTCCAAGCTTTAAGTCTGCTGGTTGTATACGCTCACAAATGTCATCCCTTCTGATTTTCAAAGCCATAAGCTATGAGGATGTCTCTACGCTTTAGAGGCTCCCCGGTGTAGTAGTTTGTTTCTGGCCCCTCTGTGACTGTGGTTCCCTCCCTCTGCTGGTCAGAAATACGGGGTTTAGATTCCTACAGAGTCCTTGTCCTTCCTACCATCTTTGATGTGATTTCCTCTCTCCATTTAGTTGTAGAGTTTTGTTGGGAAATCTGAAGGTCCATTTCTGGGTGACTCTGGTGTGAGTGTGATCTAGTTGTATCTGTGGGATGAGGTGAGTTTAGGGTCCTTCTACTCTGCCATCTTCCCCACAATTCAGTTTATTTTGTCTCATAAAAATATTACGACTCCAACTTTCTTTTCACTTCCATTTGCATCATAAATGGTTTTGTTTCCCATTACTTCGAATCTGCTTTTATTTTTAGGTCTGAAGTGATTCTCTGGTAGGCAGCATAGAGATGGGTCTTGCTTCCTCTTTACAGTCTATGTTTTCTGATTGGGATATTTAGTCCTTTTTTGTTAAAGCAATCATTGATAAAGTATTTGTATCTCTGTAGTTTACTTCACAAGGAAAAGTGTGAAAGGCTTCGCTCTGAGAAGGAGGTCTGCGTGGACGCCTCTTTCAACTCACGGCTTGTTTCTGGCTGACGGAAGGCTTCTCAAGGGTGTGTACGGAAGCCTACGGAAAAAGCGCCTACACTTCACTCTCCGGGGGGAATAAAAGCAAGAACCCAAAAGCATCAGTGAGAAACCGTCACTCAACGAACACCTTCTTTCCTGACGAGACAGAAACATGTTCAACTCTGTGTGTGTGTGTGTGTGTGTGTGTGTGTGTGCGCGCGCGCGCGCGCGTGAGGGAATAAGGAATGTGCCATGCACTCACCTGGGAAAAGCAAGTCTGCGTATACGGCAACTCTCCACTAACATATTCAGGTATCCTTGAGAGAGAAGCATTTCCAAAAGTGGGTGTGGAAGCATCATGAATGTGCCGTACGCTTTACTACCGTTCAACACCCAAACTCAACACCCAAAAAACAAATAAGCGAGTCAAGAAATGGGCAGAAGATATGAACAGATATTTCTCCAAAGAAGACACACAAATGGCCAACAGACATATGACAAACTGCTCAACATCACTTGGCATGGGGAAAAAGAAATCCAAATGACAGTGAGATACCACTTCACACCAGTCAGAATTGCAAAAATTAACAAGCGGAGAAATAACAAATGTTGGTGAGGAGAAAGGGGAAGTCTCTTACACTTCTACGTGGGAATGAAAACTGGTACAGCCACTTTGGAAAACAATATGGAGGTTCCTCAAGAACTTAAAACAGAGCTCCCTTACAACCCAGCAATTTTATTTACCCCAAAGCTACCAATGTAGTGATCTGAAGGGGCAACTGCACCCCGAATGTTTATAGCAACATTGTCCACAATAGCCAAACCGTGGAAGGAACCAAGACATCCATCGACAGATAAATGGATAAAGAAAACATGGTATATACATATACAATGGAATATGACTCAGCCATCAGAAAGGATCAATATTGAGCATATCGATGTGGATGGCACTGGAGGGTATTATGCTGAGCAAAATAAGTCAGTCAGAGAAAAACAATTATTATATGGTTTTACTCATATGTGGAATAGAAGGAACAGCACAGAGGATCATAGGGGAAGGGAGGGAAAATGAATGCGAAGAAACCAGAGAGGAAGAAAATCCATGACAGGTTCCTAACTATTGGAAACCAACTGAGGGTTGCTGGAGGAAAGGTGGCTGGGGAGATGGGGTAACTGTGTGATGGGCATTAAGGAATGCCTGTGATGTGATGAACACTGGGTGTTATACACAAGTGATGAATTGTGGAACGCTACATTTGAAACTACTGGTGTACTCTATGTTGGCTAATTCAATTTCAATTTTAAAAAACTCTATTTGGTCTGATATAAGGATTGCTACTCTGACTTCTTTTGACATCCACTTGCATGATTAATGTTTCTCCATCTCTTAATTTCCATCTGCAGGTGTCTTTAGGTGTGAAATCTTTTATATATATAAACAAACTCTGTCATGCTCTTTTGCTTGGAGCATTTAGTCCATTTACATTCAAACTGATTATCATTAGACATGTATTTATTGATGTTTTGTTACTTGTTTCATAGTTTTTTGTGTAGTTTTTCTCTGATCCTTTCTTCTCTTGCTCTCTCTCTCATGGTTTGCTCGTTTTCTTTAATGATATTCTTGGATTTGTTTCCCTTTATCTTTTGCATGTGTATTAGTGCTTTGGGTTTGTGGTGACCCCCTGGATTATATATAGCCTTTTCGGTCTATATTAAGTTGAATGCTGTTTAAGTTCAAACCCACTGTTGACTCCTCCTCATGTGTTAGGGTATATGTTTTCATATTTTACATACTTTTATTTTGTGAATCCCTTAACTGATTTTTACAGAAATACTTATTTTTACTGCTTCCTTGATTCATTATTGTCATACTCTCACTTACGATTTTTTTCCACTCATAGTGTCCCCTTCAATATTTTTTGTAGTTAATTTAGTGGTCATGAACTCTTTTAGTTTGTGTGGCTAAGAAACTCTTTTTCTCCCCTTCTTTTCTGAAGGATAGGCTTGCTGGATAAATTATTCCTTGCTGCAGATTTTTCTCATTCAGCACTTTGAATATTTAACGCCACTTTCTTCTGTCCTGCATAGTTTCTGCTGAAAACTCAGCTGATAGCTTTATGGGCTTTCCCTTGCATGTTACCTGTCTTCTTTTATCTTGCTGCTTTAAATGTTTTTTCTTTATCACTACCTTTTCCCATTTGGATTACTATGTGTCTTGATGTGGACCTCCTTCGGTTGACTTTGTGGGAGGGGATCTCTATGCCTTATGGATTTGTATAGGTTTCCTTCACCAGATTAGGTTAAGTTTTCAGCTCTTCTTTGCTCAAATAGATTTTCTGCCCCCTTTTCCCCCTTTTCACCTTCTGGGATCCCTCTAATGTGGGTGTTGTTACACTGGATGGAGTCACTGAATTCCCTAAGTCTCTTCTCATTTTTGCATACTTCTTTTTCCTCTCATTTGTTCCGCTTGATTACTTTCCATTACTGTCTTCTAGTTCATTAATTTGTTCCTCTGCTTCGTCCATCCTGCTAATTATTCTATCTAGTATATTCTTCATTTCATTTCTTGTGTTCCACATCTCTGATTATTTCTTTCATATCTCTTTGTTAAGAGTCTCAATGATGTTCCCCCTTCTGATGTCCTCCCTCTTTTCATTTCCCCAGTGAGTATCTTTATAATTGTTATCTTAAATTTTCTGTCAGGCATGTTCCTTATATCCATTTTGTTTAGGTCTCTTGCTGTGGCTTTGTCCTCTTCTTTCGTTTAGGACATAGTCCTCTGTCTGCTCATTTGGCCTACTTCTCAGAGAATATCTCTCGGTGAGGAAGGTCAGATATATTGCTTGTTCTTGAAAATACGGGGCAGAACATACATTTTTAACTTGGTGATGCTGGTTCTCCTCTGAAGGTAATGCATAGCAACAACAGAGACTGGATCTGGACTGTGTCATTGTGCACAACACATGGGGTGTGCTGTTTTAACAAGATGCATGCGTGTTCTGTGGGTGATGGGGAGACATATTGTTGTCAAGGATTGTGTGGGTCTTATCAGGGAGGGTATCCACAGCACTGGGACTGAAGCAGGTGTGGTAGGTGTGGGGATGGGCCATGGTTTATGCAAGTTAGTGATTGCTAGATTGTGCTTGATCTTGCAGGTAGGTGTGTGTTTATAATGAGGGGCCGTAGAGGGAAATGGCACCTGCCAGCTCCTTTGTTCCTGGACAATTCCCTTAGCAAACTCTGAGTTCAGGAACTATGTCTCCCTTGTTTAATCCTCAAGCACGTTTCAACCTGCTTCACCCAAGCTTCTCCAGACTGTTTGCTGTGCTTTCTCTTTAAGGACAGATCTCAGCTTCCGATCACCTTCGGTGCTCTCTCAGAGCTGAGACAGCTGATTTTTAAAAGTTCCAAGCTTTAAGTCTGCTGGTTGTATACGCTCACAAATGTCATCCCTTCTGATTTTCAAAGCCATAAGCTATGAGGATGTCTCTACGCTTTAGAGGCTCCCCGGTGTAGTAGTTTGTTTCTGGCCCCTCTGTGACTGTGGTTCCCTCCCTCTGCTGGTCAGAAATACGGGGTTTAGATTCCTACAGAGTCCTTGTCCTTCCTACCATCTTTGATGTGATTTCCTCTCTCCATTTAGTTGTAGAGTTTTGTTGGGAAATCTGAAGGTCCATTTCTGGGTGACTCTGGTGTGAGTGTGATCTAGTTGTATCTGTGGGATGAGGTGAGTTTAGGGTCCTTCTACTCTGCCATCTTCCCCACAATTCAGTTTATTTTGTCTCATAAAAATATTACGACTCCAACTTTCTTTTCACTTCCATTTGCATCATAAATCGTTTTGTTTCCCATTACTTCGAATCTGCTTTTATTTTTAGGTCTGAAGTGATTCTCTGGTAGGCAGCATAGAGATGGGTCTTGCTTCCTCTTTACAGTCTATGTTTTCTGATTGGGATATTTAGTCCTTTTTTGTTAAAGCAATCATTGATAAAGTATTTGTATCTCTGTAGTTTACTTCACAAGGAAAAGTGTGAAAGGCTTCGCTCTGAGAAGGAGGTCTGCGTGGACGCCTCTTTCAACTCACGGCTTGTTTCTGGCTGACGGAAGGCTTCTCAAGGGTGTGTACGGAAGCTTACGGAAAAAGCGCCTACACTTCACTCTCCGGGGGGAATAAAAGCAAGAACCCAAAAGCATCAGTGAGAAACCGTCACTCAACGAACACCTTCTTTCCTGACGAGACAGAAACATGTTCAACTCTGTGTGTGTGTGTGTGTGTGTGTGCGCGCGCGCGCGCGTGAGGGAATAAGGAATGTGCCATGCACTCACGTGGGAAAAGCAAGTCTGCGTATACGGCAACTCTCCACTAACATATTCAGGTATCCTTGAGAGAGAAGCATTTCCAAAAGTGGGTGTGGAAGCATCATGAATGTGCCGTAAGCTTTACTACCGTTCAACACCCAAACTAAACACCCAAAAAACAAATAAGCGAGTCAAGAAATGGGCAGAAGATATGAACAGATATTTCTCCAAAGAAGACACACAAATGGCCAACAGACATATGACAAACTGCTCAACATCACTTGGCATGGGGAAAAAGAAATCCAAATGACAGTGAGATACCACTTCACACCAGTCAGAATTGCAAAAATTAACAAGCGGAGAAATAACAAATGTTGGTGAGGAGAAAGGGGAACTCTCTTACACTTCTACGTGGGAATGAAAACTGGTACAGCCACTTTGGAAAACAATATGGAGGTTCCTCAAGAACTTAAAACAGAGCTCCCTTACAACCCAGCAATTTTATTTACCCCAAAGCTACCAATGTAGTGATCTGAAGGGGCAACTGCACCCCGAATGTTTATAGCAACATTGTCCACAATAGCCAAACCGTGGAAGGAACCAAGACATCCATCGACAGATAAATGGATAAAGAAAACATGGTATATACATATACAATGGAATATGACTCAGCCATCAGAAAGGATCAATATTGAGCATATCGATGTGGATGGCACTGGAGGGTATTATGCTGAGCAAAATAAGTCAGTCAGAGAAAAACAATTATTATATGGTTTTACTCATATGTGGAATAGAAGGAACAGCACAGAGGATCATAGGGGAAGGGAGGGAAAATGAATGCGAAGAAACCAGAGAGGAAGAAAATCCATGACAGGTTCCTAACTATTGGAAACCAACTGAGGGTTGCTGGAGGAAAGGTGGCTGGGGAGATGGGGTAACTGTGTGATGGGCATTAAGGAATGCCTGTGATGTGATGAACACTGGGTGTTATACACAACTGATGAATTGTGGAACGCTACATTTGAAACTACTGGTGTACTCTATGTTGGCTAATTCAATTTCAATTTTAAAAAACTCTATTTGGTCTGATATAAGGATTGCTACTCTGACTTCTTTTGACATCCACTTGCATGATTAATGTTTCTCCATCTCTTAATTTCCATCTGCAGGTGTCTTTAGGTGTGAAATCTTTTATATATATAGACAAACTCTGTCATGCTCTTTTGCTTGGAGCATTTAGTCCATTTACATTCAAACTGATTATCATTAGACATGTATTTATTGATGTTTTGTTACTTGTTTCATAGTTTTTTGTGTAGTTTTTCTCTGATCCTTTCTTCTCTTGCTCTCTCTCTCATGGTTTGCTCGTTTTCTTTAATGATATTCTTGGATTTCTTTCCCTTTATCTTTTGCATGTGTATTAGTGCTTTGGGTTTGTGGTGACCCCCTGGATTATATATAGCCTTTTCGGTCTATATTAAGTTGAATGCTGTTTAAGTTCAAACCCACTGTTGACTCCTCCTCATGTGTTAGGGTATATGTTTTCATATTTTACATACTTTTATTTTGTGAATCCCTTAACTGATTTTTACAGAAATACTTATTTTTACTGCTTCCTTGATTCATTATTGTCATACTCTCACTTACGATTTTTTTCCACTCATAGTGTCCCCTTCAATATTTTTTGTAGTTAATTTAGTGGTCATGAACTCTTTTAGTTTGTGTGGCTAAGAAACTCTTTTTCTCCCCTTCTTTTCTGAAGGATAGGCTTGCTGGATAAATTATTCCTTGCTGCAGATTTTTCTCATTCAGCACTTTGAATATTTAACGCCACTTTCTTCTGTCCTGCATAGTTTCTGCTGAAAACTCAGCTGATAGCTTTATGGGCTTTCCCTTGCATGTTACCTGTCTTCTTTTATCTTGCTGCTTTAAATGTTTTTTCTTTATGACTACCTTTTCCCATTTGGATTACTATGTGTCTTGATGTGGACCTCCTTCGGTTGACTTTGTGGGAGGGGATCTCTATGCCTTATGGATTTGTATAGGTTTCCTTCACCAGATTAGGTTAAGTTTTCAGCTCTTCTTTGCTCAAATAGATTTTCTGCCCCCTTTTCCCCCTTTTCACCTTCTGGGATCCCTCTAATGTGGGTGTTGTTACACTGGATGGAGTCACTGAATTCCCTAAGTCTCTTCTCATTTTTGCATACTTCTTTTTCCTCTCATTTGTTCCGCTTGATTACTTTCCATTACTGTCTTCTAGTTCATTAATTTGTTCCTCTGCTTCGTCCATCCTGCTAATTATTCTATCTAGTATATTCTTCATTTCATTTCTTGTGTTCCACATCTCTGATTATTTCTTTCATATCTCTTTGTTAAGAGTCTCAGTGATGTTCCCCCTTCTGATGTCCTCCCTCTTTTCATTTCCCCAGTGAGTATCTTTATAATTGTTATCTTAAATTTTCTGTCAGGCATGTTCCTTATATCCATTTTGTTTAGGTCTCTTGCTGTGGCTTTGTCCTCTTCTTTCGTTTAGGACATAGTCCTCTGTCTGCTCATTTGGCCTACTTCTCAGAGAATATCTCTCGGTGAGGAAGGTCAGATATATTGCTTGTTCTTGAAAATACGGGGCAGAACATACATTTTTAACTTGGTGATGCTGGTTCTCCTCTGAAGGTAATGCATAGCAACAACAGAGACTGGATCTGGACTGTGTCATTGTGCACAACACATGGGGTGTGCTGTTTTAACAAGATGCATGCGTGTTCTGTGGGTGATGGGGAGACATATTGTTGTCAAGGATTGTGTGGGTCTTATCAGGGAGGGTATCCACAGCACTGGGACTGAAGCAGGTGTGGTAGGTGTGGGGATGGGCCATGGTTTATGCAAGTTAGTGATTGCTAGATTGTGCTTGATCTTGCAGGTAGGTGTGTGTTTATAATGAGGGGCCGTAGAGGGAAATGGCACCTGCCAGCTCCTTTGTTCCTGGACAAGTCCCTTAGCAAACTCTGAGTTCAGGAACTATGTCTCCCTTGTTTAATCCTCAAGCACGTTCCAACCTGCTTCACCCAACCTTCTCCAGACTGTTTGCTGTGCTTTCTCTTTAAGGACAGATCTCAGCTTCCGATCACCTTCTGTGCTCTCTCAGAGCTGAGACAGCTGATTTTTAAAAGTTCCAAGCTTTAAGTCTGCTGGTTGTATACGCTCACAAATGTCATCCCTTCTGATTTTCAAAGCCATAAGCTATGAGGATGTCTCTACGCTTTAGAGGCTCCCCGGTGTAGTAGTTTGTTTCTGGCCCCTCTGTGACTGTGGTTCCCTCCCTCTGCTGGTCAGAAATACGGGGTTTAGATTCCTACAGAGTCCTTGTCCTTCCTACCATCTTTGATGTGATTTCCTCTCTCCATTTAGTTGTAGAGTTTTGTTGGGAAATCTGAAGGTCCATTTCTGGGTGACTCTGGTGTGAGTGTGATCTAGTTGTATCTGTGGGATGAGGTGAGTTTAGGGTCCTTCTACTCTGCCATCTTCCCCACAATTCAGTTTATTTTGTCTCATAAAAATATTACGACTCCAACTTTCTTTTCACTTCCATTTGCATCATAAATGGTTTTGTTTCCCATTACTTCGAATCTGCTTTTATTTTTAGGTCTGAAGTGATTCTCTGGTAGGCAGCATAGAGATGGGTCTTGCTTCCTCTTTACAGTCTATGTTTTCTGATTGGGATATTTAGTCCTTTTTTGTTAAAGCAATCATTGATAAAGTATTTGTATCTCTGTAGTTTACTTCACAAGGAAAAGTGTGAAAGGCTTCGCTCTGAGAAGGAGGTCTGCGTGGACGCCTCTTTCAACTCACGGCTTGTTTCTGGCTGACGGAAGGCTTCTCAAGGGTGTGTACGGAAGCCTACGGAAAAAGCGCCTACACTTCACTCTCCGGGGGGAATAAAAGCAAGAACCCAAAAGCATCAGTGAGAAACCGTCACTCAACGAACACCTTCTTTCCTGACGAGACAGAAACATGTTCAACTCTGTGTGTGTGTGTGTGTGTGTGTGCGCGCGCGCGCGCGTGAGGGAATAAGGAATGTGCCATGCACTCACCTGGGAAAAGCAAGTCTGCGTATACGGCAACTCTCCACTAACATATTCAGGTATCCTTGAGAGAGAAGCATTTCCAAAAGTGGGTGTGGAAGCATCATGAATGTGCCGTAAGCTTTACTACCGTTCAACACCCAAACTCAACACCCAAAAAACAAATAAGCGAGTCAAGAAATGGGCAGAAGATATGAACAGATATTTCTCCAAAGAAGACACACAAATGGCCAACAGACATATGACAAACTGCTCAACATCACTTGGCATGGGGAAAAAGAAATCCAAATGACAGTGAGATACCACTTCACACCAGTCAGAATTGCAAAAATTAACAAGCGGAGAAATAACAAATGTTGGTGAGGAGAAAGGGGAAGTCTCTTACACTTCTACGTGGGAATGAAAACTGGTACAGCCACTTTGGAAAACAATATGGAGGTTCCTCAAGAACTTAAAACAGAGCTCCCTTACAACCCAGCAATTTTATTTACCCCAAAGCTACCAATGTAGTGATCTGAAGGGGCAACTGCACCCCGAATGTTTATAGCAACATTGTCCACAATAGCCAAACCGTGGAAGGAACCAAGACATCCATCGACAGATAAATGGATAAAGAAAACATGGTATATACATATACAATGGAATATGACTCAGCCATCAGAAAGGATCAATATTGAGCATATCGATGTGGATGGCACTGGAGGGTATTATGCTGAGCAAAATAAGTCAGTCAGAGAAAAACAATTATTATATGGTTTTACTCATATGTGGAATAGAAGGAACAGCACAGAGGATCATAGGGGAAGGGAGGGAAAATGAATGCGAAGAAACCAGAGAGGAAGAAAATCCATGACAGGTTCCTAACTATTGGAAACCAACTGAGGGTTGCTGGAGGAAAGGTGGCTGGGGAGATGGGGTAACTGTGTGATGGGCATTAAGGAATGCCTGTGATGTGATGAACACTGGGTGTTATACACAACTGATGAATTGTGGAACGCTACATTTGAAACTACTGGTGTACTCTATGTTGGCTAATTCAATTTCAATTTTAAAAAACTCTATTTGGTCTGATATAAGGATTGCTACTCTGACTTCTTTTGACATCCACTTGCATGATTAATGTTTCTCCATCTCTTAATTTCCATCTGCAGGTGTCTTTAGGTGTGAAATCTTTTATATATACAGACAAACTCTTTCATGCTCTTTTGCTTGGAGCATTTAGTCCATTTACATTCAAACTGATTATCATTAGACATGTATTTATTGATGTTTTGTTACTTGTTTCATAGTTTTTTGTGTAGTTTTTCTCTGATCCTTTCTTCTCTTGCTCTCTCTCTCATGGTTTGCTCGTTTTCTTTAATGATATTCTTGGATTTCTTTCCCTTTATCTTTTGCATGTGTATTAGTGCTTTGGGTTTGTGGTGACCCCCTGGATTATATATAGCCTTTTCGGTCTATATTAAGTTGAATGCTGTTTAAGTTCAAACCCACTGTTGACTCCTCCTCATGTGTTAGGGTATATGTTTTCATATTTTACATACTTTTATTTTGTGAATCCCTTAACTGATTTTTACAGAAATACTTATTTTTACTGCTTCCTTGATTCATTATTGTCATACTCTCACTTACGATTTTTTTCCACTCATAGTGTCCCCTTCAATATTTTTTGTAGTTAATTTAGTGGTCATGAACTCTTTTAGTTTGTGTGGCTAAGAAACTCTTTTTCTCCCCTTCTTTTCTGAAGGATAGGCTTGCTGGATAAATTATTCCTTGCTGCAGATTTTTCTCATTCAGCACTTTGAATATTTAACGCCACTTTCTTCTGTCCTGCATAGTTTCTGCTGAAAACTCAGCTGATAGCTTTATGGGCTTTCCCTTGCATGTTACCTGTCTTCTTTTATCTTGCTGCTTTAAATGTTTTTTCTTTATGACTACCTTTTCCCATTTGGATTACTATGTGTCTTGATGTGGACCTCCTTCGGTTGACTTTGTGGGAGGGGATCTCTATGCCTTATGGATTTGTATAGGTTTCCTTCACCAGATTAGGTTAAGTTTTCAGCTCTTCTTTGCTCAAATAGATTTTCTGCCCCCTTTTCCCCCTTTTCACCTTCTGGGATCCCTCTAATGTGGGTGTTGTTACACTGGATGGAGTCACTGAATTCCCTAAGTCTTTTCTCATTTTTGCATACTTCTTTTTCCTCTCATTTGTTCCGCTTGATTACTTTCCATTACTGTCTTCTAGTTCATTAATTTGTTCCTCTGCTTCGTCCATCCTGCTAATTATTCTATCTAGTATATTCTTAATTTCATTTCTTGTGTTCCACATCTCTGATTATTTCTTTCATATCTCTTTGTTAAGAGTCTCAGTGATGTTCCCCCTTCTGATGTCCTCCCTCTTTTCATTTCCCCAGTGAGTATCTTTATAATTGTTATCTTAAATTTTCTGTCAGGCATGTTCCTTATATCCATTTTGTTTAGGTCTCTTGCTGTGGCTTTGTCCTCTTCTTTCGTTTAGGACATAGTCCTCTGTCTGCTCATTTGGCCTACTTCTCAGAGAATATCTCTCGGTGAGGAAGGTCAGATATATTGCTTGTTCTTGAAAATACGGGGCAGAACATACATTTTTAACTTGGTGATGCTGGTTCTCCTCTGAAGGTAATGCATAGCAACAACAGAGACTGGATCTGGACTGTGTCATTGTGCCCAACACATGGGGTGTGCTGTTTTAACAAGATGCATGCGTGTTCTGTGGGTGATGGGGAGACATATTGTTGTCAAGGATTGTGTGGGTCTTATCAGGGAGGGTATCCACAGCACTGGACTGAAGCAGGTGTGGTAGGTGTGGGGATGGGCCATGGTTTATGCAAGTTAGTGATTGCTAGATTGTGCTTGATCTTGCAGGTAGGTGTGTGTTTATAATGAGGGGCCGTAGAGGGAAATGGCACCTGCCAGCTCCTTTGTTCCTGGACAAGTCCCTTAGCAAACTCTGAGTTCAGGAACTATGTCTCCCTTGTTTAATCCTCAAGCACGTTTCAACCTGCTTCACCCAAGCTTCTCCAGACTGTTTGCTGTGCTTTCTCTTTAAGGACAGATCTCAGCTTCCGATCACCTTCTGTGCTCTCTCAGAGCTGAGACAGCTGATTTTTAAAAGTTCCAAGCTTTAAGTCGGCTGGTTGTATACGCTCACAAATGTCATCCCTTCTGATTTTCAAAGCCACAAGCTATGAGGATGTCTCTACGCTTTAGAGGCTCCCCGGTGTAGTAGTTTGTTTCTGGCCCCTCTGTGACTGTGGTTCCCTCCCTCTGGTGGTCAGAAATACGGGGTTTAGATTCCTACAGAGTCCTTGTCCTTCCTACCATCTTTGATGTGATTTCCTCTCTCCATTTAGTTGTAGAGTTTTGTTGGGAAATCTGAAGGTCCATTTCTGGGTGACTCTGGTGTGAGTGTGATCTAGTTGTATCTGTGGGATGAGGTGAGTTTAGGGTCCTTCTACTCTGCCATCTTCCCCACAATTCAGTTTATTTTGTCTCATAAAAATATTACGACTCCAACTTTCTTTTCACTTCCATTTGCATCATAAATGGTTTTGTTTCCCATTACTTCGAATCTGCTTTTATTTTTAGGTCTGAAGTGATTCTCTGGTAGGCAGCATAGAGATGGGTCTTGCTTCCTCTTTACAGTCTATGTTTTCTGATTGGGATATTTAGTCCTTTTTTGTTAAAGCAATCATTGATAAAGTATTTGTATCTCTGTAGTTTACTTCACAAGGAAAAGTGTGAAAGGCTTCGCTCTGAGAAGGAGGTCTGCGTGGACGCCTCTTTCAACTCACGGCTTGTTTCTGGCTGACGGAAGGCTTCTCAAGGGTGTGTACGGAAGCCTACGGAAAAAGCGCCTACACTTCACTCTCCGGGGGGAATAAAAGCAAGAACCCAAAAGCATCAGTGAGAAACCGTCACTCAACGAACACCTTCTTTCCTGACGAGACAGAAACATGTTCAACTCTGTGTGTGTGTGTGTGTGTGTGTGCGCGCGCGCGCGCGTGAGGGAATAAGGAATGTGCCATGCACTCACCTGGGAAAAGCAAGTCTGCGTATACGGCAACTCTCCACTAACATATTCAGGTATCCTTGAGAGAGAAGCATTTCCAAAAGTGGGTGTGGAAGCATCATGAATGTGCCGTACGCTTTACTACCGTTCAACACCCAAACTCAACACCCAAAAAACAAATAAGCGAGTCAAGAAATGGGCAGAAGATATGAACAGATATTTCTCCAAAGAAGACACACAAATGGCCAACAGACATATGACAAACTGCTCAACATCACTTGGCATGGGGAAAAAGAAATCCAAATGACAGTGAGATACCACTTCACACCAGTCAGAATTGCAAAAATTAACAAGCGGAGAAATAACAAATGTTGGTGAGGAGAAAGGGGAACTCTCTTACACTTCTACGTGGGAATGAAAACTGGTACAGCCACTTTGGAAAACAATATGGAGGTTCCTCAAGAACTTAAAACAGAGCTCCCTTACAACCCAGCAATTTTATTTACCCCAAAGCTACCAATGTAGTGATCTGAAGGGGCAACTGCACCCCGAATGTTTATAGCAACATTGTCCACAATAGCCAAACCGTGGAAGGAACCAAGACATCCATCGACAGATAAATGGATAAAGAAAACATGGTATATAGATATACAATGGAATATGACTCAGCCATCAGAAAGGATCAATATTGAGCATATCGATGTGGATGGCACTGGAGGGTATTATGCTGAGCAAAATAAGTCAGTCAGAGAAAAACAATTATTATATGGTTTTACTCATATGTGGAATAGAAGGAACAGCACAGAGGATCATAGGGGAAGGGAGGGAAAATGAATGCGAAGAAACCAGAGAGGAAGAAAATCCATGACAGGTTCCTAACTATTGGAAACCAACTGAGGGTTGCTGGAGGAAAGGTGGCTGGGGAGATGGGGTAACTGTGTGATGGGCATTAAGGAATGCCTGTGATGTGATGAACACTGGGTGTTATACACAACTGATGAATTGTGGAACGCTACATTTGAAACTACTGGTGTACTCTATGTTGGCTAATTCAATTTCAATTTTAAAAAAGTCTATTTGGTCTGATATAAGGATTGCTACTCTGACTTCTTTTGACATCCACTTGCATGATTAATGTTTCTCCATCTCTTAATTTCCATCTGCAGGTGTCTTTAGGTGTGAAATCTTTTATATATATAGACAAACTCTGTCATGCTCTTTTGCTTGGAGCATTTAGTCCATTTACATTCAAACTGATTATCATTAGACATGTATTTATTGATGTTTTGTTACTTGTTTCATAGTTTTTTGTGTAGTTTTTCTCTGATCCTTTCTTCTCTTGCTCTCTCTCTCATGGTTTGCTCGTTTTCTTTAATGATATTCTTGGATTTCTTTCCCTTTATCTTTTGCATGTGTATTAGTGCTTTGGGTTTGTGGTGACCCCCTGGATTATATATAGCCTTTTCGGTCTATATTAAGTTGAATGCTGTTTAAGTTCAAACCCACTGTTGACTCCTCCTCATGTGTTAAGGTATATGTTTTCATATTTTACATACTTTTATTTTGTGAATCCCTTAACTGATTTTTACAGAAATACTTATTTTTACTGCTTCCTTGATTCATTATTGTCATACTCTCACTTACGATTTTTTTCCACTCATAGTGTCCCCTTCAATATTTTTTGTAGTTAATTTAGTGGTCATGAACTCTTTTAGTTTGTGTGGCTAAGAAACTCTTTTTCTCCCCTTCTTTTCTGAAGGATAGGCTTGCTGGATAAATTATTCCTTGCTGCAGATTTTTCTCATTCAGCACTTTGAATATTTAACGCCACTTTCTTCTGTCCTGCATAGTTTCTGCTGAAAACTCAGCTGATAGCTTTATGGGCTTTCCCTTGCATGTTACCTGTCTTCTTTTATCTTGCTGCTTTAAATGTTTTTTCTTTATCACTACCTTTTCCCATTTGGATTACTATGTGTCTTGATGTGGACCTCCTTCGGTTGACTTTGTGGGAGGGGATCTCTATGCCTTATGGATTTGTATAGGTTTCCTTCACCAGATTAGGTTAAGTTTTCAGCTCTTCTTTGCTCAAATAGATTTTCTGCCCCCTTTTCCCCCTTTTCACCTTCTGGGATCCCTCTAATGTGGGTGTTGTTACACTGGATGGAGTCACTGAATTCCCTAAGTCTCTTCTCATTTTTGCATACTTCTTTTTCCTCTCATTTGTTCCGCTTGATTACTTTCCATTACTGTCTTCTAGTTCATTAATTTGTTCCTCTGCTTCGTCCATCCTGCTAATTATTGTATCTAGTATATTCTTCATTTCATTTCTTGTGTTCCACATCTCTGATTATTTCTTTCATATCTCTTTGTTAAGAGTCTCAGTGATGTTCCCCCTTCTGATGTCCTCCCTCTTTTCATTTCCCCAGTGAGTATCTTTATAATTGTTATCTTAAATTTTCTGTCAGGCATGTTCCTTATATCCATTTTGTTTAGGTCTCTTGCTGTGGCTTTGTCCTCTTCTTTCGTTTAGGACATAGTCCTCTGTCTGCTCATTTGGCCTACTTCTCAGAGAATATCTCTCGGTGAGGAAGGTCAGATATATTGCTTGTTCTTGAAAATACGGGGCAGAACATACATTTTTAACTTGGTGATGCTGGTTCTCCTCTGAAGGTAATGCATAGCAACAACAGAGACTGGATCTGGACTGTGTCATTGTGCCCAACACATGGGGTGTGCTGTTTTAACAAGATGCATGCGTGTTCTGTGGGTGATGGGGAGACATATTGTTGTCAAGGATTGTGTGGGTCTTATCAGGGAGGGTATCCACAGCACTGGACTGAAGCAGGTGTGGTAGGTGTGGGGATGGGCCATGGTTTATGCAAGTTAGTGATTGCTAGATTGTGCTTGATCTTGCAGGTAGGTGTGTGTTTATAATGAGGGGCCGTAGAGGGAAATGGCACCTGCCAGCTCCTTTGTTCCTGGACAAGTCCCTTAGCAAACTCTGAGTTCAGGAACTATGTCTCCCTTGTTTAATCCTCAAGCACGTTTCAACCTGCTTCACCCAAGCTTCTCCAGACTGTTTGCTGTGCTTTCTCTTTAAGGACAGATCTCAGCTTCCGATCACCTTCTGTGCTCTCTCAGAGCTGAGACAGCTGATTTTTAAAAGTTCCAAGCTTTAAGTCTGCTGGTTGTATACGCTCACAAATGTCATCCCTTCTGATTTTCAAAGCCACAAGCTATGAGGATGTCTCTACGCTTTAGAGGCTCCCCGGTGTAGTAGTTTGTTTCTGGCCCCTCTGTGACTGTGGTTCCCTCCCTCTGCTGGTCAGAAATACGGGGTTTAGATTCCTACAGAATCCTTGTCCTTCCTACCATCTTTGATGTGATTTCCTCTCTCCATTTAGTTGTAGAGTTTTGTTGGGAAATCTGAAGGTCCATTTCTGGGTGACTCTGGTGTGAGTGTGATCTAGTTGTATCTGTGGGATGAGGTGAGTTTAGGGTCCTTCTACTCTGCCATCTTCCCCACAATTCAGTTTATTTTGTCTCATAAAAATATTACGACTCCAACTTTCTTTTCACTTCCATTTGCATCATAAATGGTTTTGTTTCCCATTACTTCGAATCTGCTTTTATTTTTAGGTCTGAAGTGATTCTCTGGTAGGCAGCATAGAGATGGGTCTTGCTTCCTCTTTACAGTCTATGTTTTCTGATTGGGATATTTAGTCCTTTTTTGTTAAAGCAATCATTGATAAAGTATTTGTATCTCTGTAGTTTACTTCACAAGGAAAAGTGTGAAAGGCTTCGCTCTGAGAAGGAGGTCTGCGTGGACGCCTCTTTCAACTCACGGCTTGTTTCTGGCTGACGGAAGGCTTCTCAAGGGTGTGTACGGAAGCCTACGGAAAAAGCGCCTACACTTCACTCTCCGGGGGGAATAAAAGCAAGAACCCAAAAGCATCAGTGAGAAACCGTCACTCAACGAACACCTTCTTTCCTGACGAGACAGAAACATGTTCAACTCTGTGTGTGTGTGTGTGTGTGTGTGTGTGTGTGTGTGTGCGCGCGCGCGCGTGAGGGAATAAGGAATGTGCCATGCACTCACCTGGGAAAAGCAAGTCTGCGTATACGGCAACTCTCCACTAACATATTCAGGTATCCTTGAGAGAGAAGCATTTCCAAAAGTGGGTGTGGAAGCATCATGAATGTGCCGTACGCTTTACTACCGTTCAACACCCAAACTCAACACCCAAAAAACAAATAAGCGAGTCAAGAAATGGGCAGAAGATATGAACAGATATTTCTCCAAAGAAGACACACAAATGGCCAACAGACATATGACAAACTGCTCAACATCACTTGGCATGGGGAAAAAGAAATCCAAATGACAATGAGATACCACTTCACACCAGTCAGAATTGCAAAAATTAACAAGCGGAGAAATAACAAATGTTGGTGAGGAGAAAGGGGAACTCTCTTACACTTCTACGTGGGAATGAAAACTGGTACAGCCACTTTGGAAAACAATATGGAGGTTCCTCAAGAACTTAAAACAGAGCTCCCTTACAACCCAGCAATTTTATTTACCCCAAAGCTACCAATGTAGTGATCTGAAGGGGCAACTGCACCCCGAATGTTTATAGCAACATTGTCCACAATAGCCAAACCGTGGAAGGAACCAAGACATCCATCGACAGATAAATGGATAAAGAAAACATGGTATATAGATATACAATGGAATATGACTCAGCCATCAGAAAGGATCAATATTGAGCATATCGATGTGGATGGCACTGGAGGGTATTATGCTGAGCAAAATAAGTCAGTCAGAGAAAAACAATTATTATATGGTTTTACTCATATGTGGAATAGAAGGAACAGCACAGAGGATCATAGCGGAAGGGAGGGAAAATGAATGCGAAGAAACCAGAGAGGAAGAAAATCCATGACAGGTTCCTAACTATTGGAAACCAACTGAGGGTTGCTGGAGGAAAGGTGGCTGGGGAGATGGGGTAACTGTGTGATGGGCATTAAGGAATGCCTGTGATGTGATGAACACTGGGTGTTATACACAACTGATGAATTGTGGAACGCTACATTTGAAACTACTGGTGTACTCTATGTTGGCTAATTCAATTTCAATTTTAAAAAAGTCTATTTGGTCTGATATAAGGATTGCTACTCTGACTTCTTTTGACATCCACTTGCATGATTAATGTTTCTCCATCTCTTAATTTCCATCTGCAGGTGTCTTTAGGTGTGAAATCTTTTATATATATAGACAAACTCTGTCATGCTCTTTTGCTTGGAGCATTTAGTCCATTTACATTCAAACTGATTATCATTAGACATGTATTTATTGATGTTTTGTTACTTGTTTCATAGTTTTTTGTGTAGTTTTTCTCTGATCCTTTCTTCTCTTGCTCTCTCTCTCATGGTTTGCTCGTTTTCTTTAATGATATTCTTGGATTTCTTTCCCTTTATCTTTTGCATGTGTATTAGTGCTTTGGGTTTGTGGTGACCCCCTGGATTATATATAGCCTTTTCGGTCTATATTAAGTTGAATGCTGTTTAAGTTCAAACCCACTGTTGACTCCTCCTCATGTGTTAGGGTATATGTTTTCATATTTTACATACTTTTATTTTGTGAATCCCTTAACTGATTTTTACAGAAATACTTATTTTTACTGCTTCCTTGATTCATTATTGTCATACTCTCACTTACGATTTTTTTCCACTCATAGTGTCCCCTTCAATATTTTTTGTAGTTAATTTAGTGGTCATGAACTCTTTTAGTTTGTGTGGCTAAGAAACTCTTTTTCTCCCCTTCTTTTCTGAAGGATAGGCTTGCTGGATAAATTATTCCTTGCTGCAGATTTTTCTCATTCAGCACTTTGAATATTTAACGCCACTTTCTTCTGTCCTGCATAGTTTCTGCTGAAAACTCAGCTGATAGCTTTATGGGCTTTCCCTTGCATGTTACCTGTCTTCTTTTATCTTGCTGCTTTAAATGTTTTTTCTTTATCACTACCTTTTCCCATTTGGATTACTATGTGTCTTGATGTGGACCTCCTTCGGTTGACTTTGTGGGAGGGGATCTCTATGCCTTATGGATTTGTATAGGTTTCCTTCACCAGATTAGGTTAAGTTTTCAGCTCTTCTTTGCTCAAATAGATTTTCTGCCCCCTTTTCCCCCTTTTCACCTTCTGGGATCCCTCTAATGTGGGTGTTGTTACACTGGATGGAGTCACTGAATTCCCTAAGTCTCTTCTCATTTTTGCATACTTCTTTTTCCTCTCATTTGTTCCGCTTGATTACTTTCCATTACTGTCTTCTAGTTCATTAATTTGTTCCTCTGCTTCGTCCATCCTGCTAATTATTCTATCTAGTATATTCTTCATTTCATTTCTTGTGTTCCACATCTCTGATTATTTCTTTCATATCTCTTTGTTAAGAGTCTCAGTGATGTTCCCCCTTCTGATGTCCTCCCTCTTTTCATTTCCCCAGTGAGTATCTTTATAATTGTTATCTTAAATTTTCTGTCAGGCATGTTCCTTATATCCATTTTGTTTAGGTCTCTTGCTGTGGCTTTGTCCTCTTCTTTCGTTTAGGACATAGTCCTCTGTCTGCTCATTTGGCCTACTTCTCAGAGAATATCTCTCGGTGAGGAAGGTCAGATATATTGCTTGTTCTTGAAAATACGGGGCAGAACATACATTTTTCACTTGGTGATGCTGGTTCTCCTCTGAAGGTAATGCATAGCAACAACAGAGACTGGATCTGGACTGTGTCATTGTGCCCAACACATGGGGTGTGCTGTTTTAACAAGATGCATGCGTGTTCTGTGGGTGATGGGGAGACATATTGTTGTCAAGGATTGTGTGGGTCTTATCAGGGAGGGTATCCACAGCACTGGACTGAAGCAGGTGTGGTAGGTGTGGGGATGGGCCATGGTTTATGCAAGTTAGTGATTGCTAGATTGTGCTTGATCTTGCAGGTAGGTGTGTGTTTATAATGAGGGGCCGTAGAGGGAAATGGCACCTGCCAGCTCCTTTGTTCCTGGACAAGTCCCTTAGCAAACTCTGAGTTCAGGAACTATGTCTCCCTTGTTTAATCCTCAAGCACGTTTCAACCTGCTTCACCCAAGCTTCTCCAGACTGTTTGCTGTGCTTTCTCTTTAAGGACAGATCTCAGCTTCCGATCACCTTCTGTGCTCTCTCAGAGCTGAGACAGCTGATTTTTAAAAGTTCCAAGCTTTAAGTCTGCTGGTTGTATACGCTCACAAATTTCATCCCTTCTGATTTTCAAAGCCACAAGCTATGAGGATGTCTCTACGCTTTAGAGGCTCCCCGGTGTAGTAGTTTGTTTCTGGCCCCTCTGTGACTGTGGTTCCCTCCCTCTGCTGGTCAGAAATACGGGGTTTAGATTCCTACAGAATCCTTGTCCTTCCTACCATCTTTGATGTGATTTCCTCTCTCCATTTAGTTGTAGAGTTTTGTTGGGAAATCTGAAGGTCCATTTCTGGGTGACTCTGGTGTGAGTGTGATCTAGTTGTATCTGTGGGATGAGGTGAGTTTAGGGTCCTTCTACTCTGCCATCTTCCCCACAATTCAGTTTATTTTGTCTCATAAAAATATTACGACTCCAACTTTCTTTTCACTTCCATTTGCATCATAAATGGTTTTGTTTCCCATTACTTCGAATCTGCTTTTATTTTTAGGTCTGAAGTGATTCTCTGGTAGGCAGCATAGAGATGGGTCTTGCTTCCTCTTTACAGTCTATGTTTTCTGATTGGGATATTTAGTCCTTTTTTGTTAAAGCAATCATTGATAAAGTATTTGTATCTCTGTAGTTTACTTCACAAGGAAAAGTGTGAAAGGCTTCGCTCTGAGAAGGAGGTCTGCGTGGACGCCTCTTTCAACTCACGGCTTGTTTCTGGCTGACGGAAGGCTTCTCAAGGGTGTGTACGGAAGCCTACGGAAAAAGCGCCTACACTTCACTCTCCGGGGGGAATAAAAGCAAGAACCCAAAAGCATCAGTGAGAAACCGTCACTCAACGAACACCTTCTTTCCTGACGAGACAGAAACATGTTCAACTCTGTGTGTGTGTGTGTGTGTGTGTGTGTGTGCGCGCGCGCGCGTGAGGGAATAAGGAATGTGCCATGCACTCACCTGGGAAAAGCAAGTCTGCGTATACGGCAACTCTCCACTAACATATTCAGGTATCCTTGAGAGAGAAGCATTTCCAAAAGTGGGTGTGGAAGCATCATGAATGTGCCGTACGCTTTACTACCGTTCAACACCCAAACTCAACACCCAAAAAACAAATAAGCGAGTCAAGAAATGGGCAGAAGATATGAACAGATATTTCTACAAAGAAGACACACAAATGGCCAACAGACATATGACAAACTGCTCAACATCACTTGGCATGGGGAAAAAGAAATCCAAATGACAATGAGATACCACTTCACACCAGTCAGAATTGCAAAAATTAACAAGCGGAGAAATAACAAATGTTGGTGAGGAGTAAGGGGAACTCTCTTACACTTCTAAGTGGGAATGAAAACTGGTACAGCCACTTTGGAAAACAATATGGAGGTTCCTCAAGAACTTAAAACAGAGCTCCCTTACAACCCAGCAATTTTATTTACCCCAAAGCTACCAATGTAGTGATCTGAAGGGGCAACTGCACCCCGAATGTTTATAGCAACATTGTCCACAATAGCCAAACCGTGGAAGGAACCAAGACATCCATCGACAGATAAATGGATAAAGAAAACATGGTATATAGATATACAATGGAATATGACTCAGCCATCAGAAAGGATCAATATTGAGCATATCGATGTGGATGGCACTGGAGGGTATTATGCTGAGCAAAATAAGTCAGTCAGAGAAAAACAATTATTATATGGTTTTACTCATATGTGGAATAGAAGGAACAGCACAGAGGATCATAGGGGAAGGGAGGGAAAATGAATGCGAAGAAACCAGAGAGGAAGAAAATCCATGACAGGTTCCTAACTATTGGAAACCAACTGAGGGTTGCTGGAGGAAAGGTGGCTGGGGAGATGGGGTAACTGTGTGATGGGCATTAAGGAATGCCTGTGATGTGATGAACACTGGGTGTTATACACAACTGATGAATTGTGGAACGCTACATTTGAAACTACTGGTGTACTCTATGTTGGCTAATTCAATTTCAATTTTAAAAAACTCTATTTGGTCTGATATAAGGATTGCTACTCTGACTTCTTTTGACATCCACTTGCATGATTAATGTTTCTCCATCTCTTAATTTCCATCTGCAGGTGTCTTTAGGTGTGAAATCTTTTATATATATAGACAAACTCTGTCATGCTCTTTTGCTTGGAGCATTTAGTCCATTTACATTCAAACTGATTATCATTAGACATGTATTTATTGATGTTTTGTTACTTGTTTCATAGTTTTTTGTGTAGTTTTTCTCTGATCCTTTCTTCTCTTGCTCTCTCTCTCATGGTTTGCTCGTTTTCTTTAATGATATTCTTGGATTTCTTTCCCTTTATCTTTTGCATGTGTATTAGTGCTTTGGGTTTGTGGTGACCCCCTGGATTATATATAGCCTTTTCGGTCTATATTAAGTTGAATGCTGTTTAAGTTCAAACCCACTGTTGACTCCTCCTCATGTGTTAGGGTATATGTTTTCATATTTTACATACTTTTATTTTGTGAATCCCTTAAATGATTTTTACAGAAATACTCTTTTTTACTGCTTCCTTGATTCATTATTGTCATACTCTCACTTACGATTTTTTTCCACTCATAGTGTCCCCTTCAATATTTTTTGTAGTTAATTTAGTGGTCATGAACTCTTTTAGTTTGTGTGGCTAAGAAACTCTTTTTCTCCCCTTCTTTTCTGAAGGATAGGCTTGCTGGATAAATTATTCCTTGCTGCAGATTTTTCTCATTCAGCACTTTGAATATTTAACGCCACTTTCTTCTGTCCTGCATAGTTTCTGCTGAAAACTCAGCTGATAGCTTTATGGGCTTTCCCTTGCATGTTACCTGTCTTCTTTTATCTTGCTGCTTTAAATGTTTTTTCTTTATCACTACCTTTTCCCATTTGGATTACTATGTGTCTTGATGTGGACCTCCTTCGGTTGACTTTGTGGGAGGGGATCTCTATGCCTTATGGATTTGTATAGGTTTCCTTCACCAGATTAGGTTAAGTTTTCAGCTCTTCTTTGCTCAAATAGATTTTCTGCCCCCTTTTCCCCCTTTTCACCTTCTGGGATCCCTCTAATGTGGGTGTTGTTACACTGGATGGAGTCACTGAATTCCCTAAGTCTCTTCTCATTTTTGCATACTTCTTTTTCCTCTCATTTGTTCCGCTTGATTACTTTCCATTACTGTCTTCTAGTTCATTAATTTGTTCCTCTGCTTCGTCCATCCTGCTAATTATTCTATCTAGTATATTCTTCATTTCATTTCTTGTGTTCCACATCTCTGATTATTTCTTTCATATCTCTTTGTTAAGAGTCTCAGTGATGTTCCCCCTTCTGATGTCCTCCCTCTTTTCATTTCCCCAGTGAGTATCTTTATAATTGTTATCTTAAATTTTCTGTCAGGCATGTTCCTTATATCCATTTTGTTTAGGTCTCTTGCTGTGGCTTTGTCCTCTTCTTTCGTTTAGGACATAGTCCTCTGTCTGCTCATTTGGCCTACTTCTCAGAGAATATCTCTCGGTGAGGAAGGTCAGATATATTGCTTGTTCTTGAAAATACGGGGCAGAACATACATTTTTAACTTGGTGATGCTGGTTCTCCTCTGAAGGTAATGCATAGCAACAACAGAGACTGGATCTGGACTGTGTCATTGTGCACAACACATGGGGTGTGCTGTTTTAACAAGATGCATGCGTGTTCTGTGGGTGATGGGGAGACATATTGTTGTCAAGGATTGTGTGGGTCTTATCAGGGAGGGTATCCACAGCACTGGGACTGAAGCAGGTGTGGTAGGTGTGGGGATGGGCCATGGTTTATGCAAGTTAGTGATTGCTAGATTGTGCTTGATCTTGCAGGTAGGTGTGTGTTTATAATGAGGGGCCGTAGAGGGAAATGGAACCTGCCAGCTCCTTTGTTCCTGGACAAGTCCCTTAGCAAACTCTGAGTTCAGGAACTATGTCTCCCTTGTTTAATCCTCAAGCACGTTTCAACCTGCTTCACCCAAGCTTCTCCAGACTGTTTGCTGTGCTTTCTCTTTAAGGACAGATCTCAGCTTCCGATCACCTTCTGTGCTCTCTCAGAGCTGAGACAGCTGATTTTTAAAAGTTCCAAGCTTTAAGTCTGCTGGTTGTATACGCTCACAAATGTCATCCCTTCTGATTTTCAAAGCCATAAGCTATGAGGATGTCTCTACGCTTTAGAGGCTCCCCGGTGTAGTAGTTTGTTTCTGGCCCCTCTGTGACTGTGGTTCCCTCCCTCTGGTGGTCAGAAATACGGGGTTTAGATTCCTACAGAGTCCTTGTCCTTCCTACCATCTTTGATGTGATTTCCTCTCTCCATTTAGTTGTAGAGTTTTGTTGGGAAATCTGAAGGTCCATTTCTGGGTGACTCTGGTGTGAGTGTGATCTAGTTGTATCTGTGGGATGAGGTGAGTTTAGGGTCCTTCTACTCTGCCATCTTCCCCACAATTCAGTTTATTTTGTCTCATAAAAATATTACGACTCCAACTTTCTTTTCACTTCCATTTGCATCATAAATGGTTTTGTTTCCCATTACTTCGAATCTGCTTTTATTTTTAGGTCTGAAGTGATTCTCTGGTAGGCAGCATAGAGATGGGTCTTGCTTCCTCTTTACAGTCTATGTTTTCTGATTGGGATATTTAGTCCTTTTTTGTTAAAGCAATCATTGATAAAGTATTTGTATCTCTGTAGTTTACTTCACAAGGAAAAGTGTGAAAGGCTTCGCTCTGAGAAGGAGGTCTGCGTGGACGCCTCTTTCAACTCACGGCTTGTTTCTGGCTGACGGAAGGCTTCTCAAGGGTGTGTACGGAAGCCTACGGAAAAAGCGCCTACACTTCACTCTCCGGGGGGAATAAAAGCAAGAACCCAAAAGCATCAGTGAGAAACCGTCACTCAACGAACACCTTCTTTCCTGACGAGACAGAAACATGTTCAACTCTGTGTGTGTGTGTGTGTGTGTGTGCGCGCGCGAGCGCGTGAGGGAATAAGGAATGTGCCATGCACTCACCTGGGAAAAGCAAGTCTGCGTATACGGCAACTCTCCACTAACATATTCAGGTATCCTTGAGAGAGAAGCATTTCCAAAAGTGGGTGTGGAAGCATCATGAATGTGCCGTACGCTTTACTACCGTTCAACACCCAAACTCAACACCCAAAAAACAAATAAGCGAGTCAAGAAATGGGCAGAAGATATGAACAGATATTTCTCCAAAGAAGACACACAAATGGCCAACAGACATATGACAAACTGCTCAACATCACTTGGCATGGGGAAAAAGAAATCCAAATGACAGTGAGATACCACTTCACACCAGTCAGAATTGCAAAAATTAACAAGCGGAGAAATAACAAATGTTGGTGAGGAGAAAGGGGAACTCTCTTACACTTCTACGTGGGAATGAAAACTGGTACAGCCACTTTGGAAAACAA
Source organism: Eumetopias jubatus (assembly GCF_037043125.1). Taxonomy (NCBI): domain Eukaryota; kingdom Metazoa; phylum Chordata; class Mammalia; order Carnivora; family Otariidae; genus Eumetopias; species Eumetopias jubatus. The sequence goes on along the minus strand of NW_028274938.1, from coordinate 208,549 downwards.
TATGGAGGTTCCTCAAGAACTTAAAACAGAGCTCCCTTACAACCCAGCAATTTTATTTACCCCAAAGCTACCAATGTAGTGATCTGAAGGGGCAACTGCACCCCGAATGTTTATAGCAACATTGTCCACAATAGCCAAACCGTGGAAGGAACCAAGACATCCATCGACAGATAAATGGATAAAGAAAACATGGTATATAGATATACAATGGAATATGACTCAGCCATCAGAAAGGATCAATATTGAGCATATCGATGTGGATGGCACTGGAGGGTATTATGCTGAGCAAAATAAGTCAGTCAGAGAAAAACAATTATTATATGGTTTTACTCATATGTGGAATAGAAGGAACAGCACAGAGGATCATAGCGGAAGGGAGGGAAAATGAATGCGAAGAAACCAGAGAGGAAGAAAATCCATGACAGGTTCCTAACTATTGGAAACCAACTGAGGGTTGCTGGAGGAAAGGTGGCTGGGGAGATGGGGTAACTGTGTGATGGGCATTAAGGAATGCCTGTGATGTGATGAACACTGGGTGTTATACACAACTGATGAATTGTGGAACGCTACATTTGAAACTACTGGTGTACTCTATGTTGGCTAATTCAATTTCAATTTTAAAAAAGTCTATTTGGTCTGATATAAGGATTGCTACTCTGACTTCTTTTGACATCCACTTGCATGATTAATGTTTCTCCATCTCTTAATTTCCATCTGCAGGTGTCTTTAGGTGTGAAATCTTTTATATATATAGACAAACTCTGTCATGCTCTTTTGCTTGGAGCATTTAGTCCATTTACATTCAAACTGATTATCATTAGACATGTATTTATTGATGTTTTGTTACTTGTTTCATAGTTTTTTGTGTAGTTTTTCTCTGATCCTTTCTTCTCTTGCTCTCTCTCTCATGGTTTGCTCGTTTTCTTTAATGATATTCTTGGATTTCTTTCCCTTTATCTTTTGCATGTGTATTAGTGCTTTGGGTTTGTGGTGACCCCCTGGATTATATATAGCCTTTTCGGTCTATATTAAGTTGAATGCTGTTTAAGTTCAAACCCACTGTTGACTCCTCCTCATGTGTTAAGGTATATGTTTTCATATTTTACATACTTTTATTTTGTGAATCCCTTAACTGATTTTTACAGAAATACTTATTTTTACTGCTTCCTTGATTCATTATTGTCATACTCTCACTTACGATTTTTTTCCACTCATAGTGTCCCCTTCAATATTTTTTGTAGTTAATTTAGTGGTCATGAACTCTTTTAGTTTGTGTGGCTAAGAAACTCTTTTTCTCCCCTTCTTTTCTGAAGGATAGGCTTGCTGGATAAATTATTCCTTGCTGCAGATTTTTCTCATTCAGCACTTTGAATATTTAACGCCACTTTCTTCTGTCCTGCATAGTTTCTGCTGAAAACTCAGCTGATAGCTTTATGGGCTTTCCCTTGCATGTTACCTGTCTTCTTTTATCTTGCTGCTTTAAATGTTTTTTCTTTATCACTACCTTTTCCCATTTGGATTACTATGTGTCTTGATGTGGACCTCCTTCGGTTGACTTTGTGGGAGGGGATCTCTATGCCTTATGGATTTGTATAGGTTTCCTTCACCAGATTAGGTTAAGTTTTCAGCTCTTCTTTGCTCAAATAGATTTTCTGCCCCCTTTTCCCCCTTTTCACCTTCTGGGATCCCTCTAATGTGGGTGTTGTTACACTGGATGGAGTCACTGAATTCCCTAAGTCTCTTCTCATTTTTGCATACTTCTTTTTCCTCTCATTTGTTCCGCTTGATTACTTTCCATTACTGTCTTCTAGTTCATTAATTTGTTCCTCTGCTTCGTCCATCCTGCTAATTATTGTATCTAGTATATTCTTCATTTCATTTCTTGTGTTCCACATCTCTGATTATTTCTTTCATATCTCTTTGTTAAGAGTCTCAGTGATGTTCCCCCTTCTGATGTCCTCCCTCTTTTCATTTCCCCAGTGAGTATCTTTATAATTGTTATCTTAAATTTTCTGTCAGGCATGTTCCTTATATCCATTTTGTTTAGGTCTCTTGCTGTGGCTTTGTCCTCTTCTTTCGTTTAGGACATAGTCCTCTGTCTGCTCATTTGGCCTACTTCTCAGAGAATATCTCTCGGTGAGGAAGGTCAGATATATTGCTTGTTCTTGAAAATACGGGGCAGAACATACATTTTTAACTTGGTGATGCTGGTTCTCCTCTGAAGGTAATGCATAGCAACAACAGAGACTGGATCTGGACTGTGTCATTGTGCCCAACACATGGGGTGTGCTGTTTTAACAAGATGCATGCGTGTTCTGTGGGTGATGGGGAGACATATTGTTGTCAAGGATTGTGTGGGTCTTATCAGGGAGGGTATCCACAGCACTGGACTGAAGCAGGTGTGGTAGGTGTGGGGATGGGCCATGGTTTATGCAAGTTAGTGATTGCTAGATTGTGCTTGATCTTGCAGGTAGGTGTGTGTTTATAATGAGGGGCCGTAGAGGGAAATGGCACCTGCCAGCTCCTTTGTTCCTGGACAAGTCCCTTAGCAAACTCTGAGTTCAGGAACTATGTCTCCCTTGTTTAATCCTCAAGCACGTTTCAACCTGCTTCACCCAAGCTTCTCCAGACTGTTTGCTGTGCTTTCTCTTTAAGGACAGATCTCAGCTTCCGATCACCTTCTGTGCTCTCTCAGAGCTGAGACAGCTGATTTTTAAAAGTTCCAAGCTTTAAGTCTGCTGGTTGTATACGCTCACAAATGTCATCCCTTCTGATTTTCAAAGCCACAAGCTATGAGGATGTCTCTACGCTTTAGAGGCTCCCCGGTGTAGTAGTTTGTTTCTGGCCCCTCTGTGACTGTGGTTCCCTCCCTCTGCTGGTCAGAAATACGGGGTTTAGATTCCTACAGAATCCTTGTCCTTCCTACCATCTTTGATGTGATTTCCTCTCTCCATTTAGTTGTAGAGTTTTGTTGGGAAATCTGAAGGTCCATTTCTGGGTGACTCTGGTGTGAGTGTGATCTAGTTGTATCTGTGGGATGAGGTGAGTTTAGGGTCCTTCTACTCTGCCATCTTCCCCACAATTCAGTTTATTTTGTCTCATAAAAATATTACGACTCCAACTTTCTTTTCACTTCCATTTGCATCATAAATGGTTTTGTTTCCCATTACTTCGAATCTGCTTTTATTTTTAGGTCTGAAGTGATTCTCTGGTAGGCAGCATAGAGATGGGTCTTGCTTCCTCTTTACAGTCTATGTTTTCTGATTGGGATATTTAGTCCTTTTTTGTTAAAGCAATCATTGATAAAGTATTTGTATCTCTGTAGTTTACTTCACAAGGAAAAGTGTGAAAGGCTTCGCTCTGAGAAGGAGGTCTGCGTGGACGCCTCTTTCAACTCACGGCTTGTTTCTGGCTGACGGAAGGCTTCTCAAGGGTGTGTACGGAAGCCTACGGAAAAAGCGCCTACACTTCACTCTCCGGGGGGAATAAAAGCAAGAACCCAAAAGCATCAGTGAGAAACCGTCACTCAACGAACACCTTCTTTCCTGACGAGACAGAAACATGTTCAACTCTGTGTGTGTGTGTGTGTGTGTGGGTGTGTGTGTGTGCGCGCGCGCGCGTGAGGGAATAAGGAATGTGCCATGCACTCACCTGGGAAAAGCAAGTCTGCGTATACGGCAACTCTCCACTAACATATTCAGGTATCCTTGAGAGAGAAGCATTTCCAAAAGTGGGTGTGGAAGCATCATGAATGTGCCGTACGCTTTACTACCGTTCAACACCCAAACTCAACACCCAAAAAACAAATAAGCGAGTCAAGAAATGGGCAGAAGATATGAACAGATATTTCTCCAAAGAAGACACACAAATGGCCAACAGACATATGACAAACTGCTCAACATCACTTGGCATGGGGAAAAAGAAATCCAAATGACAATGAGATACCACTTCACACCAGTCAGAATTGCAAAAATTAACAAGCGGAGAAATAACAAATGTTGGTGAGGAGAAAGGGGAACTCTCTTACACTTCTACGTGGGAATGAAAACTGGTACAGCCACTTTGGAAAACAATATGGAGGTTCCTCAAGAACTTAAAACAGAGCTCCCTTACAACCCAGCAATTTTATTTACCCCAAAGCTACCAATGTAGTGATCTGAAGGGGCAACTGCACCCCGAATGTTTATAGCAACATTGTCCACAATAGCCAAACCGTGGAAGGAACCAAGACATCCATCGACAGATAAATGGATAAAGAAAACATGGTATATAGATATACAATGGAATATGACTCAGCCATCAGAAAGGATCAATATTGAGCATATCGATGTGGATGGCACTGGAGGGTATTATGCTGAGCAAAATAAGTCAGTCAGAGAAAAACAATTATTATATGGTTTTACTCATATGTGGAATAGAAGGAACAGCACAGAGGATCATAGCGGAAGGGAGGGAAAATGAATGCGAAGAAACCAGAGAGGAAGAAAATCCATGACAGGTTCCTAACTATTGGAAACCAACTGAGGGTTGCTGGAGGAAAGGTGGCTGGGGAGATGGGGTAACTGTGTGATGGGCATTAAGGAATGCCTGTGATGTGATGAACACTGGGTGTTATACACAACTGATGAATTGTGGAACGCTACATTTGAAACTACTGGTGTACTCTATGTTGGCTCATTCAATTTCAATTTTAAAAAAGTCTATTTGGTCTGATATAAGGATTGCTACTCTGACTTCTTTTGACATCCACTTGCATGATTAATGTTTCTCCATCTCTTAATTTCCATCTGCAGGTGTCTTTAGGTGTGAAATCTTTTATATATATAGACAAACTCTGTCATGCTCTTTTGCTTGGAGCATTTAGTCCATTTACATTCAAACTGATTATCATTAGACATGTATTTATTGATGTTTTGTTACTTGTTTCATAGTTTTTTGTGTAGTTTTTCTCTGATCCTTTCTTCTCTTGCTCTCTCTCTCATGGTTTGCTCGTTTTCTTTAATGATATTCTTGGATTTCTTTCCCTTTATCTTTTGCATGTGTATTAGTGCTTTGGGTTTGTGGTGACCCCCTGGATTATATATAGCCTTTTCGGTCTATATTAAGTTGAATGCTGTTTAAGTTCAAACCCACTGTTGACTCCTCCTCATGTGTTAGGGTATATGTTTTCATATTTTACATACTTTTATTTTGTGAATCCCTTAACTGATTTTTACAGAAATACTTATTTTTACTGCTTCCTTGATTCATTATTGTCATACTCTCACTTACGATTTTTTTCCACTCATAGTGTCCCCTTCAATATTTTTTGTAGTTAATTTAGTGGTCATGAACTCTTTTAGTTTGTGTGGCTAAGAAACTCTTTTTCTCCCCTTCTTTTCTGAAGGATAGGCTTGCTGGATAAATTATTCCTTGCTGCAGATTTTTCTCATTCAGCACTTTGAATATTTAACGCCACTTTCTTCTGTCCTGCATAGTTTCTGCTGAAAACTCAGCTGATAGCTTTATGGGCTTTCCCTTGCATGTTACCTGTCTTCTTTTATCTTGCTGCTTTAAATGTTTTTTCTTTATCACTACCTTTTCCCATTTGGATTACTATGTGTCTTGATGTGGACCTCCTTCGGTTGACTTTGTGGGAGGGGATCTCTATGCCTTATGGATTTGTATAGGTTTCCTTCACCAGATTAGGTTAAGTTTTCAGCTCTTCTTTGCTCAAATAGATTTTCTGCCCCCTTTTCCCCCTTTTCACCTTCTGGGATCCCTCTAATGTGGGTGTTGTTACACTGGATGGAGTCACTGAATTCCCTAAGTCTCTTCTCATTTTTGCATACTTCTTTTTCCTCTCATTTGTTCCGCTTGATTACTTTCCATTACTGTCTTCTAGTTCATTAATTTGTTCCTCTGCTTCGTCCATCCTGCTAATTATTCTATCTAGTATATTCTTCATTTCATTTCTTGTGTTCCACATCTCTGATTATTTCTTTCATATCTCTTTGTTAAGAGTCTCAGTGATGTTCCCCCTTCTGATGTCCTCCCTCTTTTCATTTCCCCAGTGAGTATCTTTATAATTGTTATCTTAAATTTTCTGTCAGGCATGTTCCTTATATCCATTTTGTTTAGGTCTCTTGCTGTGGCTTTGTCCTCTTCTTTCGTTTAGGACATAGTCCTCTGTCTGCTCATTTGGCCTACTTCTCAGAGAATATCTCTCGGTGAGGAAGGTCAGATATATTGCTTGTTCTTGAAAATACGGGGCAGAACATACATTTTTCACTTGGTGATGCTGGTTCTCCTCTGAAGGTAATGCATAACAACAACAGAGACTGGATCTGGACTGTGTCATTGTGCCCAACACATGGGGTGTGCTGTTTTAACAAGATGCATGCGTGTTCTGTGGGTGATGGGGAGACATATTGTTGTCAAGGATTGTGTGGGTCTTATCAGGGAGGGTATCCACAGCACTGGACTGAAGCAGGTGTGGTAGGTGTGGGGATGGGCCATGGTTTATGCAAGTTAGTGATTGCTAGATTGTGCTTGATCTTGCAGGTAGGTGTGTGTTTATAATGAGGGGCCGTAGAGGGAAATGGCACCTGCCAGCTCCTTTGTTCCTGGACAAGTCCCTTAGCAAACTCTGAGTTCAGGAACTATGTCTCCCTTGTTTAATCCTCAAGCACGTTTCAACCTGCTTCACCCAAGCTTCTCCAGACTGTTTGCTGTGCTTTCTCTTTAAGGACAGATCTCAGCTTCCGATCACCTTCTGTGCTCTCTCAGAGCTGAGACAGCTGATTTTTAAAAGTTCCAAGCTTTAAGTCTGCTGGTTGTATACGCTCACAAATTTCATCCCTTCTGATTTTCAAAGCCACAAGCTATGAGGATGTCTCTACGCTTTAGAGGCTCCCCGGTGTAGTAGTTTGTTTCTGGCCCCTCTGTGACTGTGGTTCCCTCCCTCTGCTGGTCAGAAATACGGGGTTTAGATTCCTACAGAATCCTTGTCCTTCCTACCATCTTTGATGTGATTTCCTCTCTCCATTTAGTTGTAGAGTTTTGTTGGGAAATCTGAAGGTCCATTTCTGGGTGACTCTGGTGTGAGTGTGATCTAGTTGTATCTGTGGGATGAGGTGAGTTTAGGGTCCTTCTACTCTGCCATCTTCCCCACAATTCAGTTTATTTTGTCTCATAAAAATATTACGACTCCAACTTTCTTTTCACTTCCATTTGCATCATAAATGGTTTTGTTTCCCATTACTTCGAATCTGCTTTTATTTTTAGGTCTGAAGTGATTCTCTGGTAGGCAGCATAGAGATGGGTCTTGCTTCCTCTTTACAGTCTATGTTTTCTGATTGGGATATTTAGTCCTTTTTTGTTAAAGCAATCATTGATAAAGTATTTGTATCTCTGTAGTTTACTTCACAAGGAAAAGTGTGAAAGGCTTCGCTCTGAGAAGGAGGTCTGCGTGGACGCCTCTTTCAACTCACGGCTTGTTTCTGGCTGACGGAAGGCTTCTCAAGGGTGTGTACGGAAGCCTACGGAAAAAGCGCCTACACTTCACTCTCCGGGGGGAATAAAAGCAAGAACCCAAAAGCATCAGTGAGAAACCGTCACTCAACGAACACCTTCTTTCCTGACGAGACAGAAACATGTTCAACTCTGTGTGTGTGTGTGTGTGTGTGTGTGTGTGTGTGCGCGCGCGCGCGTGAGGGAATAAGGAATGTGCCATGCACTCACCTGGGAAAAGCAAGTCTGCGTATATGGCAACTCTCCACTAACATATTCAGGTATCCTTGAGAGAGAAGCATTTCCAAAAGTGGGTGTGGAAGCATCATGAATGTGCCGTACGCTTTACTACCGTTCAACACCCAAACTCAACACCCAAAAAACAAATAAGCGAGTCAAGAAATGGGCAGAAGATATGAACAGATATTTCTCCAAAGAAGACACACAAATGGCCAACAGACATATGACAAACTGCTCAACATCACTTGGCATGGGGAAAAAGAAATCCAAATGACAGTGAGATACCACTTCACACCAGTCAGAATTGCAAAAATTAACAAGCGGAGAAATAACAAATGTTGGTGAGGAGAAAGGGGAAGTCTCTTACACTTCTACGTGGGAATGAAAACTGGTACAGCCACTTTGGAAAACAATATGGAGGTTCCTCAAGAACTTAAAACAGAGCTCCCTTACAACCCAGCAATTTTATTTACCCCAAAGCTACCAATGTAGTGATCTGAAGGGGCAACTGCACCCCGAATGTTTATAGCAACATTGTCCACAATAGCCAAACCGTGGAAGGAACCAAGACATCCATCGACAGATAAATGGATAAAGAAAACATGGTATATAGATATACAATGGAATATGACTCAGCCATCAGAAAGGATCAATATTGAGCATATCGATGTGGATGGCACTGGAGGGTATTATGCTGAGCAAAATAAGTCAGTCAGAGAAAAACAATTATTATATGGTTTTACTCATATGTGGAATAGAAGGAACAGCACAGAGGATCATAGGGGAAGGGAGGGAAAATGAATGCGAAGAAACCAGAGAGGAAGAAAATCCATGACAGGTTCCTAACTATTGGAAACCAACTGAGGGTTGCTGGAGGAAAGGTGGCTGGGGAGATGGGGTAACTGTGTGATGGGCATTAAGGAATGCCTGTGATGTGATGAACACTGGGTGTTATACACAACTGATGAATTGTGGAACGCTACATTTGAAACTACTGGTGTACTCTATGTTGGCTAATTCAATTTCAATTTTAAAAAACTCTATTTGGTCTGATATAAGGATTGCTACTCTGACTTCTTTTGACATCCACTTGCATGATTAATGTTTCTCCATCTCTTAATTTCCATCTGCAGGTGTCTTTAGGTGTGAAATCTTTTATATATATAGACAAACTCTGTCATGCTCTTTTGCTTGGAGCATTTAGTCCATTTACATTCAAACTGATTATCATTAGACATGTATTTATTGATGTTTTGTTACTTGTTTCATAGTTTTTTGTGTAGTTTTTCTCTGATCCTTTCTTCTCTTGCTCTCTCTCTCATGGTTTGCTCGTTTTCTTTAATGATATTCTTGGATTTCTTTCCCTTTATCTTTTGCATGTGTATTAGTGCTTTGGGTTTGTGGTGACCCCCTGGATTATATATAGCCTTTTCGGTCTATATTAAGTTGAATGCTGTTTAAGTTCAAACCCACTGTTGACTCCTCCTCATGTGTTAGGGTATATGTTTTCATATTTTACATACTTTTATTTTGTGAATCCCTTAACTGATTTTTACAGAAATACTTATTTTTACTGCTTCCTTGATTCATTATTGTCATACTCTCACTTACGATTTTTTTCCACTCATAGTGTCCCCTTCAATATTTTTTGTAGTTAATTTAGTGGTCATGAACTCTTTTAGTTTGTGTGGCTAAGAAACTCTTTTTCTCCCCTTCTTTTCTGAAGGATAGGCTTGCTGGATAAATTATTCCTTGCTGCAGATTTTTCTCATTCAGCACTTTGAATATTTAACGCCACTTTCTTCTGTCCTGCATAGTTTCTGCTGAAAACTCAGCTGATAGCTTTATGGGCTTTCCCTTGCATGTTACCTGTCTTCTTTTATCTTGCTGCTTTCAATGTTTTTTCTTTATCACTACCTTTTCCCATTTGGATTACTATGTGTCTTGATGTGGATCTCCTTCGGTTGACTTTGTGGGAGGGGAACTCTATGCCTTATGGATTTGTATAGGTTTCCTTCACCAGATTAGGTTAAGTTTTCAGCTCTTCTTTGCTCAAATAGATTTTCTGCCCCCTTTTCCCCCTTTTCACCTTCTGGGATCCCTCTAATGTGGGTGTTGTTACACTGGATGGAGTCACTGAATTCCCTAAGTCTCTTCTCATTTTTGCATACTTCTTTTTCCTCTCATTTGTTCCGCTTGATTACTTTCCATTACTGTCTTCTAGTTCATTAATTTGTTCCTCTGCTTCGTCCATCCTGCTAATTATTCTATCTAGTATATTCTTCATTTCATTTCTTGTGTTCCACATCTCTGATTATTTCTTTCATATCTCTTTGTTAAGAGTCTCAGTGATGTTCCCCCTTCTGATGTCCTCCCTCTTTTCATTTCCCCAGTGAGTATCTTTATAATTGTTATCTTAAATTTTCTGTCAGGCATGTTCCTTATATCCATTTTGTTTAGGTCTCTTGCTGTGGCTTTGTCCTCTTCTTTCGTTTAGGACATAGTCCTCTGTCTGCTCATTTGGCCTACTTCTCAGAGAATATCTCTCGGTGGGGAAGGTCAGATATATTGCTTGTTCTTGAAAATACGGGGCAGAACATACATTTTTAACTTGGTGATGCTGGTTCTCCTCTGAAGGTAATGCATAGCAACAACAGAGACTGGATCTGGACTGTGTCATTGTGCACAACACATGGGGTGTGCTGTTTTAACAAGATGCATGCGTGTTCTGTGGGTGATGGGGAGACATATTGTTGTCAAGGATTGTGTGGGTCTTATCAGGGAGGGTATCCACAGCACTGGGACTGAAGCAGGTGTGGTAGGTGTGGGGATGGGCCATGGTTTATGCAAGTTAGTGATTGCTAGATTGTGCTTGATCTTGCAGGTAGGTGTGTGTTTATAATGAGGGGCCGTAGAGGGAAATGGCACCTGCCAGCTCCTTTGTTCCTGGACAAGTCCCTTAGCAAACTCTGAGTTCAGGAACTATGTCTCCCTTGTTTAATCCTCAAGCACGTTTCAACCTGCTTCACCCAAGCTTCTCCAGACTGTTTGCTGTGCTTTCTCTTTAAGGACAGATCTCAGCTTCCGATCACCTTCTGTGCTCTCTCAGAGCTGAGACAGCTGATTTTTAAAAGTTCCAAGCTTTAAGTCGGCTGGTTGTATACGCTCACAAATGTCATCCCTTCTGATTTTCAAAGCCATAAGCTATGAGGATGTCTCTACGCTTTAGAGGCTCCCCGGTGTAGTAGTTTGTTTCTGGCCCCTCTGTGACTGTGGTTCCCTCCCTCTGGTGGTCAGAAATACGGGGTTTAGATTCCTACAGAGTCCTTGTCCTTCCTACCATCTTTGATGTGATTTCCTCTCTCCATTTAGTTGTAGAGTTTTGTTGGGAAATCTGAAGGTCCATTTCTGGGTGACTCTGGTGTGAGTGTGATCTAGTTGTATCTGTGGGATGAGGTGAGTTTAGGGTCCTTCTACTCTGCCATCTTCCCCACAATTCAGTTTATTTTGTCTCATAAAAATATTACGACTCCAACTTTCTTTTCACTTCCATTTGCATCATAAATGGTTTTGTTTCCCATTACTTCGAATCTGCTTTTATTTTTAGGTCTGAAGTGATTCTCTGGTAGGCAGCATAGAGATGGGTCTTGCTTCCTCTTTACAGTCTATGTTTTCTGATTGGGATATTTAGTCCTTTTTTGTTAAAGCAATCATTGATAAAGTATTTGTATCTCTGTAGTTTACTTCACAAGGAAAAGTGTGAAAGGCTTCGCTCTGAGAAGGAGGTCTGCGTGGACGCCTCTTTCAACTCACGGCTTGTTTCTGGCTGACGGAAGGCTTCTCAAGGGTGTGTACGGAAGCCTACGGAAAAAGCGCCTACACTTCACTCTCCGGGGGGAATAAAAGCAAGAACCCAAAAGCATCAGTGAGAAACCGTCACTCAACGAACACCTTCTTTCCTGACGAGACAGAAACATGTTCAACTCTGTGTGTGTGTGTGTGTGTGTGTGCGCGCGCGCGCGCGTGAGGGAATAAGGAATGTGCCATGCACTCACCTGGGAAAAGCAAGTCTGCGTATACGGCAACTCTCCACTAACATATTCAGGTATCCTTGAGAGAGAAGCATTTCCAAAAGTGGGTGTGGAAGCATCATGAATGTGCCGTAAGCTTTACTACCGTTCAACACCCAAACTCAACACCCAAAAAACAAATAAGCGAGTCAAGAAATGGGCAGAAGATATGAACAGATATTTCTCCAAAGAAGACACACAAATGGCCAACAGACATATGACAAACTGCTCAACATCACTTGGCATGGGGAAAAAGAAATCCAAATGACAGTGAGATACCACTTCACACCAGTCAGAATTGCAAAAATTAACAAGCGGAGAAATAACAAATGTTGGTGAGGAGAAAGGGGAACTCTCTTACACTTCTACGTGGGAATGAAAACTGGTACAGCCACTTTGGAAAACAATATGGAGGTTCCTCAAGAACTTAAAACAGAGCTCCCTTACAACCCAGCAATTTTATTTACCCCAAAGCTACCAATGTAGTGATCTGAAGGGGCAACTGCACCCCGAATGTTTATAGCAACATTGTCCACAATAGCCAAACCGTGGAAGGAACCAAGACATCCATCGACAGATAAATGGATAAAGAAAACATGGTATATACATATACAATGGAATATGACTCAGCCATCAGAAAGGATCAATATTGAGCATATCGATGTGGATGGCACTGGAGGGTATTATGCTGAGCAAAATAAGTCAGTCAGAGAAAAACAATTATTATATGGTTTTACTCATATGTGGAATAGAAGGAACAGCACAGAGGATCATAGGGGAAGGGAGGGAAAATGAATGCGAAGAAACCAGAGAGGAAGAAAATCCATGACAGGTTCCTAACTATTGGAAACCAACTGAGGGTTGCTGGAGGAAAGGTGGCTGGGGAGATGGGGTAACTGTGTGATGGGCATTAAGGAATGCCTGTGATGTGATGAACACTGGGTGTTATACACAACTGATGAATTGTGGAACGCTACATTTGAAACTACTGGTGTACTCTATGTTGGCTAATTCAATTTCAATTTTAAAAAAGTCTATTTGGTCTGATATAGGGATTGCTACTCTGACTTCTTTTGACATCCACTTGCATGATTAATGTTTCTCCATCTCTTAATTTCCATCTGCAGGTGTCTTTAGGTGTGAAATCTTTTATATATATAGACAAACTCTGTCATGCTCTTTTGCTTGGAGCATTTAGTCCATTTACATTCAAACTGATTATCATTAGACATGTATTTATTGATGTTTTGTTACTTGTTTCATAGTTTTTTGTGTAGTTTTTCTCTGATCCTTTCTTCTCTTGCTCTCTCTCTCATGGTTTGCTCGTTTTCTTTAATGATATTCTTGGATTTCTTTCCCTTTATCTTTTGCATGTGTATTAGTGCTTTGGGTTTGTGGTGACCCCCTGGATTATATATAGCCTTTTCGGTCTATATTAAGTTGAATGCTGTTTAAGTTCAAACCCACTGTTGACTCCTCCTCATGTGTTAGGGTATATGTTTTCATATTTTACATACTTTTATTTTGTGAATCCCTTAACTGATTTTTACAGAAATACTTATTTTTACTGCTTCCTTGATTCATTATTGTCATACTCTCACTTACGGTTTTTTTCCACTCATAGTGTCCCCTTCAATATTTTTTGTAGTTAATTTAGTGGTCATGAACTCTTTTAGTTTGTGTGGCTAAGAAACTCTTTTTCTCCCCTTCTTTTCTGAAGGATAGGCTTGCTGGATAAATTATTCCTTGCTGCAGATTTTTCTCATTCAGCACTTTGAATATTTAACGCCACTTTCTTCTGTCCTGCATAGTTTCTGCTGAAAACTCAGCTGATAGCTTTATGGGCTTTCCCTTGCATGTTACCTGTCTTCTTTTATCTTGCTGCTTTAAATGTTTTTTCTTTATCACTACCTTTTCCCATTTGGATTACTATGTGTCTTGATGTGGACCTCCTTCGGTTGACTTTGTGGGAGGGGATCTCTATGCCTTATGGATTTGTATAGGTTTCCTTCACCAGATTAGGTTAAGTTTTCAGCACTTCTTTGCTCAAATAGATTTTCTGCCCCCTTTTCCCCCTTTTCACCTTCTGGGATCCCTCTAATGTGGGTGTTGTTACACTGGATGGAGTCACTGAATTCCCTAAGTCTCTTCTCATTTTTGCATACTTCTTTTTCCTCTCATTTGTTCCGCTTGATTACTTTCCATTACTGTCTTCTAGTTCATTAATTTGTTCCTCTGCTTCGTCCATCCTGCTAATTATTCTATCTAGTATATTCTTCATTTCATTTCTTGTGTTCCACATCTCTGATTATTTCTTTCATATCTCTTTGTTAAGAGTCTCAGTGATGTTCCCCCTTCTGATGTCCTCCCTCTTTTCATTTCCCCAGTGAGTATCTTTATAATTGTTATCTTAAATTTTCTGTCAGGCATGTTCCTTATATCCATTTTGTTTAGGTCTCTTGCTGTGGCTTTGTCCTCTTCTTTCGTTTAGGACATAGTCCTCTGTCTGCTCATTTGGCCTACTTCTCAGAGAATATCTCTCGGTGAGGAAGGTCAGATATATTGCTTGTTCTTGAAAATACGGGGCAGAACATACATTTTTAACTTGGTGATGCTGGTTCTCCTCTGAAGGTAATGCATCGCAACAACAGAGACTGGATCTGGACTGTGTCATTGTGCACAACACATGGGGTGTGCTGTTTTAACAAGATGCATGCGTGTTCTGTGGGTGATGGGGAGACATATTGTTGTCAAGGATTGTGTGGGTCTTATCAGGGAGGGTATCCACAGCACTGGGACTGAAGCAGGTGTGGTAGGTGTGGGGATGGGCCATGGTTTATGCAAGTTAGTGATTGCTAGATTGTGCTTGATCTTGCAGGTAGGTGTGTGTTTATAATGAGGGGCCGTAGAGGGAAATGGAACCTGCCAGCTCCTTTGTTCCTGGACAAGTCCCTTAGCAAACTCTGAGTTCAGGAACTATGTCTCCCTTGTTTAATCCTCAAGCACGTTTCAACCTGCTTCACCCAAGCTTCTCCAGACTGTTTGCTGTGCTTTCTCTTTAAGGACAGATCTCAGCTTCCGATCACCTTCTGTGCTCTCTCAGAGCTGAGACAGCTGATTTTTAAAAGTTCCAAGCTTTAAGTCGGCTGGTTGTATACGCTCACAAATGTCATCCCTTCTGATTTTCAAAGCCATAAGCTATGAGGATGTCTCTACGCTTTAGAGGCTCCCCGGTGTAGTAGTTTGTTTCTGGCCCCTCTGTGACTGTGGTTCCCTCCCTCTGGTGGTCAGAAATACGGGGTTTAGATTCCTACAGAGTCCTTGTCCTTCCTACCATCTTTGATGTGATTTCCTCTCTCCATTTAGTTGTAGAGTTTTGTTGGGAAATCTGAAGGTCCATTTCTGGGTGACTCTGGTGTGAGTGTGATCTAGTTGTATCTGTGGGATGAGGTGAGTTTAGGGTCCTTCTACTCTGCCATCTTCCCCACAATTCAGTTTATTTTGTCTCATAAAAATATTACGACTCCAACTTTCTTTTCACTTCCATTTGCATCACAAATGGTTTTGTTTCCCATTACTTCGAATCTGCTTTTATTTTTAGGTCTGAAGTGATTCTCTGGTAGGCAGCATAGAGATGGGTCTTGCTTCCTCTTTACAGTCTATGTTTTCTGATTGGGATATTTAGTCCTTTTTTGTTAAAGCAATCATTGATAAAGTATTTGTATCTCTGTAGTTTACTTCACAAGGAAAAGTGTGAAAGGCTTCGCTCTGAGAAGGAGGTCTGCGTGGACGCCTCTTTCAACTCACGGCTTGTTTCTGGCTGACGGAAGGCTTCTCAAGGGTGTGTACGGAAGCCTACGGAAAAAGCGCCTACACTTCACTCTCCGGGGGGAATAAAAGCAAGAACCCAAAAGCATCAGTGAGAAACCGTCACTCAACGAACACCTTCTTTCCTGACGAGACAGAAACATGTTCAACTCTGTGTGTGTGTGTGTGTGTGTGTGTGTGTGTGTGTGTGCGCGCGCGCGCGTGAGGGAATAAGGAATGTGCCATGCACTCCCCTGGGAAAAGCAAGTCTGCGTATACGGCAACTCTCCACTAACATATTCAGGTATCCTTGAGAGAGAAGCATTTCCAAAAGTGGGTGTGGAAGCATCATGAATGTGCCGTACGCTTTACTACCGTTCAACACCCAAACTCAACACCCAAAAAACAAATAAGCGAGTCAAGAAATGGGCAGAAGATATGAACAGATATTTCTCCAAAGAAGACACACAAATGGCCAACAGACATATGACAAACTGCTCAACATCACTTGGCATGGGGAAAAAGAAATCCAAATGACAATGAGATACCACTTCACACCAGTCAGAATTGCAAAAATTAACAAGCGGAGAAATAACAAATGTTGGTGAGGAGAAAGGGGAACTCTCTTACACTTCTACGTGGGAATGAAAACTGGTACAGCCACTTTGGAAAACAATATGGAGGTTCCTCAAGAACTTAAAACAGAGCTCCCTTACAACCCAGCAATTTTATTTACCCCAAAGCTACCAATGTAGTGATCTGAAGGGGCAACTGCACCCCGAATGTTTATAGCAACATTGTCCACAATAGCCAAACCGTGGAAGGAACCAAGACATCCATCGACAGATAAATGGATAAAGAAAACATGGTATATAGATATACAATGGAATATGACTCAGCCATCAGAAAGGATCAATATTGAGCATATCGATGTGGATGGCACTGGAGGGTATTATGCTGAGCAAAATAAGTCAGTCAGAGAAAAACAATTATTATATGGTTTTACTCATATGTGGAATAGAAGGAACAGCACAGAGGATCATAGCGGAAGGGAGGGAAAATGAATGCGAAGAAACCAGAGAGGAAGAAAATCCATGACAGGTTCCTAACTATTGGAAACCAACTGAGGGTTGCTGGAGGAAATGTGGCTGGGGAGATGGGGTAACTGTGTGATGGGCATTAAGGAATGCCTGTGATGTGATGAACACTGGGTGTTATACACAACTGATGAATTGTGGAACGCTACATTTGAAACTACTGGTGTACTCTATGTTGGCTAATTCAATTTCAATTTTAAAAAACTCTATTTGGTCTGATATAAGGATTGCTACTCTGACTTCTTTTGACATCCACTTGCATGATTAATGTTTCTCCATCTCTTAATTTCCATCTGCAGGTGTCTTTAGGTGTGAAATCTTTTATATATATAGACAAACTCTGTCATGCTCTTTTGCTTGGAGCATTTAGTCCATTTACATTCAAACTGATTATCATTAGACATGTATTTATTGATGTTTTGTTACTTGTTTCATAGTTTTTTGTGTAGTTTTTCTCTGATCCTTTCTTCTCTTGCTCTCTCTCTCATGGTTTGCTCGTTTTCTTTAATGATATTCTTGGATTTCTTTCCCTTTATCTTTTGCATGTGTATTAGTGCTTTGGGTTTGTGGTGACCCCCTGGATTATATATAGCCTTTTCGGTCTATATTAAGTTGAATGCTGTTTAAGTTCAAACCCACTGTTGACTCCTCCTCATGTGTTAGGGTATATGTTTTCATATTTTACATACTTTTATTTTGTGAATCCCTTAACTGATTTTTACAGAAATACTTATTTTTACTGCTTCCTTGATTCATTATTGTCATACTCTCACTTACGATTTTTTTCCACTCATAGTGTCCCCTTCAATATTTTTTGTAGTTAATTTAGTGGTCATGAACTCTTTTAGTTTGTGTGGCTAAGAAACTCTTTTTCTCCCCTTCTTTTCTGAAGGATAGGCTTGCTGGATAAATTATTCCTTGCTGCAGATTTTTCTCATTCAGCACTTTGAATATTTAACGCCACTTTCTTCTGTCCTGCATAGTTTCTGCTGAAAACTCAGCTGATAGCTTTATGGGCTTTCCCTTGCATGTTACCTGTCTTCTTTTATCTTGCTGCTTTCAATGTTTTTTCTTTATCACTACCTTTTCCCATTTGGATTACTATGTGTCTTGATGTGGATCTCCTTCGGTTGACTTTGTGGGAGGGGAACTCTATGCCTTATGGATTTGTATAGGTTTCCTTCACCAGATTAGGTTAAGTTTTCAGCTCTTCTTTGCTCAAATAGATTTTCTGCCCCCTTTTCCCCCTTTTCACCTTCTGGGATCCCTCTAATGTGGGTGTTGTTACACTGGATGGAGTCACTGAATTCCCTAAGTCTCTTCTCATTTTTGCATACTTCTTTTTCCTCTCATTTGTTCCGCTTGATTACTTTCCATTACTGTCTTCTAGTTCATTAATTTGTTCCTCTGCTTCGTCCATCCTGCTAATTATTCTATCTAGTATATTCTTAATTTCATTTCTTGTGTTCCACATCTCTGATTATTTCTTTCATATCTCTTTGTTAAGAGTCTCAATGATGTTCCCCCTTCTGATGTCCTCCCTCTTTTCATTTCCCCAGTGAGTATCTTTATAATTGTTATCTTAAATTTTCTGTCAGGCATGTTCCTTATATCCATTTTGTTTAGGTCTCTTGCTGTGGCTTTGTCCTCTTCTTTCGTTTAGGACATAGTCCTCTGTCTGCTCATTTGGCCTACTTCTCAGAGAATATCTCTCGGTGAGGAAGGTCAGATATATTGCTTGTTCTTGAAAATACGGGGCAGAACATACATTTTTAACTTGGTGATGCTGGTTCTCCTCTGAAGGTAATGCATAGCAACAACAGAGACTGGATCTGGACTGTGTCATTGTGCACAACACATGGGGTGTGCTGTTTTAACAAGATGCATGCGTGTTCTGTGGGTGATGGGGAGACATATTGTTGTCAAGGATTGTGTGGGTCTTATCAGGGAGGGTATCCACAGCACTGGGACTGAAGCAGGTGTGGTAGGTGTGGGGATGGGCCATGGTTTATGCAAGTTAGTGATTGCTAGATTGTGCTTGATCTTGCAGGTAGGTGTGTGTTTATAATGAGGGGCCGTAGAGGGAAATGGAACCTGCCAGCTCCTTTGTTCCTGGACAAGTCCCTTAGCAAACTCTGAGTTCAGGAACTATGTCTCCCTTGTTTAATCCTCAAGCACGTTTCAACCTGCTTCACCCAAGCTTCTCCAGACTGTTTGCTGTGCTTTCTCTTTAAGGACAGATCTCAGCTTCCGATCACCTTCTGTGCTCTCTCAGAGCTGAGACAGCTGATTTTTAAAAGTTCCAAGCTTTAAGTCGGCTGGTTGTATACGCTCACAAATGTCATCCCTTCTGATTTTCAAAGCCATAAGCTATGAGGATGTCTCTACGCTTTAGAGGCTCCCCGGTGTAGTAGTTTGTTTCTGGCCCCTCTGTGACTGTGGTTCCCTCTCTCTGGTGGTCAGAAATACGGGGTTTAGATTCCTACAGAGTCCTTGTCCTTCCTACCATCTTTGATGTGATTTCCTCTCTCCATTTAGTTGTAGAGTTTTGTTGGGAAATCTGAAGGTCCATTTCTGGGTGACTCTGGTGTGAGTGTGATCTAGTTGTATCTGTGGGATGAGGTGAGTTTAGGGTCCTTCTACTCTGCCATCTTCCCCACAATTCAGTTTATTTTGTCTCATAAAAATATTACGACTCCAACTTTCTTTTCACTTCCATTTGCATCATAAATGGTTTTGTTTCCCATTACTTCGAATCTGCTTTTATTTTTAGGTCTGAAGTGATTCTCTGGTAGGCAGCATAGAGATGGGTCTTGCTTCCTCTTTACAGTCTATGTTTTCTGATTGGGATATTTAGTCCTTTTTTGTTAAAGCAATCATTGATAAAGTATTTGTATCTCTGTAGTTTACTTCACAAGGAAAAGTGTGAAAGGCTTCGCTCTGAGAAGGAGGTCTGCGTGGACGCCTCTTTCAACTCACGGCTTGTTTCTGGCTGACGGAAGGCTTCTCAAGGGTGTGTACGGAAGCCTACGGAAAAAGCGCCTACACTTCACTCTCCGGGGGGAATAAAAGCAAGAACCCAAAAGCATCAGTGAGAAACCGTCACTCAACGAACACCTTCTTTCCTGACGAGACAGAAACATGTTCAACTCTGTGTGTGTGTGTGTGTGTGTGTGCGCGCGCGCGCGCGTGAGGGAATAAGGAATGTGCCATGCACTCACCTGGGAAAAGCAAGTCTGCGTATACGGCAACTCTCCACTAACATATTCAGGTATCCTTGAGAGAGAAGCATTTCCAAAAGTGGGTGTGGAAGCATCATGAATGTGCCGTAAGCTTTACTACCGTTCAACACCCAAACTCAACACCCAAAAAACAAATAAGCGAGTCAAGAAATGGGCAGAAGATATGAACAGATATTTCTCCAAAGAAGACACACAAATGGCCAACAGACATATGACAAACTGCTCAACATCACTTGGCATGGGGAAAAAGAAATCCAAATGACAGTGAGATACCACTTCACACCAGTCAGAATTGCAAAAATTAACAAGCGGAGAAATAACAAATGTTGGTGAGGAGAAAGGGGAACTCTCTTACACTTCTACGTGGGAATGAAAACTGGTACAGCCACTTTGGAAAACAATATGGAGGTTCCTCAAGAACTTAAAACAGAGCTCCCTTACAACCCAGCAATTTTATTTACCCCAAAGCTACCAATGTAGTGATCTGAAGGGGCAACTGCACCCCGAATGTTTATAGCAACATTGTCCACAATAGCCAAACCGTGGAAGGAACCAAGACATCCATCGACAGATAAATGGATAAAGAAAACATGGTATATACATATACAATGGAATATGACTCAGCCATCAGAAAGGATCAATATTGAGCATATCGATGTGGATGGCACTGGAGGGTATTATGCTGAGCAAAATAAGTCAGTCAGAGAAAAACAATTATTATATGGTTTTACTCATATGTGGAATAGAAGGAACAGCACAGAGGATCATAGGGGAAGGGAGGGAAAATGAATGCGAAGAAACCAGAGAGGAAGAAAATCCATGACAGGTTCCTAACTATTGGAAACCAACTGAGGGTTGCTGGAGGAAAGGTGGCTGGGGAGATGGGGTAACTGTGTGATGGGCATTAAGGAATGCCTGTGATGTGATGAACACTGGGTGTTATACACAACTGATGAATTGTGGAACGCTACATTTGAAACTACTGGTGTACTCTATGTTGGCTAATTCAATTTCAATTTTAAAAAAGTCTATTTGGTCTGATATAGGGATTGCTACTCTGACTTCTTTTGACATCCACTTGCATGATTAATGTTTCTCCATCTCTTAATTTCCATCTGCAGGTGTCTTTAGGTGTGAAATCTTTTATATATATAGACAAACTCTGTCATGCTCTTTTGCTTGGAGCATTTAGTCCATTTACATTCAAACTGATTATCATTAGACATGTATTTATTGATGTTTTGTTACTTGTTTCATAGTTTTTTGTGTAGTTTTTCTCTGATCCTTTCTTCTCTTGCTCTCTCTCTCATGGTTTGCTCGTTTTCTTTAATGATATTCTTGGATTTCTTTCCCTTTATCTTTTGCATGTGTATTAGTGCTTTGGGTTTGTGGTGACCCCCTGGATTATATATAGCCTTTTCGGTCTATATTAAGTTGAATGCTGTTTAAGTTCAAACCCACTGTTGACTCCTCCTCATGTGTTAGGGTATATGTTTTCATATTTTACATACTTTTATTTTGTGAATCCCTTAACTGATTTTTACAGAAATACTTATTTTTACTGCTTCCTTGATTCATTATTGTCATACTCTCACTTACGGTTTTTTTCCACTCATAGTGTCCCCTTCAATATTTTTTGTAGTTAATTTAGTGGTCATGAACTCTTTTAGTTTGTGTGGCTAAGAAACTCTTTTTCTCCCCTTCTTTTCTGAAGGATAGGCTTGCTGGATAAATTATTCCTTGCTGCAGATTTTTCTCATTCAGCACTTTGAATATTTAACGCCACTTTCTTCTGTCCTGCATAGTTTCTGCTGAAAACTCAGCTGATAGCTTTATGGGCTTTCCCTTGCATGTTACCTGTCTTCTTTTATCTTGCTGCTTTAAATGTTTTTTCTTTATCACTACCTTTTCCCATTTGGATTACTATGTGTCTTGATGTGGACCTCCTTCGGTTGACTTTGTGGGAGGGGATCTCTATGCCTTATGGATTTGTATAGGTTTCCTTCACCAGATTAGGTTAAGTTTTCAGCACTTCTTTGCTCAAATAGATTTTCTGCCCCCTTTTCCCCCTTTTCACCTTCTGGGATCCCTCTAATGTGGGTGTTGTTACACTGGATGGAGTCACTGAATTCCCTAAGTCTCTTCTCATTTTTGCATACTTCTTTTTCCTCTCATTTGTTCCGCTTGATTACTTTCCATTACTGTCTTCTAGTTCATTAATTTGTTCCTCTGCTTCGTCCATCCTGCTAATTATTCTATCTAGTATATTCTTCATTTCATTTCTTGTGTTCCACATCTCTGATTATTTCTTTCATATCTCTTTGTTAAGAGTCTCAGTGATGTTCCCCCTTCTGATGTCCTCCCTCTTTTCATTTCCCCAGTGAGTATCTTTATAATTGTTATCTTAAATTTTCTGTCAGGCATGTTCCTTATATCCATTTTGTTTAGGTCTCTTGCTGTGGCTTTGTCCTCTTCTTTCGTTTAGGACATAGTCCTCTGTCTGCTCATTTGGCCTACTTCTCAGAGAATATCTCTCGGTGAGGAAGGTCAGATATATTGCTTGTTCTTGAAAATACGGGGCAGAACATACATTTTTAACTTGGTGATGCTGGTTCTCCTCTGAAGGTAATGCATCGCAACAACAGAGACTGGATCTGGACTGTGTCATTGTGCACAACACATGGGGTGTGCTGTTTTAACAAGATGCATGCGTGTTCTGTGGGTGATGGGGAGACATATTGTTGTCAAGGATTGTGTGGGTCTTATCAGGGAGGGTATCCACAGCACTGGGACTGAAGCAGGTGTGGTAGGTGTGGGGATGGGCCATGGTTTATGCAAGTTAGTGATTGCTAGATTGTGCTTGATCTTGCAGGTAGGTGTGTGTTTATAATGAGGGGCCGTAGAGGGAAATGGAACCTGCCAGCTCCTTTGTTCCTGGACAAGTCCCTTAGCAAACTCTGAGTTCAGGAACTATGTCTCCCTTGTTTAATCCTCAAGCACGTTTCAACCTGCTTCACCCAAGCTTCTCCAGACTGTTTGCTGTGCTTTCTCTTTAAGGACAGATCTCAGCTTCCGATCACCTTCTGTGCTCTCTCAGAGCTGAGACAGCTGATTTTTAAAAGTTCCAAGCTTTAAGTCGGCTGGTTGTATACGCTCACAAATGTCATCCCTTCTGATTTTCAAAGCCATAAGCTATGAGGATGTCTCTACGCTTTAGAGGCTCCCCGGTGTAGTAGTTTGTTTCTGGCCCCTCTGTGACTGTGGTTCCCTCCCTCTGGTGGTCAGAAATACGGGGTTTAGATTCCTACAGAGTCCTTGTCCTTCCTACCATCTTTGATGTGATTTCCTCTCTCCATTTAGTTGTAGAGTTTTGTTGGGAAATCTGAAGGTCCATTTCTGGGTGACTCTGGTGTGAGTGTGATCTAGTTGTATCTGTGGGATGAGGTGAGTTTAGGGTCCTTCTACTCTGCCATCTTCCCCACAATTCAGTTTATTTTGTCTCATAAAAATATTACGACTCCAACTTTCTTTTCACTTCCATTTGCATCACAAATGGTTTTGTTTCCCATTACTTCGAATCTGCTTTTATTTTTAGGTCTGAAGTGATTCTCTGGTAGGCAGCATAGAGATGGGTCTTGCTTCCTCTTTACAGTCTATGTTTTCTGATTGGGATATTTAGTCCTTTTTTGTTAAAGCAATCATTGATAAAGTATTTGTATCTCTGTAGTTTACTTCACAAGGAAAAGTGTGAAAGGCTTCGCTCTGAGAAGGAGGTCTGCGTGGACGCCTCTTTCAACTCACGGCTTGTTTCTGGCTGACGGAAGGCTTCTCAAGGGTGTGTACGGAAGCCTACGGAAAAAGCGCCTACACTTCACTCTCCGGGGGGAATAAAAGCAAGAACCCAAAAGCATCAGTGAGAAACCGTCACTCAACGAACACCTTCTTTCCTGACGAGACAGAAACATGTTCAACTCTGTGTGTGTGTGTGTGTGTGTGTGTGTGTGTGTGTGTGCGCGCGCGCGCGTGAGGGAATAAGGAATGTGCCATGCACTCCCCTGGGAAAAGCAAGTCTGCGTATACGGCAACTCTCCACTAACATATTCAGGTATCCTTGAGAGAGAAGCATTTCCAAAAGTGGGTGTGGAAGCATCATGAATGTGCCGTACGCTTTACTACCGTTCAACACCCAAACTCAACACCCAAAAAACAAATAAGCGAGTCAAGAAATGGGCAGAAGATATGAACAGATATTTCTCCAAAGAAGACACACAAATGGCCAACAGACATATGACAAACTGCTCAACATCACTTGGCATGGGGAAAAAGAAATCCAAATGACAATGAGATACCACTTCACACCAGTCAGAATTGCAAAAATTAACAAGCGGAGAAATAACAAATGTTGGTGAGGAGAAAGGGGAACTCTCTTACACTTCTACGTGGGAATGAAAACTGGTACAGCCACTTTGGAAAACAATATGGAGGTTCCTCAAGAACTTAAAACAGAGCTCCCTTACAACCCAGCAATTTTATTTACCCCAAAGCTACCAATGTAGTGATCTGAAGGGGCAACTGCACCCCGAATGTTTATAGCAACATTGTCCACAATAGCCAAACCGTGGAAGGAACCAAGACATCCATCGACAGATAAATGGATAAAGAAAACATGGTATATAGATATACAATGGAATATGACTCAGCCATCAGAAAGGATCAATATTGAGCATATCGATGTGGATGGCACTGGAGGGTATTATGCTGAGCAAAATAAGTCAGTCAGAGAAAAACAATTATTATATGGTTTTACTCATATGTGGAATAGAAGGAACAGCACAGAGGATCATAGCGGAAGGGAGGGAAAATGAATGCGAAGAAACCAGAGAGGAAGAAAATCCATGACAGGTTCCTAACTATTGGAAACCAACTGAGGGTTGCTGGAGGAAATGTGGCTGGGGAGATGGGGTAACTGTGTGATGGGCATTAAGGAATGCCTGTGATGTGATGAACACTGGGTGTTATACACAACTGATGAATTGTGGAACGCTACATTTGAAACTACTGGTGTACTCTATGTTGGCTAATTCAATTTCAATTTTAAAAAACTCTATTTGGTCTGATATAAGGATTGCTACTCTGACTTCTTTTGACATCCACTTGCATGATTAATGTTTCTCCATCTCTTAATTTCCATCTGCAGGTGTCTTTAGGTGTGAAATCTTTTATATATATAGACAAACTCTGTCATGCTCTTTTGCTTGGAGCATTTAGTCCATTTACATTCAAACTGATTATCATTAGACATGTATTTATTGATGTTTTGTTACTTGTTTCATAGTTTTTTGTGTAGTTTTTCTCTGATCCTTTCTTCTCTTGCTCTCTCTCTCATGGTTTGCTCGTTTTCTTTAATGATATTCTTGGATTTCTTTCCCTTTATCTTTTGCATGTGTATTAGTGCTTTGGGTTTGTGGTGACCCCCTGGATTATATATAGCCTTTTCGGTCTATATTAAGTTGAATGCTGTTTAAGTTCAAACCCACTGTTGACTCCTCCTCATGTGTTAGGGTATATGTTTTCATATTTTACATACTTTTATTTTGTGAATCCCTTAACTGATTTTTACAGAAATACTTATTTTTACTGCTTCCTTGATTCATTATTGTCATACTCTCACTTACGATTTTTTTCCACTCATAGTGTCCCCTTCAATATTTTTTGTAGTTAATTTAGTGGTCATGAACTCTTTTAGTTTGTGTGGCTAAGAAACTCTTTTTCTCCCCTTCTTTTCTGAAGGATAGGCTTGCTGGATAAATTATTCCTTGCTGCAGATTTTTCTCATTCAGCACTTTGAATATTTAACGCCACTTTCTTCTGTCCTGCATAGTTTCTGCTGAAAACTCAGCTGATAGCTTTATGGGCTTTCCCTTGCATGTTACCTGTCTTCTTTTATCTTGCTGCTTTAAATGTTTTTTCTTTATCACTACCTTTTCCCATTTGGATTACTATGTGTCTTGATGTGGACCTCCTTCGGTTGACTTTGTGGGAGGGGATCTCTATGCCTTATGGATTTGTATAGGTTTCCTTCACCAGATTAGGTTAAGTTTTCAGCTCTTCTTTGCTCAAATAGATTTTCTGCCCCCTTTTCCCCCTTTTCACCTTCTGGGATCCCTCTAATGTGGGTGTTGTTACACTGGATGGAGTCACTGAATTCCCTAAGTCTCTTCTCATTTTTGCATACTTCTTTTTCCTCTCATTTGTTCCGCTTGATTACTTTCCATTACTGTCTTCTAGTTCATTAATTTGTTCCTCTGCTTCGTCCATCCTGCTAATTATTCTATCTAGTATATTCTTCATTTCATTTCTTGTGTTCCACATCTCTGATTATTTCTTTCATATCTCTTTGTTAAGAGTCTCAGTGATGTTCCCCCTTCTGATGTCCTCCCTCTTTTCATTTCCCCAGTGAGTATCTTTATAATTGTTATCTTAAATTTTCTGTCAGGCATGTTCCTTATATCCATTTTGTTTAGGTCTCTTGCTGTGGCTTTGTCCTCTTCTTTCGTTTAGGACATAGTCCTCTGTCTGCTCATTTGGCCTACTTCTCAGAGAATATCTCTCGGTGAGGAAGGTCAGATATATTGCTTGTTCTTGAAAATACGGGGCAGAACATACATTTTTAACTTGGTGATGCTGGTTCTCCTCTGAAGGTAATGCATAGCAACAACAGAGACTGGATCTGGACTGTGTCATTGTGCACAACACATGGGGTGTGCTGTTTTAACAAGATGCATGCGTGTTCTGTGGGTGATGGGGAGACATATTGTTGTCAAGGATTGTGTGGGTCTTATCAGGGAGGGTATCCACAGCACTGGGACTGAAGCAGGTGTGGTAGGTGTGGGGATGGGCCATGGTTTATGCAAGTTAGTGATTGCTAGATTGTGCTTGATCTTGCAGGTAGGTGTGTGTTTATAATGAGGGGCCGTAGAGGGAAATGGAACCTGCCAGCTCCTTTGTTCCTGGACAAGTCCCTTAGCAAACTCTGAGTTCAGGAACTATGTCTCCCTTGTTTAATCCTCAAGCACGTTTCAACCTGCTTCACCCAAGCTTCTCCAGACTGTTTGCTGTGCTTTCTCTTTAAGGACAGATCTCAGCTTCCGATCACCTTCTGTGCTCTCTCAGAGCTGAGACAGCTGATTTTTAAAAGTTCCAAGCTTTAAGTCTGCTGGTTGTATACGCTCACAAATGTCATCCCTTCTGATTTTCAAAGCCATAAGCTATGAGGATGTCTCTACGCTTTAGAGGCTCCCCGGTGTAGTAGTTTGTTTCTGGCCCCTCTGTGACTGTGGTTCCCTCCCTCTGGTGGTCAGAAATACGGGGTTTAGATTCCTACAGAGTCCTTGTCCTTCCTACCATCTTTGATGTGATTTCCTCTCTCCATTTAGTTGTAGAGTTTTGTTGGGAAATCTGAAGGTCCATTTCTGGGTGACTCTGGTGTGAGTGTGATCTAGTTGTATCTGTGGGATGAGGTGAGTTTAGGGTCCTTCTACTCTGCCATCTTCCCCACAATTCAGTTTATTTTGTCTCATAAAAATATTACGACTCCAACTTTCTTTTCACTTCCATTTGCATCATAAATCGTTTTGTTTCCCATTACTTCGAATCTGCTTTTATTTTTAGGTCTGAAGTGATTCTCTGGTAGGCAGCATAGAGATGGGTCTTGCTTCCTCTTTACAGTCTATGTTTTCTGATTGGGATATTTAGTCCTTTTTTGTTAAAGCAATCATTGATAAAGTATTTGTATCTCTCTAGTTTACTTCACAAGGAAAAGTGTGAAAGGCTTCGCTCTGAGAAGGAGGTCTGCGTGGACGCCTCTTTCAACTCACGGCTTGTTTCTGGCTGACGGAAGGCTTCTCAAGGGTGTGTACGGAAGCCTACGGAAAAAGCGCCTACACTTCACTCTCCGGGGGGAATAAAAGCAAGAACCCAAAAGCATCAGTGAGAAACCGTCACTCAACGAACACCTTCTTTCCTGACGAGACAGAAACATGTTCAACTCTGTGTGTGTGTGTGTGTGTGTGTGTGTGTGTGTGTGCGCGCGCGCGCGCGTGAGGGAATAAGGAATGTGCCATGCACTCACCTGGGAAAAGCAAGTCTGCGTATACGGCAACTCTCCACTAACATATTCAGGTATCCTTGAGAGAGAAGCATTTCCAAAAGTGGGTGTGGAAGCATCATGAATGTGCCGTACGCTTTACTACCGTTCAACACCCAAACTCAACACCCAAAAAACAAATAAGCGAGTCAAGAAATGGGCAGAAGATATGAACAGATATTTCTCCAAAGAAGACACACAAATGGCCAACAGACATATGACAAACTGCTCAACATCACTTGGCATGGGGAAAAAGAAATCCAAATGACAGTGAGATACCACTTCACACCAGTCAGAATTGCAAAAATTAACAAGCGGAGAAATAACAAATGTTGGTGAGGAGAAAGGGGAACTCTCTTACACTTCTACGTGGGAATGAAAACTGGTACAGCCACTTTGGAAAACAATATGGAGGTTCCTCAAGAACTTAAAACAGAGCTCCCTTACAACCCAGCAATTTTATTTACCCCAAAGCTAGCAATGTAGTGATCTGAAGGGGCAACTGCACCCCGAATGTTTATAGCAACATTGTCCACAATAGCCAAACCGTGGAAGGAACCAAGACATCCATCGACAGATAAATGGATAAAGAAAACATGGTATATACATATACAATGGAATATGACTCAGCCATCAGAAAGGATCAATATTGAGCATATCGATGTGGATGGCACTGGAGGGTATTATGCTGAGCAAAATAAGTCAGTCAGAGAAAAACAATTATTATATGGTTTTACTCATATGTGGAATAGAAGGAACAGCACAGAGGATCATAGGGGAAGGGAGGGAAAATGAATGCGAAGAAACCAGAGAGGAAGAAAATCCATGACAGGTTCCTAACTATTGGAAACCAACTGAGGGTTGCTGGAGGAAAGGTGGCTGGGGAGATGGGGTAACTGTGTGATGGGCATTAAGGAATGCCTGTGATGTGATGAACACTGGGTGTTATACACAACTGATGAATTGTGGAACGCTACATTTGAAACTACTGGTGTACTCTATGTTGGCTAATTCAATTTCAATTTTAAAAAAGTCTATTTGGTCTGATATAAGGATTGCTACTCTGACTTCTTTTGACATCCACTTGCATGATTAATGTTTCTCCATCTCTTAATTTCCATCTGCAGGTGTCTTTAGGTGTGAAATCTTTTATATATATAGACAAACTCTGTCATGCTCTTTTGCTTGGAGCATTTAGTCCATTTACATTCAAACTGATTATCATTAGACATGTATTTATTGATGTTTTGTTACTTGTTTCATAGTTTTTTGTGTAGTTTTTCTCTGATCCTTTCTTCTCTTGCTCTCTCTCTCATGGTTTGCTCGTTTTCTTTAATGATATTCTTGGATTTCTTTCCCTTTATCTTTTGCATGTGTATTAGTGCTTTGGGTTTGTGGTGACCCCCTGGATTATATATAGCCTTTTCGGTCTATATTAAGTTGAATGCTGTTTAAGTTCAAACCCACTGTTGACTCCTCCTCATGTGTTAGGGTATATGTTTTCATATTTTACATACTTTTATTTTGTGAATCCCTTAACTGATTTTTACAGAAATACTTATTTTTACTGCTTCCTTGATTCATTATTGTCATACTCTCACTTACGATTTTTTTCCACTCATAGTGTCCCCTTCAATATTTTTTGTAGTTAATTTAGTGGTCATGAACTCTTTTAGTTTGTGTGGCTAAGAAACTCTTTTTCTCCCCTTCTTTTCTGAAGGATAGGCTTGCTGGATAAATTATTCCTTGCTGCAGATTTTTCTCATTCAGCACTTTGAATATTTAACGCCACTTTCTTCTGTCCTGCATAGTTTCTGCTGAAAACTCAGCTGATAGCTTTATGGGCTTTCCCTTGCATGTTACCTGTCTTCTTTTATCTTGCTGCTTTAAATGTTTTTTCTTTATCACTACCTTTTCCCATTTGGATTACTATGTGTCTTGATGTGGACCTCCTTCGGTTGACTTTGTGGGAGGGGATCTCTATGCCTTATGGATTTGTATAGGTTTCCTTCACCAGATTAGGTTAAGTTTTCAGCTCTTCTTTGCTCAAATAGATTTTCTGCCCCCTTTTCCCCCTTTTCACCTTCTGGGATCCCTCTAATGTGGGTGTTGTTACACTGGATGGAGTCACTGAATTCCCTAAGTCTCTTCTCATTTTTGCATACTTCTTTTTCCTCTCATTTGTTCCGCTTGATTACTTTCCATTACTGTCTTCTAGTTCATTAATTTGTTCCTCTGCTTCGTCCATCCTGCTAATTATTCTATCTAGTATATTCTTCATTTCATTTCGTGTGTTCCACATCTCTGATTATTTCTTTCATATCTCTTTGTTAAGAGTCTCAGTGATGTTCCCCCTTCTGATGTCCTCCCTCTTTTCATTTCCCCAGTGAGTATCTTTATAATTGTTATCTTAAATTTTCTGTCAGGCATGTTCCTTATATCCATTTTGTTTAAGTCTCTTGCTGTGGCTTTGTCCTCTTCTTTCGTTTAGGACATAGTCCTCTGTCTGCTCATTTGGCCTACTTCTCAGAGAATATCTCTCGGTGAGGAAGGTCAGATATATTGCTTGTTCTTGATAATACGGGGCAGAACATACATTTTTAACTTGGTGATGCTGGTTCTCCTCTGAAGGTAATGCATAGCAACAACAGAGACTGGATCTGGACTGTGTCATTGTGCACAACACATGGGGTGTGCTGTTTTAACAAGATGCATGCGTGTTCTGTGGGTGATGGGGAGACATATTGTTGTCAAGGATTGTGTGGGTCTTATCAGGGAGGGTATCCACAGCACTGGGACTGAAGCAGGTGTGGTAGGTGTGGGGATGGGCCATGGTTTATGCAAGTTAGTGATTGCTAGATTGTGCTTGATCTTGCAGGTAGGTGTGTGTTTATAATGAGGGGCCGTAGAGGGAAATGGAACCTGCCAGCTCCTTTGTTCCTGGACAAGTTCCTTAGCAAACTCTGAGTTCAGGAACTATGTCTCCCTTGTTTAATCCTCAAGCACGTTTCAACCTGCTTCACGCAAGCTTCTCCAGACTGTTTGCTGTGCTTTCTCTTTAAGGACAGATCTCAGCTTCCGATCACCTTCTGTGCTCTCTCAGAGCTGAGACAGCTGATTTTTAAAAGTTCCAAGCTTTAAGTCGGCTGGTTGTATACGCTCACAAATGTCATCCCTTCTGATTTTCAAAGCCATAAGCTATGAGGATGTCTCTACGCTTTAGAGGCTCCCCGGTGTAGTAGTTTGTTTCTGGCCCCTCTGTGACTGTGGTTCCCTCCCTCTGGTGGTCAGAAATACGGGGTTTAGATTCCTACAGAGTCCTTGTCCTTCCTACCATCTTTGATGTGATTTCCTCTCTCCATTTAGTTGTAGAGTTTTGTTGGGAAATCTGAAGGTCCATTTCTGGGTGACTCTGGTGTGAGTGTGATCTAGTTGTATCTGTGGGATGAGGTGAGTTTAGGGTCCTTCTACTCTGCCATCTTCCCCACAATTCAGTTTATTTTGTCTCATAAAAATATTACGACTCCAACTTTCTTTTCACTTCCATTTGCATCATAAATCGTTTTGTTTCCCATTACTTCGAATCTGCTTTTATTTTTAGGTCTGAAGTGATTCTCTGGTAGGCAGCATAGAGATGGGTCTTGCTTCCTCTTTACAGTCTATGTTTTCTGATTGGGATATTTAGTCCTTTTTGTTAAAGCAATCATTGATAAAGTATTTGTATCTCTCTAGTTTACTTCACAAGGAAAAGTGTGAAAGGCTTCGCTCTGAGAAGGAGGTCTGCGTGGACGCCTCTTTCAACTCACGGCTTGTTTCTGGCTGACGGAAGGCTTCTCAAGGGTGTGTACGGAAGCCTACGGAAAAAGCGCCTACACTTCACTCTCCGGGGGGAATAAAAGCAAGAACCCAAAAGCATCAGTGAGAAACCGTCACTCAACGAACACCTTCTTTCCTGACGAGACAGAAACATGTTCAACTCTGTGTGTGTGTGTGTGTGTGTGTGCGCGCGCGCGCGCGTGAGGGAATAAGGAATGTGCCATGCACTCACCTGGGAAAAGCAAGTCTGCGTATACGGCAACTCTCCACTAACATATTCAGGTATCCTTGAGAGAGAAGCATTTCCAAAAGTGGGTGTGGAAGCATCATGAATGTGCCGTAAGCTTTACTACCGTTCAACACCCAAACTCAACACCCAAAAAACAAATAAGCGAGTCAAGAAATGGGCAGAAGATATGAACAGATATTTCTCCAAAGAAGACACACAAATGGCCGACAGACATATGACAAACTGCTCAACATCACTTGGCATGGGGAAAAAGAAATCCAAATGACAGTGAGATACCACTTCACACCAGTCAGAATTGCAAAAATTAACAAGCGGAGAAATAACAAATGTTGGTGAGGAGAAAGGGGAACTCTCTTACACTTCTACGTGGGAATGAAAACTGGTACAGCCACTTTGGAAAACAATATGGAGGTTCCTCAAGAACTTAAAACAGAGCTCCCTTACAACCCAGCAATTTTATTTACCCCAAAGCTACCAATGTAGTGATCTGAAGGGGCAACTGCACCCCGAATGTTTATAGCAACATTGTCCACAATAGCCAAACCGTGGAAGGAACCAAGACATCCATCGACAGATAAATGGATAAAGAAAACATGGTATATACATATACAATGGAATATGACTCAGCCATCAGAAAGGATCAATATTGAGCATATCGATGTGGATGGCACTGGAGGGTATTATGCTGAGCAAAATAAGTCAGTCAGAGAAAAACAATTATTATATGGTTTTACTCATATGTGGAATAGAAGGAACAGCACAGAGGATCATAGGGGAAGGGAGGGAAAATGAATGCGAAGAAACCAGAGAGGAAGAAAATCCATGACAGGTTCCTAACTATTGGAAACCAACTGAGGGTTGCTGGAGGAAAGGTGGCTGGGGAGATGGGGTAACTGTGTGATGGGCATTAAGGAATGCCTGTGATGTGATGAACACTGGGTGTTATACACAACTGATGAATTGTGGAACGCTACATTTGAAACTACTGGTGTACTCTATGTTGGCTAATTCAATTTCAATTTTAAAAAAGTCTATTTGGTCTGATATAGGGATTGCTACTCTGACTTCTTTTGACATCCACTTGCATGATTAATGTTTCTCCATCTCTTAATTTCCATCTGCAGGTGTCTTTAGGTGTGAAATCTTTTATATATATAGACAAACTCTGTCATGCTCTTTTGCTTGGAGCATTTAGTCCATTTACATTCAAACTGATTATCATTAGACATGTATTTATTGATGTTTTGTTACTTGTTTCATAGTTTTTTGTGTAGTTTTTCTCTGATCCTTTCTTCTCTTGCTCTCTCTCTCATGGTTTGCTCGTTTTCTTTAATGATATTCTTGGATTTCTTTCCCTTTATCTTTTGCATGTGTATTAGTGCTTTGGGTTTGTGGTGACCCCCTGGATTATATATAGCCTTTTCGGTCTATATTAAGTTGAATGCTGTTTAAGTTCAAACCCACTGTTGACTCCTCCTCATGTGTTAGGGTATATGTTTTCATATTTTACATACTTTTATTTTGTGAATCCCTTAACTGATTTTTACAGAAATACTTATTTTTACTGCTTCCTTGATTCATTATTGTCATACTCTCACTTACGATTTTTTTCCACTCATAGTGTCCCCTTCAATATTTTTTGTAGTTAATTTAGTGGTCTTGAACTCTTTTAGTTTCTGTGGCTAAGAAACTCTTTTTCTCCCCTTCTTTTCTGAAGGATAGGCTTGCTGGATAAATTATTCCTTGCTGCAGATTTTTCTCATTCAGCACTTTGAATATTTAACGCCACTTTCTTCTGTCCTGCATAGTTTCTGCTGAAAACTCAGCTGATAGCTTTATGGGCTTTCCCTTGCATGTTACCTGTCTTCTTTTATCTTGCTGCTTTAAATGTTTTTTCTTTATCACTACCTTTTCCCATTTGGATTATTATGTGTCTTGATGTGGACCTCCTTCGGTTGACTTTGTGGGAGGGGATCTCTATGCCTTATGGATTTGTATAGGTTTCCTTCACCAGATTAGGTTAAGTTTTCAGCTCTTCTTTGCTCAAATAGATTTTCTGCCCCCTTTTCCCCCTTTTCACCTTCTGGGATCCCTCTAATGTGGGTGTTGTTACACTGGATGGAGTCACTGAATTCCCTAAGTCTCTTCTCATTTTTGCATACTTCTTTTTCCTCTCATTTGTTCCGCTTGATTACTTTCCATTACTGTCTTCTAGTACATTAATTTGTTCCTCTGCTTCGTCCATCCTGCTAATTATTCTATCTAGTATATTCTTCATTTCATTTCTTGTGTTCCACATCTCTGATTATTTCTTTCATATCTCTTTGTTAAGAGTCTCAGTGATGTTCCCCCTTCTGATGTCCTCCCTCTTTTCATTTCCCCAGTGAGTATCTTTATAATTGTTATCTTAAATTTTCTGTCAGGCATGTTCCTTATATCCATTTTGTTTAGGTCTCTTGCTGTGGCTTTGTCCTCTTCTTTCGTTTAGGACATAGTCCTCTGTCTGCTCATTTGGCCTACTTCTCAGAGAATATCTCTCGGTGAGGAAGGTCAGATATATTGCTT
The DNA here is from genome assembly GCF_037043125.1 of Eumetopias jubatus. Lineage (NCBI taxonomy): Eukaryota > Metazoa > Chordata > Mammalia > Carnivora > Otariidae > Eumetopias > Eumetopias jubatus. The sequence continues at coordinate 173,825 of NW_028274938.1, read as the reverse complement.
GTTCTTGAAAATACGGGGCAGAACATACATTTTTAACTTGGTGATGCTGGTTCTCCTCTGAAGGTAATGCATAGCAACAACAGAGACTGGATCTGGACTGTGTCATTGTGCACAACACATGGGGTGTGCTGTTTTAACAAGATGCATGCGTGTTCTGTGGGTGATGGGGAGACATATTGTTGTCAAGGATTGTGTGGGTCTTATCAGGGAGGGTATCCACAGCACTGGGACTGAAGCAGGTGTGGTAGGTGTGGGGATGGTCCATGGTTTATGCAAGTTAGTGATTGCTAGATTGTGCTTGATCTTGCAGGTAGGTGTGTGTTTATAATGAGGGGCCGTAGAGGGAAATGGAACCTGCCAGCTCCTTTGTTCCTGGACAAGTCCCTTAGCAAACTCTGAGTTCAGGAACTATGTCTCCCTTGTTTAATCCTCAAGCACGTTTCAACCTGCTTCACCCAAGCTTCTCCAGACTGTTTGCTGTGCTTTCTCTTTAAGGACAGATCTCAGCTTCTGATCACCTTCTGTGCTCTCTCAGAGCTGAGACAGCTGATTTTTAAAATTTCCAAGCTTTAAGTCTGCTGGTTGTATACGCTCACAAATGTCATCCCTTCTGATTTTCAAAGCCATAAGCTATGAGGATGTCTCTACGCTTTAGAGGCTCCCCGGTGTAGTAGTTTGTTTCTGGCCCCTCTGTGACTGTGGTTCCCTCCCTCTGGTGGTCAGAAATACGGGGTTTAGATTCCTACAGAGTCCTTGTCCTTCCTACCATCTTTGATGTGATTTCCTCTCTCCATTTAGTTGTAGAGTTTTGTTGGGAAATCTGAAGGTCCATTTCTGGGTGACTCTGGTGTGAGTGTGATCTAGTTGTATCTGTGGGATGAGGTGAGTTTAGGGTCCTTCTACTCTGCCATCTTCCCCACAATTCAGTTTCTTTTGTCTCATAAAAATATTACGACTTCAACTTTCTTTTCACTTCCATTTGCATCATAAATGGTTTTGTTTCCCATTACTTCGAATCTGCTTTTATTTTTAGGTCTGAAGTGATTCTCTGGTAGGCAGCATAGAGATGGGTCTTGCTTCCTCTTTACAGTCTATGTTTTCTGATTGGGATATTTAGTCCTTTTTTGTTAAAGCAATCATTGATAAAGTATTTGTATCTCTGTAGTTTACTTCACAAGGAAAAGTGTGAAAGGCTTCGCTCTGAGAAGGAGGTCTGCGTGGACGCCTCTTTCAACTCACGGCTTGTTTCTGGCTGACGGAAGGCTTCTCAAGGGTGTGTACGGAAGCCTACGGAAAAAGCGCCTACACTTCACTCTCCGGGGGGAATAAAAGCAAGAACCCAAAAGCATCAGTGAGAAACCGTCACTCAACGAACACCTTCTTTCCTGACGAGACAGAAACATGTTCAACTCTGTGTGTGTGTGTGTGTGTGTGTGCGCGCGCGCGCGCGTGAGGGAATAAGGAATGTGCCATGCACTCACCTGGGAAAAGCAAGTCTGCGTATACGGCAACTCTCCACTAACATATTCAGGTATCCTTGAGAGAGAAGCATTTCCAAAAGTGGGTGTGGAAGCATCATGAATGTGCCGTACGCTTTACTACCGTTCAACACCCAAACTCAACACCCAAAAAACAAATAAGCGAGTCAAGAAATGGGCAGAAGATATGAACAGATATTTCTCCAAAGAAGACACACAAATGGCCAACAGACATATGACAAACTGCTCAACATCACTTGGCATGGGGAAAAAGAAATCCAAATGACAGTGAGATACCACTTCACACCAGTCAGAATTGCAAAAATTAACAAGCGGAGAAATAACAAATGTTGGTGAGGAGAAAGGGGAACTCTCTTACACTTCTACGTGGGAATGAAAACTGGTACAGCCACTTTGGAAAACAATATGGAGGTTCCTCAAGAACTTAAAACAGAGCTCCCTTACAACCCAGCAATTTTATTTACCCCAAAGCTAGCAATGTAGTGATCTGAAGGGGCAACTGCACCCCGAATGTTTATAGCAACATTGTCCACAATAGCCAAACCGTGGAAGGAACCAAGACATCCATCGACAGATAAATGGATAAAGAAAACATGGTATATACATATACAATGGAATATGACTCAGCCATCAGAAAGGATCAATATTGAGCATATCGATGTGGATGGCACTGGAGGGTATTATGCTGAGCAAAATAAGTCAGTCAGAGAAAAACAATTATTATATGGTTTTACTCATATGTGGAATAGAAGGAACAGCACAGAGGATCATAGGGGAAGGGAGGGAAAATGAATGCGAAGAAACCAGAGAGGAAGAAAATCCATGACAGGTTCCTAACTATTGGAAACCAACTGAGGGTTGCTGGAGGAAAGGTGGCTGGGGAGATGGGGTAACTGTGTGATGGGCATTAAGGAATGCCTGTGATGTGATGAACACTGGGTGTTATACACAACTGATGAATTGTGGAACGCTACATTTGAAACTACTGGTGTACTCTATGTTGGCTAATTCAATTTCAATTTTAAAAAAGTCTATTTGGTCTGATATAAGGATTGCTACTCTGACTTCTTTTGACATCCACTTGCATGATTAATGTTTCTCCATCTCTTAATTTCCATCTGCAGGTGTCTTTAGGTGTGAAATCTTTTATATATATAGACAAACTCTGTCATGCTCTTTTGCTTGGAGCATTTAGTCCATTTACATTCAAACTGATTATCATTAGACATGTATTTATTGATGTTTTGTTACTTGTTTCATAGTTTTTTGTGTAGTTTTTCTCTGATCCTTTCTTCTCTTGCTCTCTCTCTCATGGTTTGCTCGTTTTCTTTAATGATATTCTTGGATTTCTTTCCCTTTATCTTTTGCATGTGTATTAGTGCTTTGGGTTTGTGGTGACCCCCTGGATTATATATAGCCTTTTCGGTCTATATTAAGTTGAATGCTGTTTAAGTTCAAACCCACTGTTGACTCCTCCTCATGTGTTAGGGTATATGTTTTCATATTTTACATACTTTTATTTTGTGAATCCCTTAACTGATTTTTACAGAAATACTTATTTTTACTGCTTCCTTGATTCATTATTGTCATACTCTCACTTACGATTTTTTTCCACTCATAGTGTCCCCTTCAATATTTTTTGTAGTTAATTTAGTGGTCATGAACTCTTTTAGTTTCTGTGGCTAAGAAACTCTTTTTCTCCCCTTCTTTTCTGAAGGATAGGCTTGCTGGATAAATTATTCCTTGCTGCAGATTTTTCTCATTCAGCACTTTGAATATTTAACGCCACTTTCTTCTGTCCTGCATAGTTTCTGCTGAAAACTCAGCTGATAGCTTTATGGGCTTTCCCTTGCATGTTACCTGTCTTCTTTTATCTTGCTGCTTTCAATGTTTTTTCTTTATCACTACCTTTTCCCATTTGGATTACTATGTGTCTTGATGTGGACCTCCTTCGGTTGACTTTGTGGGAGGGGATCTCTATGCCTTATGGATTTGTATAGGTTTCCTTCACCAGATTAGGTTAAGTTTTCAGCTCTTCTTTGCTCAAATAGATTTTCTGCCCCCTTTTCCCCCTTTTCACCTTCTGGGATCCCTCTAATGTGGGTGTTGTTACACTGGATGGAGTCACTGAATTCCCTAAGTCTCTTCTCATTTTTGCATACTTCTTTTTCCTCTCATTTGTTCCGCTTGATTACTTTCCATTACTGTCTTCTAGTTCATTAATTTGTTCCTCTGCTTCGTCCATCCTGCTAATTATTCTATCTAGGATATTCTTAATTTCATTTCTTGTGTTCCACATCTCTGATTATTTCTTTCATATCTCTTTGTTAAGAGTCTCAGTGATGTTCCCCCTTCTGATGTCCTCCCTCTTTTCATTTCCCCAGTGAGTATCTTTATAATTGTTATCTTAAATTTTCTGTCAGGCATGTTCCTTATATCCATTTTGTTTAGGTCTCTTGCTGTGGCTTTGTCCTCTTCTTTCGTTTAGGACATAGTCCTCTGTCTGCTCATTTGGCCTACTTCTCAGAGAATATCTCTCGGTGAGGAAGGTCAGATATATTGCTTGTTCTGGAAAATACGGGGCAGAACATACATTTTTAACTTGGTGATGCTGGTTCTCCTCTGAAGGTAATGCATAGCAACAACAGAGACTGGATCTGGACTGTGTCATTGTGCACAACACATGGGGTGTGCTGTTTTAACAAGATGCATGCGTGTTCTGTGGGTGATGGGGAGACATATTGTTGTCAAGGATTGTGTGGGTCTTATCAGGGAGGGTATCCACAGCACTGGGACTGAAGCAGGTGTGGTAGGTGTGGGGATGGGCCATGGTTTATGCAAGTTAGTGATTGCTAGATTGTGCTTGATCTTGCAGGTAGGTGTGTGTTTATAATGAGGGGCCGTAGAGGGAAATGGCACCTGCCAGCTCCTTTGTTCCTGGACAAGTCCCTTAGCAAACTCTGAGTTCAGGAACTATGTCTCCCTTGTTTAATCCTCAAGCACGTTTCAACCTGCTTCACCCAAGCTTCTCCAGACTGTTTGCTGTGCTTTCTCTTTAAGGACAGATCTCAGCTTCCGATCACCTTCTGTGCTCTCTCAGAGCTGAGACAGCTGATTTTTAAAAGTTCCAAGCTTTAAGTCTGCTGGTTGTATACGCTCACAAATGTCATCCCTTCTGATTTTCAAAGCCACAAGCTATGAGGATGTCTCTACGCTTTAGAGGCTCCCCGGTGTAGTAGTTTGTTTCTAGCCCCTCTGTGAATGTGGTTCCCTCCCTCTGGTGGTCAGAAATACGGGGTTTAGATTCCTACAGAGTCCTTGTCCTTCCTACCATCTTTGATGTGATTTCCTCTCTCCATTTAGTTGTAGAGTTTTGTTGGGAAATCTGAAGGTCCATTTCTGGGTGACTCTGGTGTGAGTGTGATCTAGTTGTATCTGTGGGATGAGGTGAGTTTAGGGTCCTTCTACTCTGCCATCTTCCCCACAATTCAGTTTATTTTGTCTCATAAAAATATTACGACTCCAACTTTCTTTTCACTTCCATTTGCATCATAAATGGTTTTGTTTCCCATGACTTCGAATCTGCTTTTATTTTTAGGTCTGAAGTGATTCTCTGGTAGGCAGCATAGAGATGGGTCTTGCCTCCTCTTTACAGTCTATGTTTTCTGATTGGGATATTTAGTCCTTTTTTGTTAAAGCAATCATTGATAAAGTATTTGTATCTCTCTAGTTTACTTCACAAGGAAAAGTGTGAAAGGCTTCGCTCTGAGAAGGAAGTCTGCGTGGACGCCTCTTTCAACTCACGGCTTGTTTCTGGCTGACGGAAGGCTTCTCAAGGGTGTGTACGCAAGCCTACGGAAAAAGCGCCTACACTTCACTCTCCGGGGGGAATAAAAGCAAGAACCCAAAAGCATCAGTGAGAAACCGTCACTCAACGAACACCTTCTTTCCTGACGAGAGAGAAACATGTTCAACTCTGTGTGTGTGTGTGTGTGTGTGTGTGTGTGTGTGTGTGTGTGTGCGCGCGCGCGCGCGTGAGGGAATAAGGAATGTGCCATGCACTCACCTGGGAAAAGCAAGTCTGCGTATACGGCAACTCTCCACTAACATCTTCAGGTATCCTTGACAGAGAAGCATTTCCAAAAGTGGGTGTGGAAGCATCATGAATGTGCCGTACGCTTTACTACCGTTCAACACCCAAACTCAACACCCAAAAAACAAATAAGCGAGTCAAGAAATGGGCAGAAGATATGAACAGATATTTCTCCAAAGAAGACACACAAATGGCCAACAGACATATGACAAACTGCTCAACAGCACTTGGCATGGGGAAAAAGAAATCCAAATGACAAAGAGATACCACTTCACACCAGTCAGAATTGCAAAAATTAACAAGCGGAGAAATAACAAATGTTGGTGAGGAGAAAGGGGAACTCTCTTACACTTCTAAGTGGGAATGAAAACTGGTACAGCCACTTTGGAAAACAATATGGAGGTTCCTCAAGAACTTAAAACAGAGCTCCCTTACAACCCAGCAATTTTATTTACCCCAAAGCTACCAATGTAGTGATCTGAAGGGGCAACTGCACCCCGAATGTTTATAGCAACATTGTCCACAATAGCCAAACCGTGGAAGGAACCAAGACATCCATCGACAGATAAATGGATAAAGAAAACATGGTATATACATATACAGTGGAATATGACTCAGCCATCAGAAAGGATCAATATTGAGCATATCGATGTGGATGGCACTGGAGGGTATTATGCTGAGCAAAATAAGTCAGTCAGAGAAAAACAATTATTATATGGTTTTACTCATATGTGGAATAGAAGGAACAGCACAGAGGATCATAGGGGAAGGGAGGGAAAATGAATGCGAAGAAACCAGAGAGGAAGGAAATCCATGACAGGTTCCTAACTATTGGAAACCAACTGAGGGTTGCTGGAGGAAAGGTGGCTGGGGAGATGGGGTAACTGTGTGATGGGCATTAAGGAATGCCTGTGATGTGATGAACACTGGGTGTTATACACAACTGATGAATTGTGGAACGCTACATTTGAAACTACTGGTGTACTCTATGTTGGCTAATTCAATTTCAATTTTAAAAAACTCTATTTGGTCTGATATAAGGATTGCTACTCTGACTTCTTTTGACATCCGCTTGCATGATTAATGTTTCTCCATCTCTTAATTTCCATCTGCAGGTGTCTTTAGGTGTGAAATCTTTTATATATATAGACAAACTCTGTCATGCTCTTTTGCTTGGAGCATTTAGTCCATTTACATTCAAACTGATTATCATTAGACATGTATTTATTGATGTTTTGTTACTTGTTTCATAGTTTTTTGTGTAGTTTTTCTCTGATCCTTTCTTCTCTTGCTCTCTCTCTCATGGTTTGCTCGTTTTCTTTAATGATATTCTTGGATTTCTTTCCCTTTATCTTTTGCATGTGTATTAGTGCTTTGGGTTTGTGGTGACCCCCTGGATTATATATAGCCTTTTCGGTCTATATTAAGTTGAATGCTGTTTAAGTTCAAACCCACTGTTGACTCCTCCTCATGTGTTAGGGTATATGTTTTCATATTTTACATACTTTTATTTTGTGAATCCCTTAACTGATTTTTACAGAAATACTTATTTTTACTGCTTCCTTGATTCATTATTGTCATACTCTCACTTACGATTTTTTTCCACTCATAGTGTCCCCTTCAATATTTTTTGTAGTTAATTTAGTGGTCATGAACTCTTTTAGTTTGTGTGGCTAAGAAACTCTTTTTCTCCCCTTCTTTTCTGAAGGATAGGCTTGCTGGATAAATTATTCCTTGCTGCAGATTTTTCTCATTCAGCACTTTGAATATTTAACGCCACTTTCTTCTGTCCTGCATAGTTTCTGCTGAAAACTCAGCTGATAGCTTTATGGGCTTTCCCTTGCATGTTACCTGTCTTCTTTTATCTTGCTGCTTTAAATGTTTTTTCTTTATCACTACCTTTTCCCATTTGGATTACTATGTGTCTTGATGTGGACCTCCTTCGGTTGACTTTGTGGGAGGGGATCTCTATGCCTTATGGATTTGTATAGGTTTCCTTCACCAGATTAGGTTAAGTTTTCAGCTCTTCTTTGCTCAAATAGATTTTCTGCCCCCTTTTCCCCCTTTTCACCTTCTGGGATCCCTCTAATGTGGGTGTTGTTACACTGGATGGAGTCACTGAATTCCCTAAGTCTCTTCTCATTTTTGCATACTTCTTTTTCCTCTCATTTGTTCCGCTTGATTACTTTCCATTACTGTCTTCTAGTTCATTAATTTGTTCCTCTGCTTCGTCCATCCTGCTAATTATTCTATCTAGTATATTCTTCATTTCATTTCTTGTGTTCCACATCTCTGATTATTTCTTTCATATCTCTTTGTTAAGAGTCTCAATGATGTTCCCCCTTCTGATGTCCTCCCTCTTTTCATTTCCCCAGTGAGTATCTTTATAATTGTTATCTTAAATTTTCTGTCAGGCATGTTCCTTATCTCCATTTTGTTTAGGTCTCTTGCTGTGGCTTTGTCCTCTTCTTTCGTTTAGGACATAGTCCTCTGTCTGCTCATTTGGCCTACTTCTCAGAGAATATCTCTCGGTTAGGAAGGTCAGATATATTGCTTGTTCTTGAAAATACGGGGCAGAACATACATTTTTAACTTGGTGATGCTGGTTCTCCTCTGAAGGTAATGCATAGCAACAACAGAGACTGGATCTGGACTGTGTCATTGTGCACAACACATGGGGTGTGCTGTTTTAACAAGATGCATGCGTGTTCTGTGGGTGATGGGGAGACCTATTGTTGTCAAGGATTGTGTGGGTCTTATCAGGGAGGGTATCCACAGCACTGGGACTGAAGCAGGTGTGGTAGGTGTGGGGATGGGCCATGGTTTATGCAAGTTAGTGATTGCTAGATTGTGCTTGATCTTGCAGGTAGGTGTGTGTTTATAATGAGGGGCCGTAGAGGGAAATGGAACCTGCCAGCTCCTTTGTTCCTGGACAAGTCCCTTAGCAAACTCTGAGTTCAGGAACTATGTCTCCCTTGTTTAATCCTCAAGCACGTTTCAACCTGCTTCACCCAAGCTTCTCCAGACTGTTTGCTGTGCTTTCTCTTTAAGGACAGATCTCAGCTTCCGATCACCTTCTGTGCTCTCTAAGAGCTGAGGCAGCTGATTTTTAAAAGTTCCAAGCTTTAAGTCTGCTGGTTGTATACGCTCACAAATGTCATCCCTTCTGATTTTCAAAGCCATAAGCTATGAGGATGTCTCTACGCTTTAGAGGCTCCCCGGTGTAGTAGTTTGTTTCTGGCCCCTCTGTGACTGTGGTTCCCTCCCTCTGCTGGTCAGAAATACGGGGTTTAGATTCCTACGGAGTCCTTGTCCTTCCTACCATCTTTGATGTGATTTCCTCTCTCCATTTAGTTGTAGAGTTTTGTTGGGAAATCTGAAGGTCCATTTCTGGGTGACTCTGGTGTGAGTGTGATCTAGTTGTATCTGTGGGATGAGGTGAGTTTAGGGTCCTTCTACTCTGCCATCTTCCCCACAATTCAGTTTATTTTGTCTCATAAAAATATTACGACTCCAACTTTCTTTTCACTTCCATTTGCATCATAAATGGTTTTGTTTCCCATTACTTCGAATCTGCTTTTATTTTTAGGTCTGAAGTGATTCTCTGGTAGGCAGCATAGAGCTGGGTCTTGCTTCCTCTTTACAGTCTATGTTTTCTGATTGGGATATTTAGTCCTTTTTTGTTAAAGCAATCATTGATAAAGTATTTGTATCTCTCTAGTTTACTTCAGAAGGAAAAGTGTGAAAGGCTTCGCTCTGAGAAGGAGGTCTGCGTGGACGCCTCTTTCAACTCACGGCTTGTTTCTGGCTGACGGAAGGCTTCTCAAGGGTGTGTACGGAAGCCTACGGAAAAAGCGCCTACACTTCACTCTCCGGGGGGAATAAAAGCAAGAACCCAAAAGCATCAGTGAGAAACCGTCACTCAACGAACACCTTCTTTCCTGACGAGACAGAAACATGTTCAACTCTGTGTGTGTGTGTGTGTGTGTGTGTGTGTGCGCGCGCGCGCGCGTGAGGGAATAAGGAATGTGCCATGCACTCACCTGGGAAAAGCAAGTCTGCGTATACGGCAACTCTCCACTAACATATTCAGGTATCCTTGAGAGAGAAGCATTTCCAAAAGTGGGTGTGGAAGCATCATGAATGTGCCGTAAGCTTTACTACCGTTCAACACCCAAACTCAACACCCAAAAAACAAATAAGCGAGTCAAGAAATGGGCAGAAGATATGAACAGATATTTCTCCAAAGAAGACACACAAATGGCCAACAGACATATGACAAACTGCTCAACATCACTTGGCATGGGGAAAAAGAAATCCAAATGACAGTGAGATACCACTTCACACCAGTCAGAATTGCAAAAATTAACAAGCGGAGAAATAACAAATGTTGGTGAGGAGAAAGGGGAAATCTCTTACACTTCTACGTGGGAATGAAAACTGGTACAGCCACTTTGGAAAACAATATGGAGGTTCCTCAAGAACTTAAAACAGAGCTCCCTTACAACCCAGCAATTTTATTTACCCCAAAGCTACCAATGTAGTGATCTGAAGGGGCAACTGCACCCCGAATGTTTATAGCAACATTGTCCACAATAGCCAAACCGTGGAAGGAACCAAGACATCCATCGACAGATAAATGGATAAAGAAAACATGGTATATAGATATACAATGGAATATGACTCAGCCATCAGAAAGGATCAATATTGAGCATATCGATGTGGATGGCACTGGAGGGTATTATGCTGAGCAAAATAAGTCAGTCAGAGAAAAACAATTATTATATGGTTTTACTCATATGTGGAATAGAAGGAACAGCACAGAGGATCATAGGGGAAGGGAGGGAAAATGAATGCGAAGAAACCAGAGAGGAAGAAAATCCATGACAGGTTCCTAACTATTGGAAACCAACTGAGGGTTGCTGGAGGAAAGGTGGCTGGGGAGATGGGGTAACTGTGTGATGGGCATTAAGGAATGCCTGTGATGTGATGAACACTGGGTGTTATACACAACTGATGAATTGTGGAACGCTACATTTGAAACTACTGGTGTACTCTATGTTGGCTAATTCAATTTCAATTTTAAAAAACTCTATTTGGTCTGATATAAGGATTGCTACTCTGACTTCTTTTGACATCCACTTGCATGATTAATGTTTCTCCATCTCTTAATTTCCATCTGCAGTTGTCTTTAGGTGTGAAATCTTTTATATATATAGACAAACTCTGTCATGCTCTTTTGCTTGGAGCATTTAGTCCATTTACATTCAAACTGATTATCATTAGACATGTATTTATTGATGTTTTGTTACTTGTTTCATAGTTTTTTGTGTAGTTTTTCTCTGATCCTTTCTTCTCTTGCTCTCTCTCTCATGGTTTGCTCGTTTTCTTTAATGATATTCTTGGATTTCTTTCCCTTTATCTTTTGCATGTGTATTAGTGCTTTGGGTTTGTGGTGACCCCCTGGATTATATATAGCCTTTTCGGTCTATATTAAGTTGAATGCTGTTTAAGTTCAAACCCACTGTTGACTCCTCCTCATGTATTAGGGTATATGTTTTCATATTTTACATACTTTTATTTTGTGAATCCCTTAACTGATTTTTACAGAAATACTTATTTTTACTGCTTCCTTGATTCATTATTGTCATACTCTCACTTACGATTTTTTTCCACTCATAGTGTCCCCTTCAATATTTTTTGTAGTTAATTTAGTGGTCATGAACTCTTTTAGTTTGTGTGGCTAAGAAACTCTTTTTCTCCCCTTCTTTTCTGAAGGATAGGCTTGCTGGATAAATTATTCCTTGCTGCAGATTTTTCTCATTCAGCACTTTGAATATTTAACGCCACTTTCTTCTGTCCTGCATAGTTTCTGCTGAAAACTCAGCTGATAGCTTTATGGGCTTTCCCTTGCATGTTACCTGTCTTCTTTTATCTTGCTGCTTTAAATGTTTTTTCTTTATCACTACCTTTTCCCATTTGGATTACTATGTGTCTTGATGTGGACCTCCTTCGGTTGACTTTGTGGGAGGGGATCTCTATGCCTTATGGATTTGTATAGGTTTCCTTCACCAGATTAGGTTAAGTTTTCAGCTCTTCTTTGCTCAAATAGATTTTCTGCCCCCTTTTCCCCCTTTTCACCTTCTGGGATCCCTCTAATGTGGGTGTTGTTACACTGGATGGCTTCACTGAATTCCCTAAGTCTCTTCTCATTTTTGCATACTTCTTTTTCCTCTCATTTGTTCCGCTTGATTACTTTCCATTACTGTCTTCTAGTTCATTAATTTGTTCCTCTGCTTCGTCCATCCTGCTAATTATTCTATCTAGGATATTCTTCATTTCATTTCTTGTGTTCCACATCTCTGATTATTTCTTTCATATCTCTTTGTTAAGAGTCTCAGTGATGTTCCCCCTTCTGATGTCCTCCCTCTTTTCGTTTCCCCAGTGAGTATCTTTATAATTGTTATCTTAAATTTTCTGTCAGGCATGTTCCTTATATCCATTTTGTTTAGGTCTCTTGCTGTGGCTTTGTCCTCTTCTTTCGTTTAGGACATAGTCCTCTGTCTGCTCATTTGGCCTACTTCTCAGAGAATATCTCTCGGTGAGGAAGGTCAGATATATTGCTTGTTCTGGAAAATACGGGGCAGAACATACATTTTTAACTTGGTGATGCTGGTTCTCCTCTGAAGGTAATGCATAGCAACAACAGAGACTGGATCTGGACTGTGTCATTGTGCACAACACATGGGGTGTGCTGTTTTAACAAGATGCATGCGTGTTCTGTGGGTGATGGGGAGACATATTGTTGTCAAGGATTGTGTGGGTCTTATCAGGGAGGGTATCCACAGCACTGGGACTGAAGCAGGTGTGGTAGGTGTGGGGATGGGCCATGGTTTATGCAAGTTAGTGATTGCTAGATTGTGCTTGATCTTGCAGGTAGGTGTGTGTTTATAATGAGGGGCCGTAGAGGGAAATGGAACCTGCCAGCTCCTTTGTTCCTGGACAAGTCCCTTAGCAAACTCTGAGTTCAGGAACTATGTCTCCCTTGTTTAATCCTCAAGCACGTTTCAACCTGCTTCACCCAAGCTTCTCCAGACTGTTTGCTGTGCTTTCTCTTTAAGGACAGATCTCAGCTTCCGATCACCTTCTGTGCTCTCTCAGAGCTGAGACAGCTGATTTTTAAAAGTTCCAAGCTTTAAGTCTGCTGGTTGTATACGCTCACAAATGTCATCCCTTCTGATTTTCAAAGCCACAAGCTATGAGGATGTCTCTACGCTTTAGAGGCTCCCCGGTGTAGTAGTTTGTTTCTGGCCCCTCTGTGACTGTGGTTCCCTCCCTCTGCTGGTCAGAAATACGGGGTTTAGATTCCTACAGAGTCCTTGTCCTTCCTACCATCTTTGATGTGATTTCCTCTCTCCATTTAGTTGTAGAGTTTTGTTGGGAAATCTGAAGGTCCATTTCTGGGTGACTCTGGTGTGAGTGTGATCTAGTTGTATCTGTGGGATGAGGTGAGTTTAGGGTCCTTCTACTCTGCCATCTTCCCCACAATTCAGTTTATTTTGTCTCATAAAAATATTACGACTCCAACTTTCTTTTCACTTCCATTTGCATCATAAATCGTTTTGTTTCCCATTACTTCGAATCTGCTTTTATTTTTAGGTCTGAAGTGATTCTCTGGTAGGCAGCATAGAGATGGGTCTTGCTTCCTCTTTACAGTCTAAGTTTTCTGATTGGGATATTTAGTCCTTTTTTGTTAAAGCAATCATTGATAAAGTATTTGTATCTCTGTAGTTTACTTCACAAGGAAAAGTGTGAAAGGCTTCGCTCTGAGAAGGAGGTCTGCGTGGACGCCTCTTTCAACTCACGGCTTGTTTCTGGCTTTCGGAAGGCTTCTCAAGGGTGTGTACGGAAGCCTACGGAAAAAGCGCCTACACTTCACTCTCCGGGGGGAATAAAAGCAAGAACCCAAAAGCATCAGTGAGAAACCGTCACTCAACGAACACCTTCTTTCCTGACGAGACAGAAACATGTTCAACTCTGTGTGTGTGTGTGTGTGTGTGTGTGTGTGTGTGTGTGTGTGTGTGCGCGCGCGCGCGTGAGGGAATAAGGAATGTGCCATGCACTCCCCTGGGAAAAGCAAGTCTGCGTATACGGCAACTCTCCACTAACATATTCAGGTATCCTTGAGAGAGAAGCATTTCCAAAAGTGGGTGTGGAAGTATCATGAATGTGCCGTAAGCTTTACTACCGTTCAACACCCAAACTCAACACCCAAAAAACAAATAAGCGAGTCAAGAAATGGGCAGAAGATATGAACAGATATTTCTCCAAAGAAGACACACAAATGGCCAACAGACATATGACAAACTGCTCAACATCACTTGGCATGGGGAAAAAGAAATCCAAATGACAGTGAGATACCACTTCACACCAGTCAGAATTGCAAAAATTAACAAGCGGAGAAATAACAAATGTTGGTGAGGAGAAAGGGGAACTCTCTTACACTTCTACGTGGGAATGAAAACTGGTACAGCCACTTTGGAAAACAATATGGAGGTTCCTCAAGAACTTAAAACAGAGCTCCCTTACAACCCAGCAATTTTATTTACCCCAAAGCTACCAATGTAGTGATCTGAAGGGGCAACTGCACCCCGAATGTTTATAGCAACATTGTCCACAATAGCCAAACCGTGGAAGGAACCAAGACATCCATCGACAGATAAATGGATAAAGAAAACATGGTATATAGATATACAATGGAATATGACTCAGCCATCAGAAAGGATCAATATTGAGCATATCGATGTGGATGGCACTGGAGGGTATTATGCTGAGCAAAATAAGTCAGTCAGAGAAAAACAATTATTATATGGTTTTACTCATATGTGGAATAGAAGGAACAGCACAGAGGATCATAGGGGAAGGGAGGGAAAATGAATGCGAAGAAACCAGAGAGGAAGAAAATCCATGACAGGTTCCTAACTATTGGAAACCAACTGAGGGTTGCTGGAGGAAAGGTGGCTGGGGAGATGGGGTAACTGTGTGATGGGCATTAAGGAATGCCTGTGATGTGATGAACACTGGGTGTTATACACAACTGATGAATTGTGGAACGCTACATTTGAAACTACTGGTGTACTCTATGTTGGCTAATTCAATTTCAATTTTAAAAAAGTCTATTTGGTCTGATATAAGGATTGCTACTCTGACTTCTTTTGACATCCACTTGCATGATTAATGTTTCTCCATCTCTTAATTTCCATCTGCAGGTGTCTTTAGGTGTGAAATCTTTTATATATATAGACAAACTCTGTCATGCTCTTTTGCTTGGAGCATTTAGTCCATTTACATTCAAACTGATTATCATTAGACATGTATTTATTGATGTTTTGTTACTTGTTTCATAGTTTTTTGTGTAGTTTTTCTCTGATCCTTTCTTCTCTTGCTCTCTCTCTCATGGTTTGCTCGTTTTCTTTAATGATATTCTTGGATTTCTTTCCCTTTATCTTTTGCATGTGTATTAGTGCTTTGGGTTTGTGGTGACCCCCTGGATTATATATAGCCTTTTCGGTCTATATTAAGTTGAATGCTGTTTAAGTTCAAACCCACTGTTGACTCCTCCTCATGTGTTAGGGTATATGTTTTCATATTTTACATACTTTTATTTTGTGAATCCCTTAACTGATTTTTACAGAAATACTTATTTTTACTGCTTCCTTGATTCATTATTGTCATACTCTCACTTACGATTTTTTTCCACTCATAGTGTCCCCTTCAATATTTTTTGTAGTTAATTTAGTGGTCATGAACTCTTTTAGTTTGTGTGGCTAAGAAACTCTTTTTCTCCCCTTCTTTTCTGAAGGATAGGCTTGCTGGATAAATTATTCCTTGCTGCAGATTTTTCTCATTCAGCACTTTGAATATTTAACGCCACTTTCTTCTGTCCTGCATAGTTTCTGCTGAAAACTCAGCTGATAGCTTTATGGGCTTTCCCTTGCATGTTACCTGTCTTCTTTTATCTTGCTGCTTTAAATGTTTTTTCTTTATCACTACCTTTTCCCATTTGGATTACTATGTGTCTTGATGTGGACCTCCTTCGGTTGACTTTGTGGGAGGGGATCTCTATGCCTTATGGATTTGTATAGGTTTCCTTCACCAGATTAGGTTAAGTTTTCAGCTCTTCTTTGCTCAAATAGATTTTCTGCCCCCTTTTCCCCCTTTTCACCTTCTGGGATCCCTCTAATGTGGGTGTTGTTACACTGGATGGAGTCACTGAATTCCCTAAGTCTCTTCTCATTTTTGCATACTTCTTTTTCCTCTCATTTGTTCCGCTTGATTACTTTCCATTACTGTCTTCTAGTTCATTAATTTGTTCCTCTGCTTCGTCCATCCTGCTAATTATTCTATCTAGTATATTCTTCATTTCATTTCTTGTGTTCCACATCTCTGATTATTTCTTTCATATCTCTTTGTTAAGAGTCTCAATGATGTTCCCCCTTCTGATGTCCTCCCTCTTTTCATTTCCCCAGTGAGTATCTTTATAATTCTTATCTTAAATTTTCTGTCAGGCATGTTCCTTATATCCATTTTGTTTAGGTCTCTTGCTGTGGCTTTGTCCTCTTCTTTCGTTTAGGACATAGTCCTCTGTCTGCTCATTTGGCCTACTTCTCAGAGAATATCTCTCGGTGAGGAAGGTCAGATATATTGCTTGTTCTGGAAAATACGGGGCAGAACATACATTTTTAACTTGGTGATGCTAGTTCTCCTCTGAAGGTAATGCATAGCAACAACAGAGACTGGATCTGGACTGTGTCATTGTGCACAACACATGGGGTGTGCTGTTTTAACAAGATGCATGCGTGTTCTGTGGGTGATGGGGAGACATATTGTTGTCAAGGATTGTGTGGGTCTTATCAGGGAGGGTATCCACAGCACTGGGACTGAAGCAGGTGTGGTAGGTGTGGGGATGGGCCATGGTTTATGCAAGTTAGTGATTGCTAGATTGTGCTTGATCTTGCAGGTAGGTGTGTGTTTATAATGAGGGGCCGTAGAGGGAAATGGAACCTGCCAGCTCCTTTGTTCCTGGACAAGTCCCTTAGCAAACTCTGAGTTCAGGAACTATGTCTCCCTTGTTTAATCCTCAAGCACGTTTCAACCTGCTTCACCCAAGCTTCTCCAGACTGTTTGCTGTGCTTTCTCTTTAAGGACAGATCTCAGCTTCCGATCACCTTCTGTGCTCTCTCAGAGCTGAGACAGCTGATTTTTAAAAGTTCCAAGCTTTAAGTCTGCTGGTTGTATACGCTCACAAATGTCATCCCTTCTGATTTTCAAAGCCACAAGCTATGAGGATGTCTCTACGCTTTAGAGGCTCCCCGGTGTAGTAGTTTGTTTCTGGCCCCTCTGTGACTGTGGTTCCCTCCCTCTGGTGGTCAGAAATACGGGGTTTAGATTCCTACAGAGTCCTTGTCCTTCCTACCATCTTTGATGTGATTTCCTCTCTCCATTTAGTTGTAGAGTTTTGTTGGGAAATCTGAAGGTCCATTTCTGGGTGACTCTGGTGTGAGTGTGATCTAGTTGTATCTGTGGGATGAGGTGAGTTTAGGGTCCTTCTACTCTGCCATCTTCCCCACAATTCAGTTTATTTTGTCTCATAAAAATATTACGACTCCAACTTTCTTTTCACTTCCATTTGCATCATAAATCGTTTTGTTTCCCATTACTTCGAATCTGCTTTTATTTTTAGGTCTGAAGTGATTCTCTGGTAGGCAGCATAGAGATGGGTCTTGCTTCCTCTTTACAGTCTAAGTTTTCTGATTGGGATATTTAGTCCTTTTTTGTTAAAGCAATCATTGATAAAGTATTTGTATCTCTGTAGTTTACTTCACAAGGAAAAGTGTGAAAGGCTTCGCTCTGAGAAGGAGGTCTGCGTGGACGCCTCTTTCAACTCACGGCTTGTTTCTGGCTGACGGAAGGCTTCTCAAGGGTGTGTACGGAAGCCTACGGAAAAAGCGCCTACACTTCACTCTCCGGGGGGAATAAAAGCAAGAACCCAAAAGCATCAGTGAGAAACCGTCACTCAACGAACACCTTCTTTCCTGACGAGACAGAAACATGTTCAACTCTGTGTGTGTGTGTGTGTGTGTGTGTGTGTGTGTGTGTGCGCGCGCGCGCGCGTGAGGGAATAAGGAATGTGCCATGCACTCCCCTGGGAAAAGCAAGTCTGCGTATACGGCAACTCTCCACTAACATATTCAGGTATCCTTGAGAGAGAAGCATTTCCAAAAGTGGGTGTGGAAGCATCATGAATGTGCCGTAAGCTTTACTACCGTTCAACACCCAAACTCAACACCCAAAAAACAAATAAGCGAGTCAAGAAATGGGCAGAAGATATGAACAGCTATTTCTCCAAAGAAGACACACAAATGGCCAACAGACATATGACAAACTGCTCAACATCACTTGGCATGGGGAAAAAGAAATCCAAATGACAGTGAGATACCACTTCACACCAGTCAGAATTGCAAAAATTAACAAGCGGAGAAATAACAAATGTTGGTGAGGAGAAAGGGGAACTCTCTTACACTTCTACGTGGGAATGAAAACTGGTACAGCCACTTTGGAAAACAATATGGAGGTTCCTCAAGAACTTAAAACAGAGCTCCCTTACAACCCAGCAATTTTATTTACCCCAAAGCTACCAATGTAGTGATCTGAAGGGGCAACTGCACCCCGAATGTTTATAGCAACATTGTCCACAATAGCCAAACCGTGGAAGGAACCAAGACATCCATCGACAGATAAATGGATAAAGAAAACATGGTATATAGATATACAATGGAATATGACTCAGCCATCAGAAAGGATCAATATTGAGCATATCGATGTGGATGGCACTGGAGGGTATTATGCTGAGCAAAATAAGTCAGTCAGAGAAAAACAATTATTATATGGTTTTACTCATATGTGGAATAGAAGGAACAGCACAGAGGATCATAGGGGAAGGGAGGGAAAATGAATGCGAAGAAACCAGAGAGGAAGAAAATCCATGACAGGTTCCTAACTATTGGAAACCAACTGAGGGTTGCTGGAGGAAAGGTGGCTGGGGAGATGGGGTAACTGTGTGATGGGCATTAAGGAATGCCTGTGATGTGATGAACACTGGGTGTTATACACAACTGATGAATTGTGGAACGCTACATTTGAAACTACTGGTGTACTCTATGTTGGCTAATTCAATTTCAATTTTAAAAAAGTCTATTTGGTCTGATATAAGGATTGCTACTCTGACTTCTTTTGACATCCACTTGCATGATTAATGTTTCTCCATCTCTTAATTTCCATCTGCAGGTGTCTTTAGGTGTGAAATCTTTTATATATATAGACAAACTCTGTCATGCTCTTTTGCTTGGAGCATTTAGTCCATTTACATTCAAACTGATTATCATTAGACATGTATTTATTGATGTTTTGTTACTTGTTTCATAGTTTTTTGTGTAGTTTTTCTCTGATCCTTTCTTCTCTTGCTCTCTCTCTCATGGTTTGCTCGTTTTCTTTAATGATATTCTTGGATTTCTTTCCCTTTATCTTTTGCATGTGTATTAGTGCTTTGGGTTTGTGGTGACCCCCTGGATTATATATAGCCTTTTCGGTCTATATTAAGTTGAATGCTGTTTAAGTTCAAACCCACTGTTGACTCCTCCTCATGTGTTAGGGTATATGTTTTCATATTTTACATACTTTTATTTTGTGAATCCCTTAACTGATTTTTACAGAAATACTTATTTTTACTGCTTCCTTGATTCATTATTGTCATACTCTCACTTACGATTTTTTTCCACTCATAGTGTCCCCTTCAATATTTTTTGTAGTTAATTTAGTGGTCATGAACTCTTTTAGTTTGTGTGGCTAAGAAACTCTTTTTCTCCCCTTCTTTTCTGAAGGATAGGCTTGCTGGATAAATTATTCCTTGCTGCAGATTTTTCTCATTCAGCACTTTGAATATTTAACGCCACTTTCTTCTGTCCTGCATAGTTTCTGCTGAAAACTCAGCTGATAGCTTTATGGGCTTTCCCTTGCATGTTACCTGTCTTCTTTTATCTTGCTGCTTTAAATGTTTTTTCTTTATCACTACCTTTTCCCATTTGGATTACTATGTGTCTTGATGTGGACCTCCTTCGGTTGACTTTGTGGGAGGGGATCTCTATGCCTTATGGATTTGTATAGGTTTCCTTCACCAGATTAGGTTAAGTTTTCAGCTCTTCTTTGCTCAAATAGATTTTCTGCCCCCTTTTCCCCCTTTTCACCTTCTGGGATCCCTCTAATGTGGGTGTTGTTACACTGGATGGAGTCACTGAATTCCCTAAGTCTCTTCTCATTTTTGCATACTTCTTTTTCCTCTCATTTGTTCCGCTTGATTACTTTCCATTACTGTCTTCTAGTTCATTAATTTGTTCCTCTGCTTCGTCCATCCTGCTAATTATTCTATCTAGTATATTCTTCATTTCATTTCTTGTGTTCCACATCTCTGATTATTTCTTTCATATCTCTTTGTTAAGAGTCTCAATGATGTTCCCCCTTCTGATGTCCTCCCTCTTTTCATTTCCCCAGTGAGTATCTTTATAATTGTTATCTTAAATTTTCTGTCAGGCATGTTCCTTATATCCATTTTGTTTAGGTCTCTTGCTGTGGCTTTGTCCTCTTCTTTCGTTTAGGACATAGTCCTCTGTCTGCTCATTTGGCCTACTTCTCAGAGAATATCTCTCGGTGAGGAAGGTCAGATATATTGCTTGTTCTGGAAAATACGGGGCAGAACATACATTTTTAACTTGGTGATGCTGGTTCTCCTCTGAAGGTAATGCATAGCAACAACAGAGACTGGATCTGGACTGTGTCATTGTGCACAACACATGGGGTGTGCTGTTTTAACAAGATGCATGCGTGTTCTGTGGGTGATGGGGAGACATATTGTTGTCAAGGATTGTGTGGGTCTTATCAGGGAGGGTATCCACAGCACTGGGACTGAAGCAGGTGTGGTAGGTGTGGGGATGGGCCATGGTTTATGCAAGTTAGTGATTGCTAGATTGTGCTTGATCTTGCAGGTAGGTGTGTGTTTATAATGAGGGGCCGTAGAGGGAAATGGAACCTGCCAGCTCCTTTGTTCCTGGACAAGTCCCTTAGCAAACTCTGAGTTCAGGAACTATGTCTCCCTTGTTTAATCCTCAAGCACGTTTCAACCTGCTTCACCCAAGCTTCTCCAGACTGTTTGCTGTGCTTTCTCTTTAAGGACAGATCTCAGCTTCCGATCACCTTCTGTGCTCTCTCAGAGCTGAGACAGCTGATTTTTAAAAGTTCCAAGCTTTAAGTCTGCTGGTTGTATACGCTCACAAATGTCATCCCTTCTGATTTTCAAAGCCACAAGCTATGAGGATGTCTCTACGCTTTAGAGGCTCCCCGGTGTAGTAGTTTGTTTCTGGCCCCTCTGTGACTGTGGTTCCCTCCCTCTGGTGGTCAGAAATACGGGGTTTAGATTCCTACAGAGTCCTTGTCCTTCCTACCATCTTTGATGTGATTTCCTCTCTCCATTTAGTTGTAGAGTTTTTTTGGGAAATCTGAAGGTCCATTTCTGGGTGACTCTGGTGTGAGTGTGATCTAGTTGTATCTGTGGGATGAGGTGAGTTTAGGGTCCTTCTACTCTGCCATCTTCCCCACAATTCAGTTTATTTTGTCTCATAAAAATATTACGACTCCAACTTTCTTTTCACTTCCATTTGCATCATAAATCGTTTTGTTTCCCATTACTTCGAATCTGCTTTTATTTTTAGGTCTGAAGTGATTCTCTGGTAGGCAGCATAGAGATGGGTCTTGCTTCCTCTTTACAGTCTAAGTTTTCTGATTGGGATATTTAGTCCTTTTTTGTTAAAGCAATCATTGATAAAGTATTTGTATCTCTGTAGTTTACTTCACAAGGAAAAGTGTGAAAGGCTTCGCTCTGAGAAGGAGGTCTGCGTGGACGCCTCTTTCAACTCACGGCTTGTTTCTGGCTTTCGGAAGGCTTCTCAAGGGTGTGTACGGAAGCCTACGGAAAAAGCGCCTACACTTCACTCTCCGGGGGGAATAAAAGCAAGAACCCAAAAGCATCAGTGAGAAACCGTCACTCAACGAACACCTTCTTTCCTGACGAGACAGAAACATGTTCAACTCTGTGTGTGTGTGTGTGTGTGTGTGTGTGTGTGTGTGTGTGTGTGCGCGCGCGCGCGTGAGGGAATAAGGAATGTGCCATGCACTCCCCTGGGAAAAGCAAGTCTGCGTATACGGCAACTCTCCACTAACATATTCAGGTATCCTTGAGAGAGAAGCATTTCCAAAAGTGGGTGTGGAAGCATCATGAATGTGCCGTAAGCTTTACTACCGTTCAACACCCAAACTCAACACCCAAAAAACAAATAAGCGAGTCAAGAAATGGGCAGAAGATATGAACAGATATTTCTCCAAAGAAGACACACAAATGGCCAACAGACATATGACAAACTGCTCAACATCACTTGGCATGGGGAAAAAGAAATCCAAATGACAGTGAGATACCACTTGACACCAGTCAGAATTGCAAAAATTAACAAGCGGAGAAATAACAAATGTTGGTGAGGAGAAAGGGGAACTCTCTTACACTTCTACGTGGGAATGAAAACTGGTACAGCCACTTTGGAAAACAATATGGAGGTTCCTCAAGAACTTAAAACAGAGCTCCCTTACAACCCAGCAATTTTATTTACCCCAAAGCTACCAATGTAGTGATCTGAAGGGGCAACTGCACCCCGAATGTTTATAGCAACATTGTCCACAATAGCCAAACCGTGGAAGGAACCAAGACATCCATCGACAGATAAATGGATAAAGAAAACATGGTATATAGATATACAATGGAATATGACTCAGCCATCAGAAAGGATCAATATTGAGCATATCGATGTGGATGGCACTGGAGGGTATTATGCTGAGCAAAATAAGTCAGTCAGAGAAAAACAATTATTATATGGTTTTACTCATATGTGGAATAGAAGGAACAGCACAGAGGATCATAGGGGAAGGGAGGGAAAATGAATGCAAAGAAACCAGAGAGGAAGAAAATCCATGACAGGTTCCTAACTATTGGAAACCAACTGAGGGTTGCTGGAGGAAAGGTGGCTGGGGAGATGGGGTAACTGTGTGATGGGCATTAAGGAATGCCTGTGATGTGATGAACACTGGGTGTTATACACAACTGATGAATTGTGGAACGCTACATTTGAAACTACTGGTGTACTCTATGTTGGCTCATTCAATTTCAATTTTAAAAAAGTCTATTTGGTCTGATATAAGGATTGCTACTCTGACTTCTTTTGACATCCACTTGCATGATTAATGTTTCTCCATCTCTTAATTTCCATCTGCAGGTGTCTTTAGGTGTGAAATCTTTTATATATATAGACAAACTCTGTCATGCTCTTTTGCTTGGAGCATTTAGTCCATTTACATTCAAACTGATTATCATTAGACATGTATTTATTGATGTTTTGTTACTTGTTTCATAGTTTTTTGTGTAGTTTTTCTCTGATCCTTTCTTCTCTTGCTCTCTCTCTCATGGTTTGCTCGTTTTCTTTAATGATATTCTTGGATTTCTTTCCCTTTATCTTTTGCATGTGTATTAGTGCTTTGGGTTTGTGGTGACCCCCTGGATTATATATAGCCTTTTCGGTCTATATTAAGTTGAATGCTGTTTAAGTTCAAACCCACTGTTGACTCCTCCTCATGTGTTAGGGTATATGTTTTCATATTTTACATACTTTTATTTTGTGAATCCCTTAACTGATTTTTACAGAAATACTTATTTTTACTGCTTCCTTGATTCATTATTGTCATACTCTCACTTACGATTTTTTTCCACTCATAGTGTCCCCTTCAATATTTTTTGTAGTTAATTTAGTGGTCATGAACTCTTTTAGTTTGTGTGGCTAAGAAACTCTTTTTCTCCCCTTCTTTTCTGAAGGATAGGCTTGCTGGATAAATTATTCCTTGCTGCAGATTTTTCTCATTCAGCACTTTGAATATTTAACGCCACTTTCTTCTGTCCTGCATAGTTTCTGCTGAAAACTCAGCTGATAGCTTTATGGGCTTTCCCTTGCATGTTACCTGTCTTCTTTTATCTTGCTGCTTTAAATGTTTTTTCTTTATCACTACCTTTTCCCATTTGGATTACTATGTGTCTTGATGTGGACCTCCTTCGGTTGACTTTGTGGGAGGGGATCTCTATGCCTTATGGATTTGTATAGGTTTCCTTCACCAGATTAGGTTAAGTTTTCAGCTCTTCTTTGCTCAAATAGATTTTCTGCCCCCTTTTCCCCCTTTTCACCTTCTGGGATCCCTCTAATGTGGGTGTTGTTACACTGGATGGAGTCACTGAATTCCCTAAGTCTCTTCTCATTTTTGCATACTTCTTTTTCCTCTCATTTGTTCCGCTTGATTACTTTCCATTACTGTCTTGTAGTTCATTAATTTGTTCCTCTGCTTCGTCCATCCTGCTAATTATTCTATCTAGTATATTCTTCATTTCATTTCTTGTGTTCCACATCTCTGATTATTTCTTTCATATCTCTTTGTTAAGAGTCTCAATGATGTTCCCCCTTCTGATGTCCTCCCTCTTTTCATTTCCCCAGTGAGTATCTTTATAATTGTTATCTTAAATTTTCTGTCAGGCATGTTCCTTATATCCATTTTGTTTAGGTCTCTTGCTGTGGCTTTGTCCTCTTCTTTCGTTTAGGACATAGTCCTCTGTCTGCTCATTTGGCCTACTTCTCAGAGAATATCTCTCGGTGAGGAAGGTCAGATATATTGCTTGTTCTGGAAAATACGGGGCAGAACATACATTTTTAACTTGGTGATGCTGGTTCTCCTCTGAAGGTAATGCATAGCAACAACAGAGACTGGATCTGGACTGTGTCATTGTGCACAACACATGGGGTGTGCTGTTTTAACAAGATGCATGCGTGTTCTGTGGGTGATGGGGAGACATATTGTTGTCAAGGATTGTGTGGGTCTTATCAGGGAGGGTATCCACAGCACTGGGACTGAAGCAGGTGTGGTAGGTGTGGGGATGGGCCATGGTTTATGCAAGTTAGTGATTGCTAGATTGTGCTTGATCTTGCAGGTAGGTGTGTGTTTATAATGAGGGGCCGTAGAGGGAAATGGAACCTGCCAGCTCCTTTGTTCCTGGACAAGTCCCTTAGCAAACTCTGAGTTCAGGAACTATGTCTCCCTTGTTTAATCCTCAAGCACGTTTCAACCTGCTTCACCCAAGCTTCTCCAGACTGTTTGCTGTGCTTTCTCTTTAAGGACAGATCTCAGCTTCCGATCACCTTCTGTGCTCTCTCAGAGCTGAGACAGCTGATTTTTAAAAGTTCCAAGCTTTAAGTCTGCTGGTTGTATACGCTCACAAATGTCATCCCTTCTGATTTTCAAAGCCACAAGCTATGAGGATGTCTCTACGCTTTAGAGGCTCCCCGGTGTAGTAGTTTGTTTCTGGCCCCTCTGTGACTGTGGTTCCCTCCCTCTGGTGGTCAGAAATACGGGGTTTAGATTCCTACAGAGTCCTTGTCCTTCCTACCATCTTTGATGTGATTTCCTCTCTCCATTTAGTTGTAGAGTTTTGTTGGGAAATCTGAAGGTCCATTTCTGGGTGACTCTGGTGTGAGTGTGATCTAGTTGTATCTGTGGGATGAGGTGAGTTTAGGGTCCTTCTACTCTGCCATCTTCCCCACAATTCAGTTTATTTTGTCTCATAAAAATATTACGACTCCAACTTTTTTTTCACTTCCATTTGCATCATAAATCGTTTTGTTTCCCATTACTTCGAATCTGCTTTTATTTTTAGGTCTGAAGTGATTCTCTGGTAGGCAGCATAGAGATGGGTCTTGCTTCCTCTTTACAGTCTAAGTTTTCTGATTGGGATATTTAGTCCTTTTTTGTTAAAGCAATCATTGATAAAGTATTTGTATCTCTGTAGTTTACTTCACAAGGAAAAGTGTGAAAGGCTTCGCTCTGAGAAGGAGGTCTGCGTGGACGCCTCTTTCAACTCACGGCTTGTTTCTGGCTGACGGAAGGCTTCTCAAGGGTGTGTACGGAAGCCTACGGAAAAAGCGCCTACACTTCACTCTCCGGGGGGAATAAAAGCAAGAACCCAAAAGCATCAGTGAGAAACCGTCACTCAACGAACACCTTCTTTCCTGACGAGACAGAAACATGTTCAACTCTGTGTGTGTGTGTGTGTGTGTGTGTGTGTGTGTGTGTGCGCGCGCGCGCATGAGGGAATAAGGAATGTGCCATGCACTCCCCTGGGAAAAGCAAGTCTGCGTATACGGCAACTCTCCACTAACATATTCAGGTATCCTTGAGAGAGAAGCATTTCCAAAAGTGGGTGTGGAAGCATCATGAATGTGCCGTAAGCTTTACTACCGTTCAACACCCAAACTCAACACCCAAAAAACAAATAAGCGAGTCAAGAAATGGGCAGAAGATATGAACAGCTATTTCTCCAAAGAAGACACACAAATGGCCAACAGACATATGACAAACTGCTCAACATCACTTGGCATGGGGAAAAAGAAATCCAAATGACAGTGAGATACCACTTCACACCAGTCAGAATTGCAAAAATTAACAAGCGGAGAAATAACAAATGTTGGTGAGGAGAAAGGGGAACTCTCTTACACTTCTACGTGGGAATGAAAACTGGTACAGCCACTTTGGAAAACAATATGGAGGTTCCTCAAGAACTTAAAACAGAGCTCCCTTACAACCCAGCAATTTTATTTACCCCAAAGCTACCAATGTAGTGATCTGAAGGGGCAACTGCACCCCGAATGTTTATAGCAACATTGTCCACAATAGCCAAACCGTGGAAGGAACCAAGACATCCATCGACAGATAAATGGATAAAGAAAACATGGTATATACATATACAATGGAATATGACTCAGCCATCAGAAAGGATCAATATTTAGCATATCGATGTGGATGGCACTGGAGGGTATTATGCTGAGCAAAATAAGTCAGTCAGAGAAAAACAATTATTATATGGTTTTACTCATATGTGGAATAGAAGGAACAGCACAGAGGATCATAGGGGAAGGGAGGGAAAATGAATGCGAAGAAACCAGAGAGGAAGAAAATCCATGACAGGTTCCTAACTATTGGAAACCAACTGAGGGTTGCTGGAGGAAAGGTGGCTGGGGAGATGGGGTAACTGTGTGATGGGCATTAAGGAATGCCTGTGATGTGATGAACACTGGGTGTTATACACAACTGATGAATTGTGGAACGCTACATTTGAAACTACTGGTGTACTCTATGTTGGCTAATTCAATTTCAATTTTAAAAAAGTCTATTTGGTCTGATATAAGGATTGCTACTCTGACTTCTTTTGACATCCACTTGCATGATTAATGTTTCTCCATCTCTTAATTTCCATCTGCAGGTGTCTTTAGGTGTGAAATCTTTTATATATATAGACAAACTCTGTCATGCTCTTTTGCTTGGAGCATTTAGTCCATTTACATTCAAACTGATTATCATTAGACATGTATTTATTGATGTTTTGTTACTTGTTTCATAGTTTTTTGTGTAGTTTTTCTCTGATCCTTTCTTCTCTTGCTCTCTCTCTCATGGTTTGCTCGTTTTCTTTAATGATATTCTTGGATTTCTTTCCCTTTATCTTTTGCATGTGTATTAGTGCTTTGGGTTTGTGGTGACCCCCTGGATTATATATAGCCTTTTCGGTCTATATTAAGTTGAATGCTGTTTAAGTTCAAACCCACTGTTGACTCCTCCTCATGTGTTAGGGTATATGTTTTCATATTTTACATACTTTTATTTTGTGAATCCCTTAACTGATTTTTACAGAAATACTTATTTTTACTGCTTCCTTGATTCATTATTGTCATACTCTCACTTACGATTTTTTTCCACTCATAGTGTCCCCTTCAATATTTTTTGTAGTTAATTTAGTGGTCATGAACTCTTTTAGTTTGTGTGGCTAAGAAACTCTTTTTCTCCCCTTCTTTTCTGAAGGATAGGCTTGCTGGATAAATTATTCCTTGCTGCAGATTTTTCTCATTCAGCACTTTGAATATTTAACGCCACTTTCTTCTGTCCTGCATAGTTTCTGCTGAAAACTCAGCTGATAGCTTTATGGGCTTTCCCTTGCATGTTACCTGTCTTCTTTTATCTTGCTGCTTTCAATGTTTTTTCTTTATCACTACCTTTTCCCATTTGGATTACTATGTGTCTTGATGTGGACCTCCTTCGGTTGACTTTGTGGGAGGGGATCTCTATGCCTTATGGATTTGTATAGGTTTCCTTCACCAGATTAGGTTAAGTTTTCAGCTCTTCTTTGCTCAAATAGATTTTCTGCCCCCTTTTCCCCCTTTTCACCTTCTGGGATCCCTCTAATGTGGGTGTTCTTACACTGGATGGAGTCACTGAATTCCCTAAGTCTCTTCTCATTTTTGCATACTTCTTTTTCCTCTCATTTGTTCCGCTTGATTACTTTCCATTACTGTCTTCTAGTTCATTAATTTGTTCCTCTGCTTCGTCCATCCTGCTAATTATTCTATCTAGTATATTCTTCATTTCATTTCTTGTGTTCCACATCTCTGATTATTTCTTTCATATCTCTTTGTTAAGAGTCTCAGTGATGTTCCCCCTTCTGATGTCCTCCCTCTTTTCATTTCCCCAGTGAGTATCTTTATAATTGTTATCTTAAATTTTCTGTCAGGCATGTTCCTTATATCCATTTTGTTTAGGTCTCTTGCTGTGGCTTTGTCCTCTTCT
This sequence comes from Eumetopias jubatus, assembly GCF_037043125.1. Taxonomy (NCBI): domain Eukaryota; kingdom Metazoa; phylum Chordata; class Mammalia; order Carnivora; family Otariidae; genus Eumetopias; species Eumetopias jubatus. The sequence goes on along the minus strand of NW_028274938.1, from coordinate 145,373 downwards.
TTCGTTTAGGACATAGTCCTCTGTCTGCTCATTTGGCCTACTTCTCAGAGAATATCTCTCGGTGAGGAAGGTCAGATATATTGCTTGTTCTGGAAAATACGGGGCAGAACATACATTTTTAACTTGGTGATGCTGGTTCTCCTCTGAAGGTAATGCATAGCAACAACAGAGACTGGATCTGGACTGTGTCATTGTGCACAACACATGGGGTGTGCTGTTTTAACAAGATGCATGCGTGTTCTGTGGGTGATGGGGAGACATATTGTTGTCAAGGATTGTGTGGGTCTTATCAGGGAGGGTATCCACAGCACTGGGACTGAAGCAGGTGTGGTAGGTGTGGGGATGGGCCATGGTTTATGCAAGTTAGTGATTGCTAGATTGTGCTTGATCTTGCAGGTAGGTGTGTGTTTATAATGAGGGGCCGTAGAGGGAAATGGAACCTGCCAGCTCCTTTGTTCCTGGACAAGTCCCTTAGCAAACTCTGAGTTCAGGAACTATGTCTCCCTTGTTTAATCCTCAAGCACGTTTCAACCTGCTTCACCCAAGCTTCTCCAGACTGTTTGCTGTGCTTTCTCTTTAAGGACAGATCTCAGCTTCCGATCACCTTCTGTGCTCTCTCAGAGCTGAGACAGCTGATTTTTAAAAGTTCCAAGCTTTAAGTCTGCTGGTTGTATACGCTCACAAATGTCATCCCTTCTGATTTTCAAAGCCACAAGCTATGAGGATGTCTCTACGCTTTAGAGGCTCCCCGGTGTAGTAGTTTGTTTCTGGCCCCTCTGTGACTGTGGTTCCCTCCCTCTGGTGGTCAGAAATACGGGGTTTAGATTCCTACAGAGTCCTTGTCCTTCCTACCATCTTGGATGTGATTTCCTCTCTCCATTTAGTTGTAGAGTTTTGTTGGGAAATCTGAAGGTCCATTTCTGGGTGACTCTGGTGTGAGTGTGATCTAGTTGTATCTGTGGGATGAGGTGAGTTTAGGGTCCTTCTACTCTGCCATCTTCCCCACAATTCAGTTTATTTTGTCTCATAAAAATATTACGACTCCATCTTTCTTTTCACTTCCATTTGCATCATAAATCGTTTTGTTTCCCATTACTTCGAATCTGCTTTTATTTTTAGGTCTGAAGTGATTCTCTGGTAGGCAGCATAGAGATGGGTCTTGCTTCCTCTTTACAGTCTAAGTTTTCTGATTGGGATATTTAGTCCTTTTTTGTTAAAGCAATCATTGATAAAGTATTTGTATCTCTCTAGTTTACTTCACAAGGAAAAGTGTGAAAGGCTTCGCTCTGAGAAGGAGGTCTGCGTGGACGCCTCTTTCAACTCACGGCTTGTTTCTGGCTGACGGAAGGCTTCTCAAGGGTGTGTACGGAAGCCTACGGAAAAAGCACCTACACTTCACTCTCCGGGGGGAATAAAAGCAAGAACCCAAAAGCATCAGTGAGAAACCGTCACTCAACGAACACCTTCTTTCCTGACGAGACAGAAACATGTTCAACTCTGTGTGTGTGTGTGTGTGTGTGTGTGTGTGTGTGTGTGTGTGTGCGCGCGCGCGCGTGAGGGAATAAGGAATGTGCCATTCACTCCCCTGGGAAAAGCAAGTCTGCGTATACGGCAACTCTCCACTAACATATTCAGGTATCCTTGAGAGAGAAGCATTTCCAAAAGTGGGTGTGGAAGCATCATGAATGTGCCGTAAGCTTTACTACCGTTCAACACCCAAACTCAACACCCAAAAAACAAATAAGCGAGTCAAGAAATGGGCAGAAGATATGAACAGATATTTCTCCAAAGAAGACACACAAATGGCCAACAGACATATGACAAACTGCTCAACATCACTTGGCATGGGGAAAAAGAAATCCAAATGACAGTGAGATACCACTTCACACCAGTCAGAATTGCAAAAATTAACAAGCGGAGAAATAACAAATGTTGGTGAGGAGAAAGGGGAAATCTCTTACACTTCTACGTGGGAATGAAAACTGGTACAGCCACTTTGGAAAACAATATGGAGGTTCCTCAAGAACTTAAAACAGAGCTCCCTTACAACCCAGCAATTTTATTTACCCCAAAGCTACCAATGTAGTGATCTGAAGGGGCAACTGCACCCCGAATGTTTATAGCAACATTGTCCACAATAGCCAAACCGTGGAAGGAACCAAGACATCCATCGACAGATAAATGGATAAAGAAAACATGGTATATAGATATACAATGGAATATGACTCAGCCATCAGAAAGGATCAATATTGAGCATATCGATGTGGATGGCACTGGAGGGTATTATGCTGAGCAAAATAAGTCAGTCAGAGAAAAACAATTATTATATGGTTTTACTCATATGTGGAATAGAAGGAACAGCACAGAGGATCATAGGGGAAGGGAGGGAAAATGAATGCGAAGAAACCAGAGAGGAAGAAAATCCATGACAGGTTCCTAACTATTGGAAACCAACTGAGGGTTGCTGGAGGAAAGGTGGCTGGGGAGATGGGGTAACTGTGTGACGGGCATTAAGGAATGCCTGTGATGTGATGAACACTGGGTGTTATACACAACTGATGAATTGTGGAACGCTACATTTGAAACTACTGGTGTACTCTATGTTGGCTAATTCAATTTCAATTTTAAAAAAGTCTATTTGGTCTGATATAAGGATTGCTTTTCTGACTTTTTTTGACATCCACTTGCATGATTAATGTTTCTCCATCTCTTAATTTCCATCTGCAGGTGTCTTTAGGTGTGAAATCTTTTATATATATAGACAAACTCTGTCATGCTCTTTTGCTTGGAGCATTTAGTCCATTTACATTCAAACTGATTATCATTAGACATGTATTTATTGATGTTTTGTTACTTGTTTCATAGTTTTTTGTGTAGTTTTTCTCTCATCCTTTCTTCTCTTGCTCTCTCTCTCATGGTTTGCTCGTTTTCTTTAATGATATTCTTGGATTTCTTTCCCTTTATCTTTTGCATGTGTATTAGTGCTTTGGGTTTGTGGTGACCCCCTGGATTATATATAGCCTTTTCGGTCTATATTAAGTTGAATGCTGTTTAAGTTCAAACCCACTGTTGACTCCTCCTCATGTGTTAGGGTATATGTTTTCATATTTTACATACTTTTATTTTGTGAATCCCTTAACTGATTTTTACAGAAATACTTATTTTTACTGCTTCCTTGATTCATTATTGTCATACTCTCACTTACGATTTTTTTCCACTCATAGTGTCCCCTTCAATATTTTTTGTAGTTAATTTAGTGGTCATGAACTCTTTTAGTTTGTGTGGCTAAGAAACTCTTTTTCTCCCCTTCTTTTCTGAAGGATAGGCTTGCTGGATAAATTATTCCTTGCTGCAGATTTTTCTCATTCAGCACTTTGAATATTTAACGCCACTTTCTTCTGTCCTGCATAGTTTCTGCTGAAAACTCAGCTGATAGCTTTATGGGCTTTCCCTTGCATGTTACCTGTCTTCTTTTATCTTGCTGCTTTAAATGTTTTTTCTTTATCACTACCTTTTCCCATTTGGATTACTATGTGTCTTGATGTGGACCTCCTTCGGTTGACTTTGTGGGAGGGGATCTCTATGCCTTATGGATTTGTATAGGTTTCCTTCACCAGATTAGGTTAAGTTTTCAGCTCTTCTTTGCTCAAATAGATTTTCTGCCCCCTTTTCCCCCTTTTCACCTTCTGGGATCCCTCTAATGTGGGTGTTGTTACACTGGATGGAGTCACTGAATTCCCTAAGTCTCTTCTCATTTTTGCATACTTCTTTTTCCTCTCATTTGTTCCGCTTGATTACTTTCCATTACTGTCTTCTAGTTCATTAATTTGTTCCTCTGCTTCGTCCATCCTGCTAATTATTCTATCTAGTATATTCTTCATTTCATTTCTTGTGTTCCACATCTCTGATTATTTCTTTCATATCTCTTTGTTAAGAGTCTCAATGATGTTCCCCCTTCTGATGTCCTCCCTCTTTTCATTTCCCCAGTGAGTATCTTTATAATTGTTATCTTAAATTTTCTGTCAGGCATGTTCCTTATATCCATTTTGTTTAGGTCTCTTGCTGTGGCTTTGTCCTCTTCTTTCGTTTAGGACATAGTCCTCTGTCTGCTCATTTGGCCTACTTCTCAGAGAATATCTCTCGGTGAGGAAGGTCAGATATATTGCTTGTTCTGGAAAATACGGGGCAGAACATACATTTTTAACTTGGTGATGCTGGTTCTCCTCTGAAGGTAATGCATAGCAACAACAGAGACTGGATCTGGACTGTGTCATTGTGCACAACACATGGGGTGTGCTGTTTTAACAAGATGCATGCGTGTTCTGTGGGTGATGGGGAGACATATTGTTGTCAAGGATTGTGTGGGTCTTATCAGGGAGGGTATCCACAGCACTGGGACTGAAGCAGGTGTGGTAGGTGTGGGGATGGGCCATGGTTTATGCAAGTTAGTGATTGCTTGATTGTGCTTGATCTTGCAGGTAGGTGTGTGTTTATAATGAGGGGCCGTAGAGGGAAATGGAACCTGCCAGCTCCTTTGTTCCTGGACAAGTCCCTTAGCAAACTCTGAGTTCAGGAACTATGTCTCCCTTGTTTAATCCTCAAGCACGTTTCAACCTGCTTCACCCAAGCTTCTCCAGACTGTTTGCTGTGCTTTCTCTTTAAGGACAGATCTCAGCTTCCGATCACCTTCTGTGCTCTCTCAGAGCTGAGACAGCTGATTTTTAAAAGTTCCAAGCTTTAAGTCTGCTGGTTGTATACGCTCACAAATGTCATCCCTTCTGATTTTCAAAGCCATAAGCTATGAGGATGTCTCTACGCTTTAGAGGCTCCCCGGTGTAGTAGTTTGTTTCTGGCCCCTCTGTGACTGTGGTTCCCTCCCTCTGGTGGTCAGAAATACGGGGTTTAGATTCCTACAGAGTCCTTGTCCTTCCTACCATCTTTGATGTGATTTCCTCTCTCCATTTAGTTGTAGAGTTTTGTTGGGAAATCTGAAGGTCCATTTCTGGGTGACTCTGGTGTGAGTGTGATCTAGTTGTATCTGTGGGATGAGGTGAGTTTAGGGTCCTTCTACTCTGCCATCTTCCCCACAATTCAGTTTATTTTGTCTCATAAAAATATTACGACTCCAACTTTCTTTTCACTTCCATTTGCATCATAAATCGTTTTGTTTCCCATTACTTCGAATCTGCTTTTATTTTTAGGTCTGAAGTGATTCTCTGGTAGGCAGCATAGAGATGGGTCTTGCTTCCTCTTTACAGTCTATGTTTTCTGATTGGGATATTTAGTCCTTTTTTGTTAAAGCAATCATTGATAAAGTATTTGTATCTCTGTAGTTTACTTCACAAGGAAAAGTGTGAAAGGCTTCGCTCTGAGAAGGAGGTCTGCGTGGACGCCTCTTTCAACTCACGGCTTGTTTCTGGCTGACGGAAGGCTTCTCAAGGGTGTGTATGGAAGCCTACGGAAAAAGCGCCTACACTTCACTCTCCGGGGGGAATAAAAGCAAGAACCCAAAAGCATCAGTGAGAAACCGTCACTCAACGAACACCTTCTTTCCTGACGAGACAGAAACATGTTCAACTCTGTGTGTGTGTGTGTGTGTGTGTGTGTGTGTGTGTGTGTGTGTGCGCGCGCGCGCGCGTGAGGGAATAAGGAATGTGCCATGCACTCCCCTGGGAAAAGCAAGTCTGCGTATACGGCAACTCTACACTAACATATTCAGGTATCCTTGAGAGAGAAGCATTTCCAAAGGTGGGTGTGGAAGCATCATGAATGTGCCGTAAGCTTTACTACCGTTCAACACCCAAAAAACAAATAAGCGAGTCAAGAAATGGGCAGAAGATATGAACAGATATTTCTCCAAAGAAGACACACAAATGGCCAACAGACATATGACAAACTGCTCAACATCACTTGGCATGGGGAAAAAGAAATCCAAATGACAATGAGATACCACTTCACACCAGTCAGAATTGCAAAAATTAACAAGCGGAGAAATAACAAATGTTGGTGAGGAGAAAGGGGAACTCTCTTACACTTCTAAGTGGGAATGAAAACTGGTACAGCCACTTTGGAAAACAATATGGAGGTTCCTCAAGAACTTAAAACAGAGCTCCCTTATAACCCAGCAATTTTATTTACCCCAAAGCTACCAATGTAGTGATCTGAAGGGGCAACTGCACCCCGAATGTTTATAGCAACATTGTCCACAATAGCCAAACCGTGGAAGGAACCAAGACATCCATCGACAGATAAATGGATAAAGAAAACATGGTATATACATATACAATGGAATATGACTCAGCCATCAGAAAGGATCAATATTGAGCATATCGATGTGGATGGCACTGGAGGGTATTATGCTGAGCAAAATAAGTCAGTCAGAGAAAAACAATTATTATATGGTTTTACTCATATGTGGAATAGAAGGAACAGCACAGAGGATCATAGGGGAAGGGAGGGAAAATGAATGCGAAGAAACCAGAGAGGAAGAAAATCCATGACAGGTTCCTAACTATTGGAAACCAACTGAGGGTTGCTGGAGGAAAGGTGGCTGGGGAGATGGGGTAACTGTGTGATGGGCATTAAGGAATGCCTGTGATGTGATGAACACTGGGTGTTATACACAACTGATGAATTGTGGAACGCTACATTTGAAACTACTGGTGTACTCTATGTTGGCTAATTCAATTTCAATTTTAAAAAACTCTATTTGGTCTGATATAAGGATTGCTACTCTGACTTCTTTTGACATCCACTTGCATGATTAATGTTTCTCCATCTCTTAATTTCCATCTGCAGGTGTCTTTAGGTGTGAAATCTTTTATATATATAGACAAACTCTGTCATGCTCTTTTGCTTGGAGCATTTAGTCCATTTACATTCAAACTGATTATCATTAGACATGTATTTATTGATGTTTTGTTACTTGTTTCATAGTTTTTTGTGTAGTTTTTCTCTGATCCTTTCTTCTCTTGCTCTCTCTCTCATGGTTTGCTCGTTTTCTTTAATGATATTCTTGGATTTCTTTCCCTTTATCTTTTGCATGTGTATTAGTGCTTTGGGTTTGTGGTGACCCCCTGGATTATATATAGCCTTTTCGGTCTATATTAAGTTGAATGCTGTTTAAGTTCAAACCCACTGTTGACTCCTCCTCATGTGTTAGGGTATATGTTTTCATATTTTACATACTTTTATTTTGTGAATCCCTTAACTGATTTTTACAGAAATACTTATTTTTACTGCTTCCTTGATTCATTATTGTCATACTCTCACTTACGATTTTTTTCCACTCATAGTGTCCCCTTCAATATTTTTTGTAGTTAATTTAGTGGTCATGAACTCTTTTAGTTTGTGTGGCTAAGAAACTCTTTTTCTCCCCTTCTTTTCTGAAGGATAGGCTTGCTGGATAAATTATTCCTTGCTGCAGATTTTTCTCATTCAGCACTTTGAATATTTAACGCCACTTTCTTCTGTCCTGCATAGTTTCTGCTGAAAACTCAGCTGATAGCTTTATGGGCTTTCCCTTGCATGTTACCTGTCTTCTTTTATCTTGCTGCTTTCAATGTTTTTTCTTTATCACTACCTTTTCCCATTTGGATTACTATGTGTCTTGATGTGGACCTCCTTCGGTTGACTTTGTGGGAGGGGATCTCTATGCCTTATGGATTTGTATAGGTTTCCTTCACCAGATTAGGTTAAGTTTTCAGCTCTTCTTTGCTCGAATAGATTTTCTGCCCCCTTTTCCCCCTTTTCACCTTCTGGGATCCCTCTAATGTGGGTGTTGTTACACTGGATGGAGTCACTGAATTCCCTAAGTCTCTTCTCATTTTTGCATACTTCTTTTTCCTCTCATTTGTTCCGCTTGATTACTTTCCATTACTGTCTTCTAGTTCATTAATTTGTTCCTCTGCTTCGTCCATCCTGCTAATTATTCTATCTAGTATATTCTTCATTTCATTTCTTGTGTTCCACATCTCTGATTATTTCTTTCATATCTCTTTGTTAAGAGTCTCAATGATGTTCCCCCTTCTGATGTCCTCCCTCTTTTCATTTCCCCAGTGAGTATCTTTATAATTGTTATCTTAAATTTTCTGTCAGGCATGTTCCTTATATCCATTTTGTTTAGGTCTCTTGCTGTGGCTTTGTCCTCTTCTTTCGTTTAGGACATAGTCCTCTGTCTGCTCATTTGGCCTACTTCTCAGAGAATATCTCTCGGTGAGGAAGGTCAGATATATTGCTTGTTCTGGAAAATACGGGGCAGAACATACATTTTTAACTTGGTGATGCTGGTTCTCCTCTGAAGGTAGTGCATAGCAACAACAGAGACTGGATCTGGACTGTGTCATTGTGCACAACACATGGGGTGTGCTGTTTTAACAAGATGCATGCGTGTTCTGTGGGTGATGGGGAGACATATTGTTGTCAAGGATTGTGTGGGTCTTATCAGGGAGGGTATCCACAGCACTGGGACTGAAGCAGGTGTGGTAGGTGTGGGGATGGGCCATGGTTTATGCAAGTTAGTGATTGCTAGATTGTGCTTGATCTTGCAGGTAGGTGTGTGTTTATAATGAGGGGCCGTAGAGGGAAATGGAACCTGCCAGCTCCTTTGTTCCTGCACAAGTCCCTTAGCAAACTCTGAGTTCAGGAACTATGTCTCCCTTGTTTAATCCTCAAGCACGTTTCAACCTGCTTCACCCAAGCTTCTCCAGACTGTTTGCTGTGCTTTCTCTTTAAGGACAGATCTCAGCTTCCGATCACCTTCTGTGCTCTCTCAGAGCTGAGACAGCTGATTTTTAAAAGTTCCAAGCTTTAAGTCTGCTGGTTGTATACGCTCACAAATGTCATCCCTTCTGATTTTCAAAGCCACAAGCTATGAGGATGTCTCTACGCTTTAGAGGCTCCCCGGTGTAGTAGTTTGTTTCTGGCCCCTCTGTGACTGTGGTTCCCTCCCTCTGGTGGTCAGAAATACGGGGTTTAGATTCCTACAGAGTCCTTGTCCTTCCTACCATCTTTGATGTGATTTCCTCTCTCCATTTAGTTGTAGAGTTTTGTTGGAAATCTGAAGGTCCATTTCTGGGTGACTCTGGTGTGAGTGTGATCTAGTTGTATCTGTGGGATGAGGTGAGTTTAGGGTCCTTCTACTCTGCCATCTTCCCCACAATTCAGTTTATTTTGTCTCATAAAAATATTACGACTCCAACTTTCTTTTCACTTCCATTTGCATCATAAATCGTTTTGTTTCCCATTACTTCGAATCTGCTTTTATTTTTAGGTCTGAAGTGATTCTCTGGTAGGCAGCATAGAGATGGGTCTTGCTTCCTCTTTACAGTCTATGTTTTCTGATTGGGATATTTAGTCCTTTTTTGTTAAAGCAATCATTGATAAAGTATTTGTATCTCTGTAGTTTACTTCACAAGGAAAAGTGTGAAAGGCTTCGCTCTGAGAAGGAGGTCTGCGTGGACGCCTCTTTCAACTCACGGCTTGTTTCTGGCTGACGGAAGGCTTCTCAAGGGTGTGTACGGAAGCCTACGGAAAAAGCGCCTACACTTCACTCTCCGGGGGGAATAAAAGCAAGAACCCAAAAGCATCAGTGAGAAACCGTCACTCAACGAACACCTTCTTTCCTGACGAGACAGAAACATGTTCAACTCTGTGTGTGTGTGTGTGTGTGTGTGCGCGCGCGCGCGCGTGAGGGAATAAGGAATGTGCCATGCACTCACCTGGGAAAAGCAAGTCTGCGTATACGGCAACTCTCCACTAACATATTCAGGTATCCTTGAGAGAGAAGCATTTCCAAAAGTGGGTGTGGAAGCATCATGAATGTGCCGTAAGCTTTACTACCGTTCAACACCCAAACTCAACACCCAAAAAACAAATAAGCGAGTCAAGAAATGGGCAGAAGATATGAACAGATATTTCTCCAAAGAAGACACACAAATGGCCAACAGACATATGACAAACTGCTCAACATCACTTGGCATGGGGAAAAAGAAATCCAAATGACAGTGAGATACCACTTCACACCAGTCAAAATTGCAAAAATTAACAAGCGGAGAAATAACAAATGTTGGTGAGGAGAAAGGGGAAGTCTCTTACACTTCTACGTGGGAATGAAAACTGGTACAGCCACTTTGGAAAACAATATGGAGGTTCCTCAAGAACTTAAAACAGAGCTCCCTTACAACCCAGCAATTTTATTTACCCCAAAGCTACCAATGTAGTGATCTGAAGGGGCAACTGCACCCCGAATGTTTATAGCAACATTGTCCACAATAGCCAAACCGTGGAAGGAACCAAGACATCCATCGACAGATAAATGGATAAAGAAAACATGGTATATACATATACAATGGAATATGACTCAGCCATCAGAAAGGATCAATATTGAGCATATCGATGTGGATGGCACTGGAGGGTATTATGCTGAGCAAAATAAGTCAGTCAGAGAAAAACAATTATTATATGGTTTTACTCATATGTGGAATAGAAGGAACAGCACAGAGGATCATAGGGGAAGGGAGGGAAAATGAATGCGAAGAAACCAGAGAGGAAGAAAATCCATGACAGGTTCCTAACTATTGGAAACCAACTGAGGGTTGCTGGAGGAAAGGTGGCTGGGGAGATGGGGTAACTGTGTGATGGGCATTAAGGAATGCCTGTGATGTGATGAACACTGGGTGTTATACACAACTGATGAATTGTGGAACGCTACATTTGAAACTACTGGTGTACTCTATGTTGGCTAATTCAATTTCAATTTTAAAAAAGTCTATTTGGTCTGATATAAGGATTGCTACTCTGACTTCTTTTGACATCCACTTGCATGATTAATGTTTCTCCATCTCTTAATTTCCATCTGCAGGTGTCTTTAGGTGTGAAATCTTTTATATATATAGACAAACTCTGTCATGCTCTTTTGCTTGGAGCATTTAGTCCATTTACATTCAAACTGATTATCATTAGACATGTATTTATTGATGTTTTGTTACTTGTTTCATAGTTTTTTGTGTAGTTTTTCTCTGATCCTTTCTTCTCTTGCTCTCTCTCTCATGGTTTGCTCGTTTTCTTTAATGATATTCTTGGATTTCTTTCCCTTTATCTTTTGCATGTGTATTAGTGCTTTGGGTTTGTGGTGACCCCCTGGATTATATATAGCCTTTTCGGTCTATATTAAGTTGAATGCTGTTTAAGTTCAAACCCACTGTTGACTCCTCCTCATGTGTTAGGGTATATGTTTTCATATTTTACATACTTTTATTTTGTGAATCCCTTAACTGATTTTTACAGAAATACTTATTTTTACTGCTTCCTTGATTCATTATTTTCATACTCTCACTTACGATTTTTTTCCACTCATAGTGTCCCCTTCAATATTTTTTGTAGTTAATTTAGTGGTCATGAACTCTTTTAGTTTGTGTGGCTAAGAAACTCTTTTTCTCCCCTTCTTTTCTGAAGGATAGGCTTGCTGGATAAATTATTCCTTGCTGCAGATTTTTCTCATTCAGCACTTTGAATATTTAACGCCACTTTCTTCTGTCCTGCATAGTTTCTGCTGAAAACTCAGCTGATAGCTTTATGGGCTTTCCCTTGCATGTTACCTGTCTTCTTTTATCTTGCTGCTTTCAATGTTTTTTCTTTATCACTACCTTTTCCCATTTGGATTACTATGTGTCTTGATGTGGACCTCCTTCGGTTGACTTTGTGGGAGGGGATCTCTATGCCTTATGGATTTGTATAGGTTTCCTTCACCAGATTAGGTTAAGTTTTCAGCTCTTCTTTGCTCGAATAGATTTTCTGCCCCCTTTTCCCCCTTTTCACCTTCTGGGATCCCTCTAATGTGGGTGTTGTTACACTGGATGGAGTCACTGAATTCCCTAAGTCTCTTCTCATTTTTGCATACTTCTTTTTCCTCTCATTTGTTCCGCTTGATTACTTTCCATTACTGTCTTCTAGTTCATTAATTTGTTCCTCTGCTTCGTCCATCCTGCTAATTATTCTATCTAGTATATTCTTCATTTCATTTCTTGTGTTCCACATCTCTGATTATTTCTTTCATATCTCTTTGTTAAGAGTCTCAATGATGTTCCCCCTTCTGATGTCCTCCCTCTTTTCATTTCCCCAGTGAGTATCTTTATAATTGTTATCTTAAATTTTCTGTCAGGCATGTTCCTTATATCCATTTTGTTTAGGTCTCTTGCTGTGGCTTTGTCCTCTTCTTTCGTTTAGGACATAGTCCTCTGTCTGCTCATTTGGCCTACTTCTCAGAGAATATCTCTCGGTGAGGAAGGTCAGATATATTGCTTGTTCTGGAAAATACGGGGCAGAACATACATTTTTAACTTGGTGATGCTGGTTCTCCTCTGAAGGTAGTGCATAGCAACAACAGAGACTGGATCTGGACTGTGTCATTGTGCACAACACATGGGGTGTGCTGTTTTAACAAGATGCATGCGTGTTCTGTGGGTGATGGGGAGACATATTGTTGTCAAGGATTGTGTGGGTCTTATCAGGGAGGGTATCCACAGCACTGGGACTGAAGCAGGTGTGGTAGGTGTGGGGATGGGCCATGGTTTATGCAAGTTAGTGATTGCTAGATTTTGCTTGATCTTGCAGGTAGGTGTGTGTTTATAATGAGGGGCCGTAGAGGGAAATGGAACCTGCCAGCTCCTTTGTTCCTGGACAAGTCCCTTAGCAAACTCTGAGTTCAGGAACTATGTCTCCCTTGTTTAATCCTCAAGCACGTTTCAACCTGCTTCACCCAAGCTTCTCCAGACTGTTTGCTGTGCTTTCTCTTTAAGGACAGATCTCAGCTTCCGATCACCTTCTGTGCTCTCTCAGAGCTGAGACAGCTGATTTTTAAAAGTTCCAAGCTTTAAGTCTGCTGGTTGTATACGCTCACAAATGTCATCCCTTCTGATTTTCAAAGCCACAAGCTATGAGGATGTCTCTACGCTTTAGAGGCTCCCCGGTGTAGTAGTTTGTTTCTGGCCCCTCTGTGACTGTGGTTCCCTCCCTCTGGTGGTCAGAAATACGGGGTTTAGATTCCTACAGAGTCCTTGTCCTTCCTACCATCTTTGATGTGATTTCCTCTCTCCATTTAGTTGTAGAGTTTTGTTGGAAATCTGAAGGTCCATTTCTGGGTGACTCTGGTGTGAGTGTGATCTAGTTGTATCTGTGGGATGAGGTGAGTTTAGGGTCCTTCTACTCTGCCATCTTCCCCACAATTCAGTTTATTTTGTCTCATAAAAATATTACGACTCCAACTTTCTTTTCACTTCCATTTGCATCATAAATCGTTTTGTTTCCCATTACTTCGAATCTGCTTTTATTTTTAGGTCTGAAGTGATTCTCTGGTAGGCAGCATAGAGATGGGTCTTGCTTCCTCTTTACAGTCTATGTTTTCTGATTGGGATATTTAGTCCTTTTTTGTTAAAGCAATCATTGATAAAGTATTTGTATCTCTGTAGTTTACTTCACAAGGAAAAGTGTGAAAGGCTTCGCTCTGAGAAGGAGGTCTGCGAGGACGCCTCTTTCAACTCACGGCTTGTTTCTGGCTGACGGAAGGCTTCTCAAGGGTGTGTACGGAAGCCTACGGAAAAAGCGCCTACACTTCACTCTCCGGGGGGAATAAAAGCAAGAACCCAAAAGCATCAGTGAGAAACCGTCACTCAACGAACACCTTCTTTCCTGACGAGACAGAAACATGTTCAACTCTGTGTGTGTGTGTGTGTGTGTGTGTGCGCGCGCGCGCGTGAGGGAATAAGGAATGTGCCATGCACTCCCCTGGGAAAAGCAAGTCTGCGTATACGGCAACTCTCCACTAACATATTCAGGTATCCTTGAGAGAGAAGCATTTCCAAAAGTGGGTGTGGAAGCATCATGAATGTGCCGTAAGCTTTACTACCGTTCAACACCCAAACTCAACACCCAAAAAACAAATAAGCGAGTCAAGAAATGGGCAGAAGATATGAACAGATATTTCTCCAAAGAAGACACACAAATGGCCAACAGACATATGACAAACTGCTCAACATCACTTGGCATGGGGAAAAAGAAATCCAAATGACAGTGAGATACCACTTCACACCAGTCAGAATTGCAAAAATTAACAAGCGGAGAAATAACAAATGTTGGTGAGGAGAAAGGGGAACTCTCTTACACTTCTACGTGGGAATGAAAACTGGTACAGCCACTTTGGAAAACAATATGGAGGTTCCTCAAGAACTTAAAACAGAGCTCCCTTACAACCCAGCAATTTTATTTACCCCAAAGCTACCAATGTAGTGATCTGAAGGGGCAACTGCACCCCGAATGTTTATAGCAACATTGTCCACAATAGCCAAACCGTGGAAGGAACCAAGACATCCATCGACAGATAAATGGATAAAGAAAACATGGTATATACATATACAATGGAATATGACTCAGCCATCAGAAAGGATCAATATTTAGCATATCGATGTGGATGGCACTGGAGGGTATTATGCTGAGCAAAATAAGTCAGTCAGAGAAAAACAATTATTATATGGTTTTACTCATATGTGGAATAGAAGGAACAGCACAGAGGATCATAGGGGAAGGGAGGGAAAATGAATGCGAAGAAACCAGAGAGGAAGAAAATCCATGACAGGTTCCTAACTATTGGAAACCAACTGAGGGTTGCTGGAGGAAAGGTGGCTGGGGAGATGGGGTAACTGTGTGATGGGCATTAAGGAATGCCTGTGATGTGATGAACACTGGGTGTTATACACAACTGATGAATTGTGGAACGCTACATTTGAAACTACTGGTGTACTCTATGTTGGCTCATTCAATTTCAATTTTAAAAAAGTCTATTTGGTCTGATATAAGGATTGCTACTCTGACTTCTTTTGACATCCACTTGCATGATTAATGTTTCTCCATCTCTTAATTTCCATCTGCAGGTGTCTTTAGGTGTGAAATCTTTTATATATATAGACAAACTCTGTCATGCTCTTTTGCTTGGAGCATTTAGTCCATTTACATTCAAACTGATTATCATTAGACATGTATTTATTGATGTTTTGTTACTTGTTTCATAGTTTTTTGTGTAGTTTTTCTCTGATCCTTTCTTCTCTTGCTCTCTCTCTCATGGTTTGCTCGTTTTCTTTAATGATATTCTTGGATTTCTTTCCCTTTATCTTTTGCATGTGTATTAGTGCTTTGGGTTTGTGGTGACCCCCTGGATTATATATAGCCTTTTCGGTCTATATTAAGTTGAATGCTGTTTAAGTTCAAACCCACTGTTGACTCCTCCTCATGTGTTAGGGTATATGTTTTCATATTTTACATACTTTTATTTTGTGAATCCCTTAACTGATTTTTACAGAAATACTTATTTTTACTGCTTCCTTGATTCATTATTGTCATACTCTCACTTACGATTTTTTTCCACTCATAGTGTCCCCTTCAATATTTTTTGTAGTTAATTTAGTGGTCATGAACTCTTTTAGTTTGTGTGGCTAAGAAACTCTTTTTCTCCCCTTCTTTTCTGAAGGATAGGCTTGCTGGATAAATTATTCCTTGCTGCAGATTTTTCTCATTCAGCACTTTGAATATTTAACGCCACTTTCTTCTGTCCTGCATAGTTTCTGCTGAAAACTCAGCTGATAGCTTTATGGGCTTTCCCTTGCATGTTACCTGTCTTCTTTTATCTTGCTGCTTTCAATGTTTTTTCTTTATCACTACCTTTTCCCATTTGGATTACTATGTGTCTTGATGTGGACCTCCTTCGGTTGACTTTGTGGGAGGGGATCTCTATGCCTTATGGATTTGTATAGGTTTACTTCACCAGATTAGGTTAAGTTTTCAGCTCTTCTTTGCTCGAATAGATTTTCTGCCCCCTTTTCCCCCTTTTCACCTTCTGGGATCCCTCTAATGTGGGTGTTGTTACACTGGATGGAGTCACTGAATTCGCTAAGTCTCTTCTCATTTTTGCATACTTCTTTTTCCTCTCATTTGTTCCGCTTGATTACTTTCCATTACTGTCTTCTAGTTCATTAATTTGTTCCTCTGCTTCGTCCATCCTGCTAATTATTCTATCTAGTATATTCTTCATTTCATTTCTTGTGTTCCACATCTCTGATTATTTCTTTCATATCTCTTTGTTAAGAGTCTCAGTGATGTTCCCCCTTCTGATGTCCTCCCTCTTTTCATTTCCCCAGTGAGTATCTTTATAATTGTTATCTTAAATTTTCTGTCAGGCATGTTCCTTATATCCATTTTGTTTAGGTCTCTTGCTGTGGCTTTGTCCTCTTCTTTCGTTTAGGACATAGTCCTCTGTCTGCTCATTTGGCCTACTTCTCAGAGAATATCTCTCGGTGAGGAAGGTCAGATATATTGCTTGTTCTTGAAAATACGGGGCAGAACATACATTTTTAACTTGGTGATGCTGGTTCTCCTCTGAAGGTAATGCATAGCAACAACAGAGACTGGATCTGGACTGTGTCATTGTGCACAACACATGGGGTGTGCTGTTTTAACAAGATGCATGCGTGTTCTGTGGGTGATGGGGAGACATATTGTTGTCAAGGATTGTGTGGGTCTTATCAGGGAGGGTATCCACAGCACTGGGACTGAAGCAGGTGTGGTAGGTGTGGGGATGGGCCATGGTTTATGCAAGTTAGTGATTGCTAGATTGTGCTTGATCTTGCAGGTAGGTGTGTGTTTATAATGAGGGGCCGTAGAGGGAAATGGAACCTGCCAGCTCCTTTGTTCCTGGACAAGTCCCTTAGCAAACTCTGAGTTCAGGAACTATGTCTCCCTTGTTTAATCCTCAAGCACGTTTCAACCTGCTTCACCCAAGCTTCTCCAGACTGTTTGCTGTGCTTTCTCTTTAAGGACAGATCTCAGCTTCCGATCACCTTCTGTGCTCTCTCAGAGCTGAGACAGCTGATTTTTAAAAGTTCCAAGCTTTAAGTCTGCTGGTTGTATACGCTCACAAATGTCATCCCTTCTGATTTTCAAAGCCATAAGCTATGAGGATGTCTCTACGCTTTAGAGGCTCCCCGGTGTAGTAGTTTGTTTCTGGCCCCTCTGTGACTGTGGTTCCCTCCCTCTGGTGGTCAGAAATACGGGGTTTAGATTCCTACAGAGTCCTTGTCCTTCCTACCATCTTTGATGTGATTTCCTCTCTCCATTTAGTTGTAGAGTTTTGTTGGGAAACCTGAAGGTCCATTTCTGGGTGACTCTGGTGTGAGTGTGATCTAGTTGTATCTGTGGGATGAGGTGAGTTTAGGGTCCTTCTACTCTGCCATCTTCCCCACAATTCAGTTTATTTTGTCTCATAAAAATATTACGACTCCAACTTTCTTTTCACTTCCATTTGCATCATAAATCGTTTTGTTTCCCATTACTTCGAATCTGCTTTTATTTTTAGGTCTGAAGTGATTCTCTGGTAGGCAGCATAGAGATGGGTCTTGCTTCCTCTTTACAGTCTATGTTTTCTGATTGGGATATTTAGTCCTTTTTTGTTAAAGCAATCATTGATAAAGTATTTGTATCTCTGTAGTTTACTTCACAAGGAAAAGTGTGAAAGGCTTCGCTCTGAGAAGGAGGTCTGCGTGGACGCCTCTTTCAACTCACGGCTTGTTTCTGGCTGACGGAAGGCTTCTCAAGGGTGTGTACGGAAGCCTACGGAAAAAGCGCCTACACTTCACTCTCCGGGGGGAATAAAAGCAAGAACCCAAAAGCATCAGTGAGAAACCGTCACTCAACGAACACCTTCTTTCCTGACGAGACAGAAACATGTTCAACTCTGTGTGTGTGTGTGTGTGTGTGTGTGCGCGCGCGCGCGTGAGGGAATAAGGAATGTGCCATGCACTCCCCTGGGAAAAGCAAGTCTGCGTATACGGCAACTCTCCACTAACATATTCAGGTATCCTTGAGAGAGAAGCATTTCCAAAAGTGGGTGTGGAAGCATCATGAATGTGCCGTAAGCTTTACTACCGTTCAACACCCAAACTCAACACCCAAAAAACAAATAAGCGAGTCAAGAAATGGGCAGAAGATATGAACAGATATTTCTCCAAAGAAGACACACAAATGGCCAACAGACATATGACAAACTGCTCAACATCACTTGGCATGGGGAAAAAGAAATCCAAATGACAGTGAGATACCACTTCACACCAGTCAGAATTGCAAAAATTAACAAGCGGAGAAATAACAAATGTTGGTGAGGAGAAAGGGGAACTCTCTTACACTTCTACGTGGGAATGAAAACTGGTACAGCCACTTTGGAAAACAATATGGAGGTTCCTCAAGAACTTAAAACAGAGCTCCCTTACAACCCAGCAATTTTATTTACCCCAAAGCTACCAATGTAGTGATCTGAAGGGGCAACTGCACCCCGAATGTTTATAGCAACATTGTCCACAATAGCCAAACCGTGGAAGGAACCAAGACATCCATCGACAGATAAATGGATAAAGAAAACATGGTATATACATATACAATGGAATATGACTCAGCCATCAGAAAGGATCAATATTGAGCATATCGATGTGGATGGCACTGGAGGGTATTATGCTGAGCAAAATAAGTCAGTCAGAGAAAAACAATTATTATATGGTTTTACTCATATGTGGAATAGAAGGAACAGCACAGAGGATCATAGGGGAAGGGAGGGAAAATGAATGCGAAGAAACCAGAGAGGAAGAAAATCCATGACAGGTTCCTAACTATTGGAAACCAACTGAGGGTTGCTGGAGGAAAGGTGGCTGGGGAGATGGGGTAACTGTGTGATGGGCATTAAGGAATGCCTGTGATGTGATGAACACTGGGTGTTATACACAACTGATGAATTGTGGAACGCTACATTTGAAACTACTGGTGTACTCTATGTTGGCTCATTCAATTTCAATTTTAAAAAAGTCTATTTGGTCTGATATAAGGATTGCTACTCTGACTTCTTTTGACATCCACTTGCATGATTAATGTTTCTCCATCTCTTAATTTCCATCTGCAGGTGTCTTTAGGTGTGAAATCTTTTATATATATAGACAAACTCTGTCATGCTCTTTTGCTTGGAGCATTTAGTCCATTTACATTCAAACTGATTATCATTAGACATGTATTTATTGATGTTTTGTTACTTGTTTCATAGTTTTTTGTGTAGTTTTTCTCTGATCCTTTCTTCTCTTGCTCTCTCTCTCATGGTTTGCTCGTTTTCTTTAATGATATTCTTGGATTTCTTTCCCTTTATCTTTTGCATGTGTATTAGTGCTTTGGGTTTGTGGTGACCCCCTGGATTATATATAGCCTTTTCGGTCTATATTAAGTTGAATGCTGTTTAAGTTCAAACCCACTGTTGACTCCTCCTCATGTGTTAGGGTATATGTTTTCATATTTTACATACTTTTATTTTGTGAATCCCTTAACTGATTTTTACAGAAATACTTATTTTTACTGCTTCCTTGATTCATTATTGTCATACTCTCACTTACGATTTTTTTCCACTCATAGTGTCCCCTTCAATATTTTTTGTAGTTAATTTAGTGGTCATGAACTCTTTTAGTTTGTGTGGCTAAGAAACTCTTTTTCTCCCCTTCTTTTCTGAAGGATAGGCTTGCTGGATAAATTATTCCTTGCTGCAGATTTTTCTCATTCAGCACTTTGAATATTTAACGCCACTTTCTTCTGTCCTGCATAGTTTCTGCTGAAAACTCAGCTGATAGCTTTATGGGCTTTCCCTTGCATGTTACCTGTCTTCTTTTATCTTGCTGCTTTCAATGTTTTTTCTTTATCACTACCTTTTCCCATTTGGATTACTATGTGTCTTGATGTGGACCTCCTTCGGTTGACTTTGTGGGAGGGGATCTCTATGCCTTATGGATTTGTATAGGTTTCCTTCACCAGATTAGGTTAAGTTTTCAGCTCTTCTTTGCTCAAATAGATTTTCTGCCCCCTTTTCCCCCTTTTCACCTTCTGGGATCCCTCTAATGTGGGTGTTGTTACACTGGATGGAGTCACTGAATTCCCTAAGTCTCTTCTCATTTTTGCATACTTCTTTTTCCTCTCATTTGTTCCGCTTGATTACTTTCCATTACTGTCTTCTAGTTCATTAATTTGTTCCTCTGCTTCGTCCATCCTGCTAATTATTCTATCTAGTATATTCTTCATTTCATTTCTTGTGTTCCACATCTCTGATTATTTCTTTCATATCTCTTTGTTAAGAGTCTCAGTGATGTTCCCCCTTCTGATGTTCTCCCTCTTTTCATTTCCCCAGTGAGTATCTTTATAATTGTTATCTTAAATTTTCTGTCAGGCATGTTCCTTATATCCATTTTGTTTAGGTCTCTTGCTGTGGCTTTGTCCTCTTCTTTCGTTTAGGACATAGTCCTCTGTCTGCTCATTTGGCCTACTTCTCAGAGAATATCTCTCGGTGAGGAAGGTCAGATATATTGCTTGTTCTTGAAAATACGGGGCAGAACATACATTTTTAACTTGGTGATGCTGGTTCTCCTCTGAAGGTAATGCATAGCAACAACAGAGACTGGATCTGGACTGTGTCATTGTGCACAACACATGGGGTGTGCTGTTTTAACAAGATGCATGCGTGTTCTGTGGGTGATGGGGAGACATATTGTTGTCAAGGATTGTGTGGGTCTTATCAGGGAGGGTATCCACAGCACTGGGACTGAAGCAGGTGTGGTAGGTGTGGGGATGGGCCATGGTTTATGCAAGTTAGTGATTGCTAGATTGTGCTTGATCTTGCAGGTAGGTGTGTGTTTATAATGAGGGGCCGTAGAGGGAAATGGAACCTGCCAGCTCCTTTGTTCCTGGACAAGTCCCTTAGCAAACTCTGAGTTCAGGAACTATGTCTCCCTTGTTTAATCCTCAAGCACGTTTCAACCTGCTTCACCCAAGCTTCTCCAGACTGTTTGCTGTGCTTTCTCTTTAAGGACAGATCTCAGCTTCCGATCACCTTCTGTGCTCTCTCAGAGCTGAGACAGCTGATTTTTAAAAGTTCCAAGCTTTAAGTCTGCTGGTTGTATACGCTCACAAATGTCATCCCTTCTGATTTTCAAAGCCATAAGCTATGAGGATGTCTCTACGCTTTAGAGGCTCCCCGGTGTAGTAGTTTGTTTCTGGCCCCTCTGTGACTGTAGTTCCCTCCCTCTGGTGGTCAGAAATACGGGGTTTAGATTCCTACAGAGTCCTTGTCCTTCCTACCATCTTTGATGTGATTTCCTCTCTCCATTTAGTTGTAGAGTTTTGTTGGGAAACCTGAAGGTCCATTTCTGGGTGACTCTGGTGTGAGTGTGATCTAGTTGTATCTGTGGGATGAGGTGAGTTTAGGGTCCTTCTACTCTGCCATCTTCCCCACAATTCAGTTTATTTTGTCTCATAAAAATATTACGACTCCAACTTTCTTTTCACTTCCATTTGCATCATAAATCGTTTTGTTTCCCATTACTTCGAATCTGCTTTTATTTTTAGGTCTGAAGTGATTCTCTGGTAGGCAGCATAGAGATGGGTCTTGCTTCCTCTTTACAGTCTATGTTTTCTGATTGGGATATTTAGTCCTTTTTTGTTAAAGCAATCATTGATAAAGTATTTGTATCTCTGTAGTTTACTTCACAAGGAAAAGTGTGAAAGGCTTCGCTCTGAGAAGGAGGTCTGCGTGGACGCCTCTTTCAACTCACGGCTTGTTTCTGGCTGACGGAAGGCTTCTCAAGGGTGTGTACGGAAGCCTACGGAAAAAGCGCCTACACTTCACTCTCCGGGGGGAATAAAAGCAAGAACCCAAAAGCATCAGTGAGAAACCGTCACTCAACGAACACCTTCTTTCCTGACGAGACAGAAACATGTTCAACTCTGTGTGTGTGTGTGTGTGTGTGTGTGCGCGCGCGCGCGTGAGGGAATAAGGAATGTGCCATGCACTCCCCTGGGAAAAGCAAGTCTGCGTATACGGCAACTCTCCACTAACATATTCAGGTATCCTTGAGAGAGAAGCATTTCCAAAAGTGGGTGTGGAAGCATCATGAATGTGCCGTAAGCTTTACTACCGTTCAACACCCAAACTCAACACCCAAAAAACAAATAAGCGAGTCAAGAAATGGGCAGAAGATATGAACAGATATTTCTCCAAAGAAGACACACAAATGGCCAACAGACATATGACAAACTGCTCAACATCACTTGGCATGGGGAAAAAGAAATCCAAATGACAGTGAGATACCACTTCACACCAGTCAGAATTGCAAAAATTAACAAGCGGAGAAATAACAAATGTTGGTGAGGAGAAAGGGGAACTCTCTTACACTTCTACGTGGGAATGAAAACTGGTACAGCCACTTTGGAAAACAATATGGAGGTTCCTCAAGAACTTAAAACAGAGCTCCCTTACAACCCAGCAATTTTATTTACCCCAAAGCTACCAATGTAGTGATCTGAAGGGGCAACTGCACCCCGAATGTTTATAGCAACATTGTCCACAATAGCCAAACCGTGGAAGGAACCAAGACATCCATCGACAGATAAATGGATAAAGAAAACATGGTATATACATATACAATGGAATATGACTCAGCCATCAGAAAGGATCAATATTGAGCATATCGATGTGGATGGCACTGGAGGGTATTATGCTGAGCAAAATAAGTCAGTCAGAGAAAAACAATTATTATATGGTTTTACTCATATGTGGAATAGAACGAACAGCACAGAGGATCATAGGGGAAGGGAGGGAAAATGAATGCGAAGAAACCAGAGAGGAAGAAAATCCATGACAGGTTCCTAACTATTGGAAACCAACTGAGGGTTGCTGGAGGAAAGGTGGCTGGGGAGATGGGGTAACTGTGTGATGGGCATTAAGGAATGCCTGTGATGTGATGAACACTGGGTGTTATACACAACTGATGAATTGTGGAACGCTACATTTGAAACTACTGATGTACTCTATGTTGGCTCATTCAATTTCAATTTTAAAAAAGTCTATTTGGTCTGATATAAGGATTGCTACTCTGACTTCTTTTGACATCCACTTGCATGATTAATGTTTCTCCATCTCTTAATTTCCATCTGCAGGTGTCTTTAGGTGTGAAATCTTTTATATATATAGACAAACTCTGTCATGCTCTTTTGCTTGGAGCATTTAGTCCATTTACATTCAAACTGATTATCATTAGACATGTATTTATTGATGTTTTGTTACTTGTTTCATAGTTTTTTGTGTAGTTTTTCTCTGATCCTTTCTTCTCTTGCTCTCTCTCTCATGGTTTGCTCGTTTTCTTTAATGATATTCTTGGATTTCTTTCCCTTTATCTTTTGCATGTGTATTAGTGCTTTGGGTTTGTGGTGACCCCCTGGATTATATATAGCCTTTTCGGTCTATATTAAGTTGAATGCTGTTTAAGTTCAAACCCACTGTTGACTCCTCCTCATGTGTTAGGGTATATGTTTTCATATTTTACATACTTTTATTTTGTGAATCCCTTAACTGATTTTTACAGAAATACTTATTTTTACTGCTTCCTTGATTCATTATTGTCATACTCTCACTTACGATTTTTTTCCACTCATAGTGTCCCCTTCAATATTTTTTGTAGTTAATTTAGTGGTCATGAACTCTTTTAGTTTGTGTGGCTAAGAAACTCTTTTTCTCCCCTTCTTTTCTGAAGGATAGGCTTGCTGGATAAATTATTCCTTGCTGCAGATTTTTCTCATTCAGCACTTTGAATATTTAACGCCACTTTCTTCTGTCCTGCATAGTTTCTGCTGAAAACTCAGCTGATAGCTTTATGGGCTTTCCCTTGCATGTTACCTGTCTTCTTTTATCTTGCTGCTTTCAATGTTTTTTCTTTATCACTACCTTTTCCCATTTGGATTACTATGTGTCTTGATGTGGACCTCCTTCGGTTGACTTTGTGGGAGGGGATCTCTATGCCTTATGGATTTGTATAGGTTTCCTTCACCAGATTAGGTTAAGTTTTCAGCTCTTCTTTGCTCAAATAGATTTTCTGCCCCCTTTTCCCCCTTTTCACCTTCTGGGATCCCTCTAATGTGGGTGTTGTTACACTGGATGGAGTCACTGAATTCCCTAAGTCTCTTCTCATTTTTGCGTACTTCTTTTTCCTCTCATTTGTTCCGCTTGATTACTTTCCATTACTGTCTTCTAGTTCATTAATTTGTTCCTCTGCTTCGTCCATCCTGCTAATTATTCTATCTAGTATATTCTTCATTTCATTTCTTGTGTTCCACATCTCTGATTATTTCTTTCATATCTCTTTGTTAAGAGTCTCAATGATGTTCCCCCTTCTGATGTCCTCCCTCTTTTCATTTCCCCAGTGAGTATCTTTATAATTGTTATCTTAAATTTTCTGTCAGGCATGTTCCTTATATCCATTTTGTTTAGGTCTCTTGCTGTGGCTTTGTCCTCTTCTTTCGTTTAGGACATAGTCCTCTGTCTGCTCATTTGGCCTACTTCTCAGAGAATATCTCTCGGTGAGGAAGGTCAGATATATTGCTTGTTCTGGAAAATACGGGGCAGAACATACATTTTTAACTTGGTGATGCTGGTTCTCCTCTGAAGGTAATGCATAGCAACAACAGAGACTGGATCTGGACTGTGTCATTGTGCACAACACATGGGGTGTGCTGTTTTAACAAGATGCATGCGTGTTCTGTGGGTGATGGGGAGACATATTGTTGTCAAGGATTGTGTGGGTCTTATCAGGGAGGGTATCCACAGCACTGGGACTGAAGCAGGTGTGGTAGGTGTGGGGATGGGCCATGGTTTATGCAAGTTAGTGATTGCTAGATTGTGCTTGATCTTGCAGGTAGGTGTGTGTTTATAATGAGGGGCCGTAGAGGGAAATGGAACCTGCCAGCTCCTTTGTTCCTGGACAAGTCCCTTAGCAAACTCTGAGTTCAGGAACTATGTCTCCCTTGTTTAATCCTCAAGCACGTTTCAACCTGCTTCACCCAAGCTTCTCCAGACTGTTTGCTGTGCTTTCTCTTTAAGGACAGATCTCAGCTTCCGATCACCTTCTGTGCTCTCTCAGAGCTGAGACAGCTGATTTTTAAAAGTTCCAAGCTTTAAGTCTGCTGGTTGTATACGCTCACAAATGTCATCCCTTCTGATTTTCAAAGCCACAAGCTATGAGGATGTCTCTACGCTTTAGAGGCTCCCCGGTGTAGTAGTTTGTTTCTGGCCCCTCTGTGACTGTGGTTCCCTCCCTCTGGTGGTCAGAAATACGGGGTTTAGATTCCTACAGAGTCCTTGTCCTTCCTACCATCTTTGATGTGATTTCCTCTCTCCATTTAGTTGTAGAGTTTTGTTGGGAAATCTGAAGGTCCATTTCTGGGTGACTCTGGTGTGAGTGTGATCTAGTTGTATCTGTGGGATGAGGTGAGTTTAGGGTCCTTCTACTCTGCCATCTTCCCCACAATTCAGTTTATTTTGTCTCATAAAAATATTACGACTCCAACTTTCTTTTCACTTCCATTTGCATCATAAATCGTTTTGTTTCCCATTACTTCGAATCTGCTTTTATTTTTAGGTCTGAAGTGATTCTCTGGTAGGCAGCATAGAGATGGGTCTTGCTTCCTCTTTACAGTCTATGTTTTCTGATTGGGATATTTAGTCCTTTTTTGTTAAAGCAATCACTGATAAAGTATTTGTATCTCTCTAGTTTACTTCACAAGGAAAAGTGTGAAAGGCTTCGCTCTGAGAAGGAGGTCTGCGTGGACGCCTCTTTCAACTCACGGCTTGTTTCTGGCTGACGGAAGGCTTCTCAAGGGTGTGTACGCAAGCCTACGGAAAAAGCGCCTACACTTCACTCTCCGGGAGGAATAAAAGCAAGAACCCAAAAGCATCAGTGAGAAACCGTCACTCAACGAACACCTTCTTTCCTGACGAGACAGAAACATGTTCAACTCTGTGTGTGTGTGTGTGTGTGTGTGTGTGTGTGTGCGCGCGCGCGCGTGAGGGAATAAGGAATGTGCCATGCACTCCCCTGGGAAAAGCAAGTCTGCGTATACGGCAACTCTCCACTAACATATTCAGGTATCCTTGAGAGAGAAGCATTTCCAAAAGTGGGTGTGGAAGCATCATGAATGTGCCGTAAGCTTTACTACCGTTCAACACCCAAACTCAACACCCAAAAAACAAATAAGCGAGTCAAGAAATGGGCAGAAGATATGAACAGATATTTCTCCAAAGAAGACACACAAATGGCCAACAGACATATGACAAACTGCTCAACATCACTTGGCATGGGGAAAAAGAAATCCAAATGACAGTGAGATACCACTTCACACCAGTCAGAATTGCAAAAATTAACAAGCGGAGAAATAACAAATGTTGGTGAGGAGAAAGGGGAACTCTCTTACACTTCTACGTGGGAATGAAAACTGGTACAGCCACTTTGGAAAACAATATGGAGGTTCCTCAAGAACTTAAAACAGAGCTCCCTTACAACCCAGCAATTTTATTTACCCCAAAGCTACCAATGTAGTGATCTGAAGGGGCAACTGCACCCCGAATGTTTATAGCAACATTGTCCACAATAGCCAAACCGTGGAAGGAACCAAGACATCCATCGACAGATAAATGGATAAAGAAAACATGGTATATAGATATACAATGGAATATGACTCAGCCATCAGAAAGGATCAATATTGAGCATATCGATGTGGATGGCACTGGAGGGTATTATGCTGAGCAAAATAAGTCAGTCAGAGAAAAACAATTATTATATGGTTTTACTCATATGTGGAATAGAAGGAACAGCACAGAGGATCATAGGGGAAGGGAGGGAAAATGAATGCGAAGAAACCAGAGAGGAAGAAAATCCATGACAGGTTCCTAACTATTGGAAACCAACTGAGGGTTGCTGGAGGAAAGGTGGCTGGGGAGATGGGGTAACTGTGTGATGGGCATTAAGGAATGCCTGTGATGTGATGAACACTGGGTGTTATACACAACTGATGAATTGTGGAACGCTACATTTGAAACTACTGGTGTACTCTATGTTGGCTCATTCAATTTCAATTTTAAAAAAGTCTATTTGGTCTGATATAAGGATTGCTACTCTGACTTCTTTTGACATCCACTTGCATGATTAATGTTTCTCCATCTCTTAATTTCCATCTGCAGGTGTCTTTAGGTGTGAAATCTTTTATATATATAGACAAACTCTGTCATGCTCTTTTGCTTGGAGCATTTAGTCCATTTACATTCAAACTGATTATCATTAGACATGTATTTATTGATGTTTTGTTACTTGTTTCATAGTTTTTTGTGTAGTTTTTCTCTGATCCTTTCTTCTCTTGCTCTCTCTCTCATGGTTTGCTCGTTTTCTTTAATGATATTCTTGGATTTCTTTCCCTTTATCTTTTGCATGTGTATTAGTGCTTTGGGTTTGTGGTGACCCCCTGGATTATATATAGCCTTTTCGGTCTATATTAAGTTGAATGCTGTTTAAGTTCAAACCCACTGTTGACTCCTCCTCATGTGTTAGGGTATATGTTTTCATATTTTACATACTTTTATTTTGTGAATCCCTTAACTGATTTTTACAGAAATACTTATTTTTACTGCTTCCTTGATTCATTATTGTCATACTCTCACTTACGATTTTTTTCCACTCATAGTGTCCCCTTCAATATTTTTTGTAGTTAATTTAGTGGTCATGAACTCTTTTAGTTTGTGTGGCTAAGAAACTCTTTTTCTCCCCTTCTTTTCTGAAGGATAGGCTTGCTGGATAAATTATTCCTTGCTGCAGATTTTTCTCATTCAGCACTTTGAATATTTAACGCCACTTTCTTCTGTCCTGCATAGTTTCTGCTGAAAACTCAGCTGATAGCTTTATGGGCTTTCCCTTGCATGTTACCTGTCTTCTTTTATCTTGCTGCTTTCAATGTTTTTTCTTTATCACTACCTTTTCCCATTTGGATTACTATGTGTCTTGATGTGGACCTCCTTCGGTTGACTTTGTGGGAGGGGATCTCTATGCCTTATGGATTTGTATAGGTTTCCTTCACCAGATTAGGTTAAGTTTTCAGCTCTTCTTTGCTCAAATAGATTTTCTGCCCCCTTTTCCCCCTTTTCACCTTCTGGGATCCCTCTAATGTGGGTGTTGTTACACTGGATGGAGTCACTGAATTCCCTAAGTCTCTTCTCATTTTTGCATACTTCTTTTTCCTCTCATTTGTTCCGCTTGATTACTTTCCATTACTGTCTTCTAGTTCATTAATTTGTTCCTCTGCTTCGTCCATCCTGCTAATTATTCTATCTAGTATATTCTTCATTTCATTTCTTGTGTTCCACATCTCTGATTATTTCTTTCATATCTCTTTGTTAAGAGTCTCAGTGATGTTCCCCCTTCTGATGTCCTCCCTCTTTTCATTTCCCCAGTGAGTATCTTTATAATTGTTATCTTAAATTTTCTGTCAGGCATGTTCCTTATATCCATTTTGTTTAGGTCTCTTGCTGTGGCTTTGTCCTCTTCTTTCGTTTAGGACATAGTCCTCTGTCTGCTCATTTGGCCTACTTCTCAGAGAATATCTCTCGGTGAGGAAGGTCAGATATATTGCTTGTTCTTGAAAATACGGGGCAGAACATACATTTTTAACTTGGTGATGCTGGTTCTCCTCTGAAGGTAATGCATAGCAACAACAGAGACTGGATCTGGACTGTGTCATTGTGCACAACACATGGGGTGTGCTGTTTTAACAAGATGCATGCGTGTTCTGTGGGTGATGGGGAGACATATTGTTGTCAAGGATTGTGTGGGTCTTATCAGGGAGGGTATCCACAGCACTGGGACTGAAGCAGGTGTGGTAGGTGTGGGGATGGGCCATGGTTTATGCAAGTTAGTGATTGCTAGATTGTGCTTGATCTTGCAGGTAGGTGTGTGTTTATAATGAGGGGCCGTAGAGGGAAATGGAACCTGCCAGCTCCTTTGTTCCTGGACAAGTCCCTTAGCAAACTCTGAGTTCAGGAACTATGTCTCCCTTGTTTAATCCTCAAGCACGTTTCAACCTGCTTCACCCAAGCTTCTCCAGACTGTTTGCTGTGCTTTCTCTTTAAGGACAGATCTCAGCTTCCGATCACCTTCTGTGCTCTCTCAGAGCTGAGACAGCTGATTTTTAAAAGTTCCAAGCTTTAAGTCTGCTGGTTGTATACGCTCACAAATGTCATCCCTTCTGATTTTCAAAGCCATAAGCTATGAGGATGTCTCTACGCTTTAGAGGCTCCCCGGTGTAGTAGTTTGTTTCTGGCCCCTCTGTGACTGTGGTTCCCTCCCTCTGGTGGTCAGAAATACGGGGTTTAGATTCCTACAGAGTCCTTGTCCTTCCTACCATCTTTGATGTGATTTCCTCTCTCCATTTAGTTGTAGAGTTTTGTTGGGAAACCTGAAGGTCCATTTCTGGGTGACTCTGGTGTGAGTGTGATCTAGTTGTATCTGTGGGATGAGGTGAGTTTAGGGTCCTTCTACTCTGCCATCTTCCCCACAATTCAGTTTATTTTGTCTC
The DNA here is from genome assembly GCF_037043125.1 of Eumetopias jubatus. NCBI lineage: Eukaryota > Metazoa > Chordata > Mammalia > Carnivora > Otariidae > Eumetopias > Eumetopias jubatus. The sequence continues at coordinate 115,868 of NW_028274938.1, read as the reverse complement.
ATAAAAATATTACGACTCCAACTTTCTTTTCACTTCCATTTGCATCATAAATCGTTTTGTTTCCCATTACTTCGAATCTGCTTTTATTTTTAGGTCTGAAGTGATTCTCTGGTAGGCAGCATAGAGATGGGTCTTGCTTCCTCTTTACAGTCTATGTTTTCTGATTGGGATATTTAGTCCTTTTTTGTTAAAGCAATCATTGATAAAGTATTTGTATCTCTCTAGTTTACTTCACAAGGAAATTGTGAAAGGCTTCGCTCTGAGAAGGAGGTCTGCGTGGACGCCTCTTTCAACTCACGGCTTGTTTCTGGCTGACGGAAGGCTTCTCAAGGGTGTGTACGCAAGCCTACGGAAAAAGCGCCTACACTTCACTCTCTGGGAGGAATAAAAGCAAGAACCCAAAAGCATCAGTGAGAAACCGTCACTCAACGAACACCTTCTTTCCTGACGAGACAGAAACATGTTCAACTCTGTGTGTGTGTGTGTGTGTGTGTGTGTGTGTGTGCGCGCGCGCGCGTGAGGGAATAAGGAATGTGCCATGCACTCCCCTGGGAAAAGCAAGTCTGCGTATACGGCAACTCTCCACTAACATATTCAGGTATCCTTGAGAGAGAAGCATTTCCAAAAGTGGGTGTGGAAGCATCATGAATGTGCCGTAAGCTTTACTACCGTTCAACACCCAAACTCAACACCCAAAAAACAAATAAGCGAGTCAAGAAATGGGCAGAAGATATGAACAGATATTTCTCCAAAGAAGACACACAAATGGCCAACAGACATATGACAAACTGCTCAACATCACTTGGCATGGGGAAAAAGAAATCCAAATGACAGTGAGATACCACTTCACACCAGTCAGAATTGCAAAAATTAACAAGCGGAGAAATAACAAATGTTGGTGAGGAGAAAGGGGAAGTCTCTTACACTTCTACGTGGGAATGAAAACTGGTACAGCCACTTTGGAAAACAATATGGAGGTTCCTCAAGAACTTAAAACAGAGCTCCCTTACAACCCAGCAATTTTATTTACCCCAAAGCTACCAATGTAGTGATCTGAAGGGGCAACTGCACCCCGAATGTTTATAGCAACATTGTCCACAATAGCCAAACCGTGGAAGGAACCAAGACATCCATCGACAGATAAATGGATAAAGAAAACATGGTATATACATATACAATGGAATATGACTCAGCCATCAGAAAGGATCAATATTGAGCATATCGATGTGGATGGCACTGGAGGGTATTATGCTGAGCAAAATAAGTCAGTCAGAGAAAAACAATTATTATATGGTTTTACTCATATGTGGAATAGAAGGAACAGCACAGAGGATCATAGGGGAAGGGAGGGAAAATGAATGCGAAGAAACCAGAGAGGAAGAAAATCCATGACAGGTTCCTAACTATTGGAAACCAACTGAGGGTTGCTGGAGGAAAGGTGGCTGGGGAGATGGGGTAACTGTGTGATGGGCATTAAGGAATGCCTGTGATGTGATGAACACTGGGTGTTATACACAACTGATGAATTGTGGAACGCTACATTTGAAACTACTGGTGTACTCTATGTTGGCTAATTCAATTTCAATTTTAAAAAACTCTATTTGGTCTGATATAAGGATTGCTACTCTGACTTCTTTTGACATCCACTTGCATGATTAATGTTTCTCCATCTCTTAATTTCCATCTGCAGGTGTCTTTAGGTGTGAAATCTTTTATATATATAGACAAACTCTGTCATGCTCTTTTGCTTGGAGCATTTAGTCCATTTACATTCAAACTGATTATCATTAGACATGTATTTATTGATGTTTTGTTACTTGTTTCATAGTTTTTTGTGTAGTTTTTCTCTGATCCTTTCTTCTCTTGCTCTCTCTCTCATGGTTTGCTCGTTTTCTTTAATGATATTCTTGGATTTCTTTCCCTTTATCTTTTGCATGTGTATTAGTGCTTTGGGTTTGTGGTGACCCCCTGGATTATATATAGCCTTTTCGGTCTATATTAAGTTGAATGCTGTTTAAGTTCAAACCCACTGTTGACTCCTCCTCATGTGTTAGGGTATATGTTTTCATATTTTACATACTTTTATTTTGTGAATCCCTTAACTGATTTTTACAGAAATACTTATTTTTACTGCTTCCTTGATTCATTATTGTCATACTCTCACTTACGATTTTTTTCCACTCATAGTGTCCCCTTCAATATTTTTTGTAGTTAATTTAGTGGTCATGAACTCTTTTAGTTTGTGTGGCTAAGAAACTCTTTTTCTCCCCTTCTTTTCTGAAGGATAGGCTTGCTGGATAAATTATTCCTTGCTGCAGATTTTTCTCATTCAGCACTTTGAATATTTAACGCCACTTTCTTCTGTCCTGCATAGTTTCTGCTGAAAACTCAGCTGATAGCTTTATGGGCTTTCCCTTGCATGTTACCTGTCTTCTTTTATCTTGCTGCTTTCAATGTTTTTTCTTTATCACTACCTTTTCCCATTTGGATTACTATGTGTCTTGATGTGGACCTCCTTCGGTTGACTTTGTGGGAGGGGATCTCTATGCCTTATGGATTTGTATAGGTTTCCTTCACCAGATTAGGTTAAGTTTTCAGCTCTTCTTTGCTCAAATAGATTTTCTGCCCCCTTTTCCCCCTTTTCACCTTCTGGGATCCCTCTAATGTGGGTGTTGTTACACTGGATGGAGTCACTGAATTCCCTAAGTCTCTTCTCATTTTTGCATACTTCTTTTTCCTCTCATTTGTTCCGCTTGATTACTTTCCATTACTGTCTTCTAGTTCATTAATTTGTTCCTCTGCTTCGTCCATCCTGCTAATTATTCTATCTAGTATATTCTTCATTTCATTTCTTGTGTTCCACATCTCTGATTATTTCTTTCATATCTCTTTGTTAAGAGTCTCAGTGATGTTCCCCCTTCTGATGTCCTCCCTCTTTTCATTTCCCCAGTGAGTATCTTTATAATTGTTATCTTAAATTTTCTGTCAGGCATGTTCCTTATATCCATTTTGTTTAGGTCTCTTGCTGTGGCTTTGTCCTCTTCTTTCGTTTAGGACATAGTCCTCTGTCTGCTCATTTGGCCTACTTCTCAGAGAATATCTCTCGGTGAGGAAGGTCAGATATATTGCTTGTTCTTGAAAATACGGGGCAGAACATACATTTTTAACTTGGTGATGCTGGTTCTCCTCTGAAGGTAATGCATAGCAACAACAGAGACTGGATCTGGACTGTGTCATTGTGCCCAACACATGGGGTGTGCTGTTTTAACAAGATGCATGCGTGTTCTGTGGGTGATGGGGAGACATATTGTTGTCAAGGATTGTGTGGGTCTTATCAGGGAGGGTATCCACAGCACTGGACTGAAGCAGGTGTGGTAGGTGTGGGGATGGGCCATGGTTTATGCAAGTTAGTGATTGCTAGATTGTGCTTGATCTTGCAGGTAGGTGTGTGTTTATAATGAGGGGCCGTAGAGGGAAATGGCACCTGCCAGCTCCTTTGTTCCTGGACAAGTCCCTTAGCAAACTCTGAGTTCAGGAACTATGTCTCCCTTGTTTAATCCTCAAGCACGTTTCAACCTGCTTCACCCAAGCTTCTCCAGACTGTTTGCTGTGCTTTCTCTTTAAGGACAGATCTCAGCTTCCGATCACCTTCTGTGCTCTCTCAGAGCTGAGACAGCTGATTTTTAAAAGTTCCAAGCTTTAAGTCGACTGGTTGTATACGCTCACAAATGTCATCCCTTCTGATTTTCAAAGCCACAAGCTATGAGGATGTCTCTACGCTTTAGAGGCTCCCCGGTGTAGTAGTTTGTTTCTGGCCCCTCTGTGACTGTGGTTCCCTCCCTCTGGTGGTCAGAAATACGGGGTTTAGATTCCTACAGAGTCCTTGTCCTTCCTACCATCTTTGATGTGATTTCCTCTCTCCATTTAGTTGTAGAGTTTTGTTGGGAAATCTGAAGGTCCATTTCTGGGTGACTCTGGTGTGAGTGTGATCTAGTTGTATCTGTGGGATGAGGTGAGTTTAGGGTCCTTCTACTCTGCCATCTTCCCCACAATTCAGTTTATTTTGTCTCATAAAAATATTACGACTCCAACTTTCTTTTCACTTCCATTTGCATCATAAATGGTTTTGTTTCCCATTACTTCGAATCTGCTTTTATTTTTAGGTCTGAAGTGATTCTCTGGTAGGCAGCATAGAGATGGGTCTTGCTTCCTCTTTACAGTCTATGTTTTCTGATTGGGATATTTAGTCCTTTTTTGTTAAAGCAATCATTGATAAAGTATTTGTATCTCTGTAGTTTACTTCACAAGGAAAAGTGTGAAAGGCTTCGCTCTGAGAAGGAGGTCTGCGTGGACGCCTCTTTCAACTCACGGCTTGTTTCTGGCTGACGGAAGGCTTCTCAAGGGTGTGTACGGAAGCCTACGGAAAAAGCGCCTACACTTCACTCTCCGGGGGGAATAAAAGCAAGAACCCAAAAGCATCAGTGAGAAACCGTCACTCAACGAACACCTTCTTTCCTGACGAGACAGAAACATGTTCAACTCTGTGTGTGTGTGTGTGTGTGTGTGCGCGCGCGCGCGCGTGAGGGAATAAGGAATGTGCCATGCACTCACCTGGGAAAAGCAAGTCTGCGTATACGGCAACTCTCCACTAACATATTCAGGTATCCTTGAGAGAGAAGCATTTCCAAAAGTGGGTGTGGAAGCATCATGAATGTGCCGTACGCTTTACTACCGTTCAACACCCAAACTCAACACCCAAAAAACAAATAAGCGAGTCAAGAAATGGGCAGAAGATATGAACAGATATTTCTCCAAAGAAGACACACAAATGGCCAACAGACATATGACAAACTGCTCAACATCACTTGGCATGGGGAAAAAGAAATCCAAATGACAGTGAGATACCACTTCACACCAGTCAGAATTGCAAAAATTAACAAGCGGAGAAATAACAAATGTTGGTGAGGAGAAAGGGGAACTCTCTTACACTTCTACGTGGGAATGAAAACTGGTACAGCCACTTTGGAAAACAATATGGAGGTTCCTCAAGAACTTAAAACAGAGCTCCCTTACAACCCAGCAATTTTATTTACCCCAAAGCTACCAATGTAGTGATCTGAAGGGGCAACTGCACCCCGAATGTTTATAGCAACATTGTCCACAATAGCCAAACCGTGGAAGGAACCAAGACATCCATCGACAGATAAATGGATAAAGAAAACATGGTATATAGATATACAATGGAATATGACTCAGCCATCAGAAAGGATCAATATTGAGCATATCGATGTGGATGGCACTGGAGGGTATTATGCTGAGCAAAATAAGTCAGTCAGAGAAAAACAATTATTATATGGTTTTACTCATATGTGGAATAGAAGGAACAGCACAGAGGATCATAGGGGAAGGGAGGGAAAATGAATGCGAAGAAACCAGAGAGGAAGAAAATCCATGACAGGTTCCTAACTATTGGAAACCAACTGAGGGTTGCTGGAGGAAAGGTGGCTGGGGAGATGGGGTAACTGTGTGATGGGCATTAAGGAATGCCTGTGATGTGATGAACACTGGGTGTTATACACAACTGATGAATTGTGGAACGCTACATTTGAAACTACTGGTGTACTCTATGTTGGCTAATTCAATTTCAATTTTAAAAAAGTCTATTTGGTCTGATATAAGGATTGCTACTCTGACTTCTTTTGACATCCACTTGCATGATTAATGTTTCTCCATCTCTTAATTTCCATCTGCAGGTGTCTTTAGGTGTGAAATCTTTTATATATATAGACAAACTCTGTCATGCTCTTTTGCTTGGAGCATTTAGTCCATTTACATTCAAACTGATTATCATTAGACATGTATTTATTGATGTTTTGTTACTTGTTTCATAGTTTTTTGTGTAGTTTTTCTCTGATCCTTTCTTCTCTTGCTCTCTCTCTCATGGTTTGCTCGTTTTCTTTAATGATATTCTTGGATTTCTTTCCCTTTATCTTTTGCATGTGTATTAGTGCTTTGGGTTTGTGGTGACCCCCTGGATTATATATAGCCTTTTCGGTCTATATTAAGTTGAATGCTGTTTAAGTTCAAACCCACTGTTGACTCCTCCTCATGTGTTAAGGTATATGTTTTCATATTTTACATACTTTTATTTTGTGAATCCCTTAACTGATTTTTACAGAAATACTTATTTTTACTGCTTCCTTGATTCATTATTGTCATACTCTCACTTACGATTTTTTTCCACTCATAGTGTCCCCTTCAATATTTTTTGTAGTTAATTTAGTGGTCATGAACTCTTTTAGTTTGTGTGGCTAAGAAACTCTTTTTCTCCCCTTCTTTTCTGAAGGATAGGCTTGCTGGATAAATTATTCCTTGCTGCAGATTTTTCTCATTCAGCACTTTGAATATTTAACGCCACTTTCTTCTGTCCTGCATAGTTTCTGCTGAAAACTCAGCTGATAGCTTTATGGGCTTTCCCTTGCATGTTACCTGTCTTCTTTTATCTTGCTGCTTTAAATGTTTTTTCTTTATCACTACCTTTTCCCATTTGGATTACTATGTGTCTTGATGTGGACCTCCTTCGGTTGACTTTGTGGGAGGGGATCTCTATGCCTTATGGATTTGTATAGGTTTCCTTCACCAGATTAGGTTAAGTTTTCAGCTCTTCTTTGCTCAAATAGATTTTCTGCCCCCTTTTCCCCCTTTTCACCTTCTGGGATCCCTCTAATGTGGGTGTTGTTACACTGGATGGAGTCACTGAATTCCCTAAGTCTCTTCTCATTTTTGCATACTTCTTTTTCCTCTCATTTGTTCCGCTTGATTACTTTCCATTACTGTCTTCTAGTTCATTAATTTGTTCCTCTGCTTCGTCCATCCTGCTAATTATTGTATCTAGTATATTCTTCATTTCATTTCTTGTGTTCCACATCTCTGATTATTTCTTTCATATCTCTTTGTTAAGAGTCTCAGTGATGTTCCCCCTTCTGATGTCCTCCCTCTTTTCATTTCCCCAGTGAGTATCTTTATAATTGTTATCTTAAATTTTCTGTCAGGCATGTTCCTTATATCCATTTTGTTTAGGTCTCTTGCTGTGGCTTTGTCCTCTTCTTTCGTTTAGGACATAGTCCTCTGTCTGCTCATTTGGCCTACTTCTCAGAGAATATCTCTCGGTGAGGAAGGTCAGATATATTGCTTGTTCTTGAAAATACGGGGCAGAACATACATTTTTAACTTGGTGATGCTGGTTCTCCTCTGAAGGTAATGCATAGCAACAACAGAGACTGGATCTGGACTGTGTCATTGTGCCCAACACATGGGGTGTGCTGTTTTAACAAGATGCATGCGTGTTCTGTGGGTGATGGGGAGACATATTGTTGTCAAGGATTGTGTGGGTCTTATCAGGGAGGGTATCCACAGCACTGGACTGAAGCAGGTGTGGTAGGTGTGGGGATGGGCCATGGTTTATGCAAGTTAGTGATTGCTAGATTGTGCTTGATCTTGCAGGTAGGTGTGTGTTTATAATGAGGGGCCGTAGAGGGAAATGGCACCTGCCAGCTCCTTTGTTCCTGGACAAGTCCCTTAGCAAACTCTGAGTTCAGGAACTATGTCTCCCTTGTTTAATCCTCAAGCACGTTTCAACCTGCTTCACCCAAGCTTCTCCAGACTGTTTGCTGTGCTTTCTCTTTAAGGACAGATCTCAGCTTCCGATCACCTTCTGTGCTCTCTCAGAGCTGAGACAGCTGATTTTTAAAAGTTCCAAGCTTTAAGTCTGCTGGTTGTATACGCTCACAAATGTCATCCCTTCTGATTTTCAAAGCCACAAGCTATGAGGATGTCTCTACGCTTTAGAGGCTCCCCGGTGTAGTAGTTTGTTTCTGGCCCCTCTGTGACTGTGGTTCCCTCCCTCTGCTGGTCAGAAATACGGGGTTTAGATTCCTACAGAATCCTTGTCCTTCCTACCATCTTTGATGTGATTTCCTCTCTCCATTTAGTTGTAGAGTTTTGTTGGGAAATCTGAAGGTCCATTTCTGGGTGACTCTGGTGTGAGTGTGATCTAGTTGTATCTGTGGGATGAGGTGAGTTTAGGGTCCTTCTACTCTGCCATCTTCCCCACAATTCAGTTTATTTTGTCTCATAAAAATATTACGACTCCAACTTTCTTTTCACTTCCATTTGCATCATAAATGGTTTTGTTTCCCATTACTTCGAATCTGCTTTTATTTTTAGGTCTGAAGTGATTCTCTGGTAGGCAGCATAGAGATGGGTCTTGCTTCCTCTTTACAGTCTATGTTTTCTGATTGGGATATTTAGTCCTTTTTTGTTAAAGCAATCATTGATAAAGTATTTGTATCTCTGTAGTTTACTTCACAAGGAAAAGTGTGAAAGGCTTCGCTCTGAGAAGGAGGTCTGCGTGGACGCCTCTTTCAACTCACGGCTTGTTTCTGGCTGACGGAAGGCTTCTCAAGGGTGTGTACGGAAGCCTACGGAAAAAGCGCCTACACTTCACTCTCCGGGGGGAATAAAAGCAAGAACCCAAAAGCATCAGTGAGAAACCGTCACTCAACGAACACCTTCTTTCCTGACGAGACAGAAACATGTTCAACTCTGTGTGTGTGTGTGTGTGTGTGTGTGTGTGTGTGTGTGCGCGCGCGCGCGTGAGGGAATAAGGAATGTGCCATGCACTCACCTGGGAAAAGCAAGTCTGCGTATACGGCAACTCTCCACTAACATATTCAGGTATCCTTGAGAGAGAAGCATTTCCAAAAGTGGGTGTGGAAGCATCATGAATGTGCCGTACGCTTTACTACCGTTCAACACCCAAACTCAACACCCAAAAAACAAATAAGCGAGTCAAGAAATGGGCAGAAGATATGAACAGATATTTCTCCAAAGAAGACACACAAATGGCCAACAGACATATGACAAACTGCTCAACATCACTTGGCATGGGGAAAAAGAAATCCAAATGACAATGAGATACCACTTCACACCAGTCAGAATTGCAAAAATTAACAAGCGGAGAAATAACAAATGTTGGTGAGGAGAAAGGGGAACTCTCTTACACTTCTACGTGGGAATGAAAACTGGTACAGCCACTTTGGAAAACAATATGGAGGTTCCTCAAGAACTTAAAACAGAGCTCCCTTACAACCCAGCAATTTTATTTACCCCAAAGCTACCAATGTAGTGATCTGAAGGGGCAACTGCACCCCGAATGTTTATAGCAACATTGTCCACAATAGCCAAACCGTGGAAGGAACCAAGACATCCATCGACAGATAAATGGATAAAGAAAACATGGTATATAGATATACAATGGAATATGACTCAGCCATCAGAAAGGATCAATATTGAGCATATCGATGTGGATGGCACTGGAGGGTATTATGCTGAGCAAAATAAGTCAGTCAGAGAAAAACAATTATTATATGGTTTTACTCATATGTGGAATAGAAGGAACAGCACAGAGGATCATAGCGGAAGGGAGGGAAAATGAATGCGAAGAAACCAGAGAGGAAGAAAATCCATGACAGGTTCCTAACTATTGGAAACCAACTGAGGGTTGCTGGAGGAAAGGTGGCTGGGGAGATGGGGTAACTGTGTGATGGGCATTAAGGAATGCCTGTGATGTGATGAACACTGGGTGTTATACACAACTGATGAATTGTGGAACGCTACATTTGAAACTACTGGTGTACTCTATGTTGGCTAATTCAATTTCAATTTTAAAAAAGTCTATTTGGTCTGATATAAGGATTGCTACTCTGACTTCTTTTGACATCCACTTGCATGATTAATGTTTCTCCATCTCTTAATTTCCATCTGCAGGTGTCTTTAGGTGTGAAATCTTTTATATATATAGACAAACTCTGTCATGCTCTTTTGCTTGGAGCATTTAGTCCATTTACATTCAAACTGATTATCATTAGACATGTATTTATTGATGTTTTGTTACTTGTTTCATAGTTTTTTGTGTAGTTTTTCTCTGATCCTTTCTTCTCTTGCTCTCTCTCTCATGGTTTGCTCGTTTTCTTTAATGATATTCTTGGATTTCTTTCCCTTTATCTTTTGCATGTGTATTAGTGCTTTGGGTTTGTGGTGACCCCCTGGATTATATATAGCCTTTTCGGTCTATATTAAGTTGAATGCTGTTTAAGTTCAAACCCACTGTTGACTCCTCCTCATGTGTTAGGGTATATGTTTTCATATTTTACATACTTTTATTTTGTGAATCCCTTAACTGATTTTTACAGAAATACTTATTTTTACTGCTTCCTTGATTCATTATTGTCATACTCTCACTTACGATTTTTTTCCACTCATAGTGTCCCCTTCAATATTTTTTGTAGTTAATTTAGTGGTCATGAACTCTTTTAGTTTGTGTGGCTAAGAAACTCTTTTTCTCCCCTTCTTTTCTGAAGGATAGGCTTGCTGGATAAATTATTCCTTGCTGCAGATTTTTCTCATTCAGCACTTTGAATATTTAACGCCACTTTCTTCTGTCCTGCATAGTTTCTGCTGAAAACTCAGCTGATAGCTTTATGGGCTTTCCCTTGCATGTTACCTGTCTTCTTTTATCTTGCTGCTTTAAATGTTTTTTCTTTATCACTACCTTTTCCCATTTGGATTACTATGTGTCTTGATGTGGACCTCCTTCGGTTGACTTTGTGGGAGGGGATCTCTATGCCTTATGGATTTGTATAGGTTTCCTTCACCAGATTAGGTTAAGTTTTCAGCTCTTCTTTGCTCAAATAGATTTTCTGCCCCCTTTTCCCCCTTTTCACCTTCTGGGATCCCTCTAATGTGGGTGTTGTTACACTGGATGGAGTCACTGAATTCCCTAAGTCTCTTCTCATTTTTGCATACTTCTTTTTCCTCTCATTTGTTCCGCTTGATTACTTTCCATTACTGTCTTCTAGTTCATTAATTTGTTCCTCTGCTTCGTCCATCCTGCTAATTATTCTATCTAGTATATTCTTCATTTCATTTCTTGTGTTCCACATCTCTGATTATTTCTTTCATATCTCTTTGTTAAGAGTCTCAGTGATGTTCCCCCTTCTGATGTCCTCCCTCTTTTCATTTCCCCAGTGAGTATCTTTATAATTGTTATCTTAAATTTTCTGTCAGGCATGTTCCTTATATCCATTTTGTTTAGGTCTCTTGCTGTGGCTTTGTCCTCTTCTTTCGTTTAGGACATAGTCCTCTGTCTGCTCATTTGGCCTACTTCTCAGAGAATATCTCTCGGTGAGGAAGGTCAGATATATTGCTTGTTCTTGAAAATACGGGGCAGAACATACATTTTTCACTTGGTGATGCTGGTTCTCCTCTGAAGGTAATGCATAGCAACAACAGAGACTGGATCTGGACTGTGTCATTGTGCCCAACACATGGGGTGTGCTGTTTTAACAAGATGCATGCGTGTTCTGTGGGTGATGGGGAGACATATTGTTGTCAAGGATTGTGTGGGTCTTATCAGGGAGGGTATCCACAGCACTGGACTGAAGCAGGTGTGGTAGGTGTGGGGATGGGCCATGGTTTATGCAAGTTAGTGATTGCTAGATTGTGCTTGATCTTGCAGGTAGGTGTGTGTTTATAATGAGGGGCCGTAGAGGGAAATGGCACCTGCCAGCTCCTTTGTTCCTGGACAAGTCCCTTAGCAAACTCTGAGTTCAGGAACTATGTCTCCCTTGTTTAATCCTCAAGCACGTTTCAACCTGCTTCACCCAAGCTTCTCCAGACTGTTTGCTGTGCTTTCTCTTTAAGGACAGATCTCAGCTTCCGATCACCTTCTGTGCTCTCTCAGAGCTGAGACAGCTGATTTTTAAAAGTTCCAAGCTTTAAGTCTGCTGGTTGTATACGCTCACAAATTTCATCCCTTCTGATTTTCAAAGCCACAAGCTATGAGGATGTCTCTACGCTTTAGAGGCTCCCCGGTGTAGTAGTTTGTTTCTGGCCCCTCTGTGACTGTGGTTCCCTCCCTCTGCTGGTCAGAAATACGGGGTTTAGATTCCTACAGAATCCTTGTCCTTCCTACCATCTTTGATGTGATTTCCTCTCTCCATTTAGTTGTAGAGTTTTGTTGGGAAATCTGAAGGTCCATTTCTGGGTGACTCTGGTGTGAGTGTGATCTAGTTGTATCTGTGGGATGAGGTGAGTTTAGGGTCCTTCTACTCTGCCATCTTCCCCACAATTCAGTTTATTTTGTCTCATAAAAATATTACGACTCCAACTTTCTTTTCACTTCCATTTGCATCATAAATGGTTTTGTTTCCCATTACTTCGAATCTGCTTTTATTTTTAGGTCTGAAGTGATTCTCTGGTAGGCAGCATAGAGATGGGTCTTGCTTCCTCTTTACAGTCTATGTTTTCTGATTGGGATATTTAGTCCTTTTTTGTTAAAGCAATCATTGATAAAGTATTTGTATCTCTGTAGTTTACTTCACAAGGAAAAGTGTGAAAGGCTTCGCTCTGAGAAGGAGGTCTGCGTGGACGCCTCTTTCAACTCACGGCTTGTTTCTGGCTGACGGAAGGCTTCTCAAGGGTGTGTACGGAAGCCTACGGAAAAAGCGCCTACACTTCACTCTCCGGGGGGAATAAAAGCAAGAACCCAAAAGCATCAGTGAGAAACCGTCACTCAACGAACACCTTCTTTCCTGACGAGACAGAAACATGTTCAACTCTGTGTGTGTGTGTGTGTGTGTGTGTGTGTGCGCGCGCGCGCGTGAGGGAATAAGGAATGTGCCATGCACTCACCTGGGAAAAGCAAGTCTGCGTATACGGCAACTCTCCACTAACATATTCAGGTATCCTTGAGAGAGAAGCATTTCCAAAAGTGGGTGTGGAAGCATCATGAATGTGCCGTACGCTTTACTACCGTTCAACACCCAAACTCAACACCCAAAAAACAAATAAGCGAGTCAAGAAATGGGCAGAAGATATGAACAGATATTTCTACAAAGAAGACACACAAATGGCCAACAGACATATGACAAACTGCTCAACATCACTTGGCATGGGGAAAAAGAAATCCAAATGACAATGAGATACCACTTCACACCAGTCAGAATTGCAAAAATTAACAAGCGGAGAAATAACAAATGTTGGTGAGGAGTAAGGGGAACTCTCTTACACTTCTAAGTGGGAATGAAAACTGGTACAGCCACTTTGGAAAACAATATGGAGGTTCCTCAAGAACTTAAAACAGAGCTCCCTTACAACCCAGCAATTTTATTTACCCCAAAGCTACCAATGTAGTGATCTGAAGGGGCAACTGCACCCCGAATGTTTATAGCAACATTGTCCACAATAGCCAAACCGTGGAAGGAACCAAGACATCCATCGACAGATAAATGGATAAAGAAAACATGGTATATAGATATACAATGGAATATGACTCAGCCATCAGAAAGGATCAATATTGAGCATATCGATGTGGATGGCACTGGAGGGTATTATGCTGAGCAAAATAAGTCAGTCAGAGAAAAACAATTATTATATGGTTTTACTCATATGTGGAATAGAAGGAACAGCACAGAGGATCATAGGGGAAGGGAGGGAAAATGAATGCGAAGAAACCAGAGAGGAAGAAAATCCATGACAGGTTCCTAACTATTGGAAACCAACTGAGGGTTGCTGGAGGAAAGGTGGCTGGGGAGATGGGGTAACTGTGTGATGGGCATTAAGGAATGCCTGTGATGTGATGAACACTGGGTGTTATACACAACTGATGAATTGTGGAACGCTACATTTGAAACTACTGGTGTACTCTATGTTGGCTAATTCAATTTCAATTTTAAAAAACTCTATTTGGTCTGATATAAGGATTGCTACTCTGACTTCTTTTGACATCCACTTGCATGATTAATGTTTCTCCATCTCTTAATTTCCATCTGCAGGTGTCTTTAGGTGTGAAATCTTTTATATATATAGACAAACTCTGTCATGCTCTTTTGCTTGGAGCATTTAGTCCATTTACATTCAAACTGATTATCATTAGACATGTATTTATTGATGTTTTGTTACTTGTTTCATAGTTTTTTGTGTAGTTTTTCTCTGATCCTTTCTTCTCTTGCTCTCTCTCTCATGGTTTGCTCGTTTTCTTTAATGATATTCTTGGATTTCTTTCCCTTTATCTTTTGCATGTGTATTAGTGCTTTGGGTTTGTGGTGACCCCCTGGATTATATATAGCCTTTTCGGTCTATATTAAGTTGAATGCTGTTTAAGTTCAAACCCACTGTTGACTCCTCCTCATGTGTTAGGGTATATGTTTTCATATTTTACATACTTTTATTTTGTGAATCCCTTAAATGATTTTTACAGAAATACTCTTTTTTACTGCTTCCTTGATTCATTATTGTCATACTCTCACTTACGATTTTTTTCCACTCATAGTGTCCCCTTCAATATTTTTTGTAGTTAATTTAGTGGTCATGAACTCTTTTAGTTTGTGTGGCTAAGAAACTCTTTTTCTCCCCTTCTTTTCTGAAGGATAGGCTTGCTGGATAAATTATTCCTTGCTGCAGATTTTTCTCATTCAGCACTTTGAATATTTAACGCCACTTTCTTCTGTCCTGCATAGTTTCTGCTGAAAACTCAGCTGATAGCTTTATGGGCTTTCCCTTGCATGTTACCTGTCTTCTTTTATCTTGCTGCTTTAAATGTTTTTTCTTTATCACTACCTTTTCCCATTTGGATTACTATGTGTCTTGATGTGGACCTCCTTCGGTTGACTTTGTGGGAGGGGATCTCTATGCCTTATGGATTTGTATAGGTTTCCTTCACCAGATTAGGTTAAGTTTTCAGCTCTTCTTTGCTCAAATAGATTTTCTGCCCCCTTTTCCCCCTTTTCACCTTCTGGGATCCCTCTAATGTGGGTGTTGTTACACTGGATGGAGTCACTGAATTCCCTAAGTCTCTTCTCATTTTTGCATACTTCTTTTTCCTCTCATTTGTTCCGCTTGATTACTTTCCATTACTGTCTTCTAGTTCATTAATTTGTTCCTCTGCTTCGTCCATCCTGCTAATTATTCTATCTAGTATATTCTTCATTTCATTTCTTGTGTTCCACATCTCTGATTATTTCTTTCATATCTCTTTGTTAAGAGTCTCAGTGATGTTCCCCCTTCTGATGTCCTCCCTCTTTTCATTTCCCCAGTGAGTATCTTTATAATTGTTATCTTAAATTTTCTGTCAGGCATGTTCCTTATATCCATTTTGTTTAGGTCTCTTGCTGTGGCTTTGTCCTCTTCTTTCGTTTAGGACATAGTCCTCTGTCTGCTCATTTGGCCTACTTCTCAGAGAATATCTCTCGGTGAGGAAGGTCAGATATATTGCTTGTTCTTGAAAATACGGGGCAGAACATACATTTTTAACTTGGTGATGCTGGTTCTCCTCTGAAGGTAATGCATAGCAACAACAGAGACTGGATCTGGACTGTGTCATTGTGCACAACACATGGGGTGTGCTGTTTTAACAAGATGCATGCGTGTTCTGTGGGTGATGGGGAGACATATTGTTGTCAAGGATTGTGTGGGTCTTATCAGGGAGGGTATCCACAGCACTGGGACTGAAGCAGGTGTGGTAGGTGTGGGGATGGGCCATGGTTTATGCAAGTTAGTGATTGCTAGATTGTGCTTGATCTTGCAGGTAGGTGTGTGTTTATAATGAGGGGCCGTAGAGGGAAATGGAACCTGCCAGCTCCTTTGTTCCTGGACAAGTCCCTTAGCAAACTCTGAGTTCAGGAACTATGTCTCCCTTGTTTAATCCTCAAGCACGTTTCAACCTGCTTCACCCAAGCTTCTCCAGACTGTTTGCTGTGCTTTCTCTTTAAGGACAGATCTCAGCTTCCGATCACCTTCTGTGCTCTCTCAGAGCTGAGACAGCTGATTTTTAAAAGTTCCAAGCTTTAAGTCTGCTGGTTGTATACGCTCACAAATGTCATCCCTTCTGATTTTCAAAGCCATAAGCTATGAGGATGTCTCTACGCTTTAGAGGCTCCCCGGTGTAGTAGTTTGTTTCTGGCCCCTCTGTGACTGTGGTTCCCTCCCTCTGGTGGTCAGAAATACGGGGTTTAGATTCCTACAGAGTCCTTGTCCTTCCTACCATCTTTGATGTGATTTCCTCTCTCCATTTAGTTGTAGAGTTTTGTTGGGAAATCTGAAGGTCCATTTCTGGGTGACTCTGGTGTGAGTGTGATCTAGTTGTATCTGTGGGATGAGGTGAGTTTAGGGTCCTTCTACTCTGCCATCTTCCCCACAATTCAGTTTATTTTGTCTCATAAAAATATTACGACTCCAACTTTCTTTTCACTTCCATTTGCATCATAAATGGTTTTGTTTCCCATTACTTCGAATCTGCTTTTATTTTTAGGTCTGAAGTGATTCTCTGGTAGGCAGCATAGAGATGGGTCTTGCTTCCTCTTTACAGTCTATGTTTTCTGATTGGGATATTTAGTCCTTTTTTGTTAAAGCAATCATTGATAAAGTATTTGTATCTCTGTAGTTTACTTCACAAGGAAAAGTGTGAAAGGCTTCGCTCTGAGAAGGAGGTCTGCGTGGACGCCTCTTTCAACTCACGGCTTGTTTCTGGCTGACGGAAGGCTTCTCAAGGGTGTGTACGGAAGCCTACGGAAAAAGCGCCTACACTTCACTCTCCGGGGGGAATAAAAGCAAGAACCCAAAAGCATCAGTGAGAAACCGTCACTCAACGAACACCTTCTTTCCTGACGAGACAGAAACATGTTCAACTCTGTGTGTGTGTGTGTGTGTGTGTGCGCGCGCGCGCGCGTGAGGGAATAAGGAATGTGCCATGCACTCACCTGGGAAAAGCAAGTCTGCGTATACGGCAACTCTCCACTAACATATTCAGGTATCCTTGAGAGAGAAGCATTTCCAAAAGTGGGTGTGGAAGCATCATGAATGTGCCGTACGCTTTACTACCGTTCAACACCCAAACTCAACACCCAAAAAACAAATAAGCGAGTCAAGAAATGGGCAGAAGATATGAACAGATATTTCTCCAAAGAAGACACACAAATGGCCAACAGACATATGACAAACTGCTCAACATCACTTGGCATGGGGAAAAAGAAATCCAAATGACAGTGAGATACCACTTCACACCAGTCAGAATTGCAAAAATTAACAAGCGGAGAAATAACAAATGTTGGTGAGGAGAAAGGGGAACTCTCTTACACTTCTACGTGGGAATGAAAACTGGTACAGCCACTTTGGAAAACAATATGGAGGTTCCTCAAGAACTTAAAACAGAGCTCCCTTACAACCCAGCAATTTTATTTACCCCAAAGCTACCAATGTAGTGATCTGAAGGGGCAACTGCACCCCGAATGTTTATAGCAACATTGTCCACAATAGCCAAACCGTGGAAGGAACCAAGACATCCATCGACAGATAAATGGATAAAGAAAACATGGTATATAGATATACAATGGAATATGACTCAGCCATCAGAAAGGATCAATATTGAGCATATCGATGTGGATGGCACTGGAGGGTATTATGCTGAGCAAAATAAGTCAGTCAGAGAAAAACAATTATTATATGGTTTTACTCATATGTGGAATAGAAGGAACAGCACAGAGGATCATAGCGGAAGGGAGGGAAAATGAATGCGAAGAAACCAGAGAGGAAGAAAATCCATGACAGGTTCCTAACTATTGGAAACCAACTGAGGGTTGCTGGAGGAAAGGTGGCTGGGGAGATGGGGTAACTGTGTGATGGGCATTAAGGAATGCCTGTGATGTGATGAACACTGGGTGTTATACACAACTGATGAATTGTGGAACGCTACATTTGAAACTACTGGTGTACTCTATGTTGGCTAATTCAATTTCAATTTTAAAAAAGTCTATTTGGTCTGATATAAGGATTGCTACTCTGACTTCTTTTGACATCCACTTGCATGATTAATGTTTCTCCATCTCTTAATTTCCATCTGCAGGTGTCTTTAGGTGTGAAATCTTTTATATATATAGACAAACTCTGTCATGCTCTTTTGCTTGGAGCATTTAGTCCATTTACATTCAAACTGATTATCATTAGACATGTATTTATTGATGTTTTGTTACTTGTTTCATAGTTTTTTGTGTAGTTTTTCTCTGATCCTTTCTTCTCTTGCTCTCTCTCTCATGGTTTGCTCGTTTTCTTTAATGATATTCTTGGATTTCTTTCCCTTTATCTTTTGCATGTGTATTAGTGCTTTGGGTTTGTGGTGACCCCCTGGATTATATATAGCCTTTTCGGTCTATATTAAGTTGAATGCTGTTTAAGTTCAAACCCACTGTTGACTCCTCCTCATGTGTTAAGGTATATGTTTTCATATTTTACATACTTTTATTTTGTGAATCCCTTAACTGATTTTTACAGAAATACTTATTTTTACTGCTTCCTTGATTCATTATTGTCATACTCTCACTTACGATTTTTTTCCACTCATAGTGCCCCTTCAATATTTTTTGTAGTTAATTTAGTGGTCATGAACTCTTTTAGTTTGTGTGGCTAAGAAACTCTTTTTCTCCCCTTCTTTTCTGAAGGATAGGCTTGCTGGATAAATTATTCCTTGCTGCAGATTTTTCTCATTCAGCACTTTGAATATTTAACGCCACTTTCTTCTGTCCTGCATAGTTTCTGCTGAAAACTCAGCTGATAGCTTTATGGGCTTTCCCTTGCATGTTACCTGTCTTCTTTTATCTTGCTGCTTTAAATGTTTTTTCTTTATCACTACCTTTTCCCATTTGGATTACTATGTGTCTTGATGTGGACCTCCTTCGGTTGACTTTGTGGGAGGGGATCTCTATGCCTTATGGATTTGTATAGGTTTCCTTCACCAGATTAGGTTAAGTTTTCAGCTCTTCTTTGCTCAAATAGATTTTCTGCCCCCTTTTCCCCCTTTTCACCTTCTGGGATCCCTCTAATGTGGGTGTTGTTACACTGGATGGAGTCACTGAATTCCCTAAGTCTCTTCTCATTTTTGCATACTTCTTTTTCCTCTCATTTGTTCCGCTTGATTACTTTCCATTACTGTCTTCTAGTTCATTAATTTGTTCCTCTGCTTCGTCCATCCTGCTAATTATTGTATCTAGTATATTCTTCATTTCATTTCTTGTGTTCCACATCTCTGATTATTTCTTTCATATCTCTTTGTTAAGAGTCTCAGTGATGTTCCCCCTTCTGATGTCCTCCCTCTTTTCATTTCCCCAGTGAGTATCTTTATAATTGTTATCTTAAATTTTCTGTCAGGCATGTTCCTTATATCCATTTTGTTTAGGTCTCTTGCTGTGGCTTTGTCCTCTTCTTTCGTTTAGGACATAGTCCTCTGTCTGCTCATTTGGCCTACTTCTCAGAGAATATCTCTCGGTGAGGAAGGTCAGATATATTGCTTGTTCTTGAAAATACGGGGCAGAACATACATTTTTAACTTGGTGATGCTGGTTCTCCTCTGAAGGTAATGCATAGCAACAACAGAGACTGGATCTGGACTGTGTCATTGTGCCCAACACATGGGGTGTGCTGTTTTAACAAGATGCATGCGTGTTCTGTGGGTGATGGGGAGACATATTGTTGTCAAGGATTGTGTGGGTCTTATCAGGGAGGGTATCCACAGCACTGGACTGAAGCAGGTGTGGTAGGTGTGGGGATGGGCCATGGTTTATGCAAGTTAGTGATTGCTAGATTGTGCTTGATCTTGCAGGTAGGTGTGTGTTTATAATGAGGGGCCGTAGAGGGAAATGGCACCTGCCAGCTCCTTTGTTCCTGGACAAGTCCCTTAGCAAACTCTGAGTTCAGGAACTATGTCTCCCTTGTTTAATCCTCAAGCACGTTTCAACCTGCTTCACCCAAGCTTCTCCAGACTGTTTGCTGTGCTTTCTCTTTAAGGACAGATCTCAGCTTCCGATCACCTTCTGTGCTCTCTCAGAGCTGAGACAGCTGATTTTTAAAAGTTCCAAGCTTTAAGTCTGCTGGTTGTATACGCTCACAAATGTCATCCCTTCTGATTTTCAAAGCCACAAGCTATGAGGATGTCTCTACGCTTTAGAGGCTCCCCGGTGTAGTAGTTTGTTTCTGGCCCCTCTGTGACTGTGGTTCCCTCCCTCTGCTGGTCAGAAATACGGGGTTTAGATTCCTACAGAATCCTTGTCCTTCCTACCATCTTTGATGTGATTTCCTCTCTCCATTTAGTTGTAGAGTTTTGTTGGGAAATCTGAAGGTCCATTTCTGGGTGACTCTGGTGTGAGTGTGATCTAGTTGTATCTGTGGGATGAGGTGAGTTTAGGGTCCTTCTACTCTGCCATCTTCCCCACAATTCAGTTTATTTTGTCTCATAAAAATATTACGACTCCAACTTTCTTTTCACTTCCATTTGCATCATAAATGGTTTTGTTTCCCATTACTTCGAATCTGCTTTTATTTTTAGGTCTGAAGTGATTCTCTGGTAGGCAGCATAGAGATGGGTCTTGCTTCCTCTTTACAGTCTATGTTTTCTGATTGGGATATTTAGTCCTTTTTTGTTAAAGCAATCATTGATAAAGTATTTGTATCTCTGTAGTTTACTTCACAAGGAAAAGTGTGAAAGGCTTCGCTCTGAGAAGGAGGTCTGCGTGGACGCCTCTTTCAACTCACGGCTTGTTTCTGGCTGACGGAAGGCTTCTCAAGGGTGTGTACGGAAGCCTACGGAAAAAGCGCCTACACTTCACTCTCCGGGGGGAATAAAAGCAAGAACCCAAAAGCATCAGTGAGAAACCGTCACTCAACGAACACCTTCTTTCCTGACGAGACAGAAACATGTTCAACTCTGTGTGTGTGTGTGTGTGTGTGTGTGTGTGTGTGTGCGCGCGCGCGCGTGAGGGAATAAGGAATGTGCCATGCACTCACCTGGGAAAAGCAAGTCTGCGTATACGGCAACTCTCCACTAACATATTCAGGTATCCTTGAGAGAGAAGCATTTCCAAAAGTGGGTGTGGAAGCATCATGAATGTGCCGTACGCTTTACTACCGTTCAACACCCAAACTCAACACCCAAAAAACAAATAAGCGAGTCAAGAAATGGGCAGAAGATATGAACAGATATTTCTCCAAAGAAGACACACAAATGGCCAACAGACATATGACAAACTGCTCAACATCACTTGGCATGGGGAAAAAGAAATCCAAATGACAATGAGATACCACTTCACACCAGTCAGAATTGCAAAAATTAACAAGCGGAGAAATAACAAATGTTGGTGAGGAGAAAGGGGAACTCTCTTACACTTCTACGTGGGAATGAAAACTGGTACAGCCACTTTGGAAAACAATATGGAGGTTCCTCAAGAACTTAAAACAGAGCTCCCTTACAACCCAGCAATTTTATTTACCCCAAAGCTACCAATGTAGTGATCTGAAGGGGCAACTGCACCCCGAATGTTTATAGCAACATTGTCCACAATAGCCAAACCGTGGAAGGAACCAAGACATCCATCGACAGATAAATGGATAAAGAAAACATGGTATATAGATATACAATGGAATATGACTCAGCCATCAGAAAGGATCAATATTGAGCATATCGATGTGGATGGCACTGGAGGGTATTATGCTGAGCAAAATAAGTCAGTCAGAGAAAAACAATTATTATATGGTTTTACTCATATGTGGAATAGAAGGAACAGCACAGAGGATCATAGCGGAAGGGAGGGAAAATGAATGCGAAGAAACCAGAGAGGAAGAAAATCCATGACAGGTTCCTAACTATTGGAAACCAACTGAGGGTTGCTGGAGGAAAGGTGGCTGGGGAGATGGGGTAACTGTGTGATGGGCATTAAGGAATGCCTGTGATGTGATGAACACTGGGTGTTATACACAACTGATGAATTGTGGAACGCTACATTTGAAACTACTGGTGT
Organism: Eumetopias jubatus; assembly: GCF_037043125.1. NCBI lineage: Eukaryota > Metazoa > Chordata > Mammalia > Carnivora > Otariidae > Eumetopias > Eumetopias jubatus. The sequence continues at coordinate 93,969 of NW_028274938.1, read as the reverse complement.
ACTCTATGTTGGCTAATTCAATTTCAATTTTAAAAAAGTCTATTTGGTCTGATATAAGGATTGCTACTCTGACTTCTTTTGACATCCACTTGCATGATTAATGTTTCTCCATCTCTTAATTTCCATCTGCAGGTGTCTTTAGGTGTGAAATCTTTTATATATATAGACAAACTCTGTCATGCTCTTTTGCTTGGAGCATTTAGTCCATTTACATTCAAACTGATTATCATTAGACATGTATTTATTGATGTTTTGTTACTTGTTTCATAGTTTTTTGTGTAGTTTTTCTCTGATCCTTTCTTCTCTTGCTCTCTCTCTCATGGTTTGCTCGTTTTCTTTAATGATATTCTTGGATTTCTTTCCCTTTATCTTTTGCATGTGTATTAGTGCTTTGGGTTTGTGGTGACCCCCTGGATTATATATAGCCTTTTCGGTCTATATTAAGTTGAATGCTGTTTAAGTTCAAACCCACTGTTGACTCCTCCTCATGTGTTAGGGTATATGTTTTCATATTTTACATACTTTTATTTTGTGAATCCCTTAACTGATTTTTACAGAAATACTTATTTTTACTGCTTCCTTGATTCATTATTGTCATACTCTCACTTACGATTTTTTTCCACTCATAGTGTCCCCTTCAATATTTTTTGTAGTTAATTTAGTGGTCATGAACTCTTTTAGTTTGTGTGGCTAAGAAACTCTTTTTCTCCCCTTCTTTTCTGAAGGATAGGCTTGCTGGATAAATTATTCCTTGCTGCAGATTTTTCTCATTCAGCACTTTGAATATTTAACGCCACTTTCTTCTGTCCTGCATAGTTTCTGCTGAAAACTCAGCTGATAGCTTTATGGGCTTTCCCTTGCATGTTACCTGTCTTCTTTTATCTTGCTGCTTTAAATGTTTTTTCTTTATCACTACCTTTTCCCATTTGGATTACTATGTGTCTTGATGTGGACCTCCTTCGGTTGACTTTGTGGGAGGGGATCTCTATGCCTTATGGATTTGTATAGGTTTCCTTCACCAGATTAGGTTAAGTTTTCAGCTCTTCTTTGCTCAAATAGATTTTCTGCCCCCTTTTCCCCCTTTTCACCTTCTGGGATCCCTCTAATGTGGGTGTTGTTACACTGGATGGAGTCACTGAATTCCCTAAGTCTCTTCTCATTTTTGCATACTTCTTTTTCCTCTCATTTGTTCCGCTTGATTACTTTCCATTACTGTCTTCTAGTTCATTAATTTGTTCCTCTGCTTCGTCCATCCTGCTAATTATTCTATCTAGTATATTCTTCATTTCATTTCTTGTGTTCCACATCTCTGATTATTTCTTTCATATCTCTTTGTTAAGAGTCTCAGTGATGTTCCCCCTTCTGATGTCCTCCCTCTTTTCATTTCCCCAGTGAGTATCTTTATAATTGTTATCTTAAATTTTCTGTCAGGCATGTTCCTTATATCCATTTTGTTTAGGTCTCTTGCTGTGGCTTTGTCCTCTTCTTTCGTTTAGGACATAGTCCTCTGTCTGCTCATTTGGCCTACTTCTCAGAGAATATCTCTCGGTGAGGAAGGTCAGATATATTGCTTGTTCTTGAAAATACGGGGCAGAACATACATTTTTCACTTGGTGATGCTGGTTCTCCTCTGAAGGTAATGCATAGCAACAACAGAGACTGGATCTGGACTGTGTCATTGTGCCCAACACATGGGGTGTGCTGTTTTAACAAGATGCATGCGTGTTCTGTGGGTGATGGGGAGACATATTGTTGTCAAGGATTGTGTGGGTCTTATCAGGGAGGGTATCCACAGCACTGGACTGAAGCAGGTGTGGTAGGTGTGGGGATGGGCCATGGTTTATGCAAGTTAGTGATTGCTAGATTGTGCTTGATCTTGCAGGTAGGTGTGTGTTTATAATGAGGGGCCGTAGAGGGAAATGGCACCTGCCAGCTCCTTTGTTCCTGGACAAGTCCCTTAGCAAACTCTGAGTTCAGGAACTATGTCTCCCTTGTTTAATCCTCAAGCACGTTTCAACCTGCTTCACCCAAGCTTCTCCAGACTGTTTGCTGTGCTTTCTCTTTAAGGACAGATCTCAGCTTCCGATCACCTTCTGTGCTCTCTCAGAGCTGAGACAGCTGATTTTTAAAAGTTCCAAGCTTTAAGTCTGCTGGTTGTATACGCTCACAAATTTCATCCCTTCTGATTTTCAAAGCCACAAGCTATGAGGATGTCTCTACGCTTTAGAGGCTCCCCGGTGTAGTAGTTTGTTTCTGGCCCCTCTGTGACTGTGGTTCCCTCCCTCTGCTGGTCAGAAATACGGGGTTTAGATTCCTACAGAATCCTTGTCCTTCCTACCATCTTTGATGTGATTTCCTCTCTCCATTTAGTTGTAGAGTTTTGTTGGGAAATCTGAAGGTCCATTTCTGGGTGACTCTGGTGTGAGTGTGATCTAGTTGTATCTGTGGGATGAGGTGAGTTTAGGGTCCTTCTACTCTGCCATCTTCCCCACAATTCAGTTTATTTTGTCTCATAAAAATATTACGACTCCAACTTTCTTTTCACTTCCATTTGCATCATAAATGGTTTTGTTTCCCATTACTTCGAATCTGCTTTTATTTTTAGGTCTGAAGTGATTCTCTGGTAGGCAGCATAGAGATGGGTCTTGCTTCCTCTTTACAGTCTATGTTTTCTGATTGGGATATTTAGTCCTTTTTTGTTAAAGCAATCATTGATAAAGTATTTGTATCTCTGTAGTTTACTTCACAAGGAAAAGTGTGAAAGGCTTCGCTCTGAGAAGGAGGTCTGCGTGGACGCCTCTTTCAACTCACGGCTTGTTTCTGGCTGACGGAAGGCTTCTCAAGGGTGTGTACGGAAGCCTACGGAAAAAGCGCCTACACTTCACTCTCCGGGGGGAATAAAAGCAAGAACCCAAAAGCATCAGTGAGAAACCGTCACTCAACGAACACCTTCTTTCCTGACGAGACAGAAACATGTTCAACTCTGTGTGTGTGTGTGTGTGTGTGTGTGTGTGTGTGCGCGCGCGCGCGTGAGGGAATAAGGAATGTGCCATGCACTCACCTGGGAAAAGCAAGTCTGCGTATATGGCAACTCTCCACTAACATATTCAGGTATCCTTGAGAGAGAAGCATTTCCAAAAGTGGGTGTGGAAGCATCATGAATGTGCCGTACGCTTTACTACCGTTCAACACCCAAACTCAACACCCAAAAAACAAATAAGCGAGTCAAGAAATGGGCAGAAGATATGAACAGATATTTCTACAAAGAAGACACACAAATGGCCAACAGACATATGACAAACTGCTCAACATCACTTGGCATGGGGAAAAAGAAATCCAAATGACAATGAGATACCACTTCACACCAGTCAGAATTGCAAAAATTAACAAGCGGAGAAATAACAAATGTTGGTGAGGAGTAAGGGGAACTCTCTTACACTTCTAAGTGGGAATGAAAACTGGTACAGCCACTTTGGAAAACAATATGGAGGTTCCTCAAGAACTTAAAACAGAGCTCCCTTACAACCCAGCAATTTTATTTACCCCAAAGCTACCAATGTAGTGATCTGAAGGGGCAACTGCACCCCGAATGTTTATAGCAACATTGTCCACAATAGCCAAACCGTGGAAGGAACCAAGACATCCATCGACAGATAAATGGATAAAGAAAACATGGTATATAGATATACAATGGAATATGACTCAGCCATCAGAAAGGATCAATATTGAGCATATCGATGTGGATGGCACTGGAGGGTATTATGCTGAGCAAAATAAGTCAGTCAGAGAAAAACAATTATTATATGGTTTTACTCATATGTGGAATAGAAGGAACAGCACAGAGGATCATAGGGGAAGGGAGGGAAAATGAATGCGAAGAAACCAGAGAGGAAGAAAATCCATGACAGGTTCCTAACTATTGGAAACCAACTGAGGGTTGCTGGAGGAAAGGTGGCTGGGGAGATGGGGTAACTGTGTGATGGGCATTAAGGAATGCCTGTGATGTGATGAACACTGGGTGTTATACACAACTGATGAATTGTGGAACGCTACATTTGAAACTACTGGTGTACTCTATGTTGGCTAATTCAATTTCAATTTTAAAAAACTCTATTTGGTCTGATATAAGGATTGCTACTCTGACTTCTTTTGACATCCACTTGCATGATTAATGTTTCTCCATCTCTTAATTTCCATCTGCAGGTGTCTTTAGGTGTGAAATCTTTTATATATATAGACAAACTCTGTCATGCTCTTTTGCTTGGAGCATTTAGTCCATTTACATTCAAACTGATTATCATTAGACATGTATTTATTGATGTTTTGTTACTTGTTTCATAGTTTTTTGTGTAGTTTTTCTCTGATCCTTTCTTCTCTTGCTCTCTCTCTCATGGTTTGCTCGTTTTCTTTAATGATATTCTTGGATTTCTTTCCCTTTATCTTTTGCATGTGTATTAGTGCTTTGGGTTTGTGGTGACCCCCTGGATTATATATAGCCTTTTCGGTCTATATTAAGTTGAATGCTGTTTAAGTTCAAACCCACTGTTGACTCCTCCTCATGTGTTAGGGTATATGTTTTCATATTTTACATACTTTTATTTTGTGAATCCCTTAACTGATTTTTACAGAAATACTCTTTTTTACTGCTTCCTTGATTCATTATTGTCATACTCTCACTTACGATTTTTTTCCACTCATAGTGTCCCCTTCAATATTTTTTGTAGTTAATTTAGTGGTCATGAACTCTTTTAGTTTGTGTGGCTAAGAAACTCTTTTTCTCCCCTTCTTTTCTGAAGGATAGGCTTGCTGGATAAATTATTCCTTGCTGCAGATTTTTCTCATTCAGCACTTTGAATATTTAACGCCACTTTCTTCTGTCCTGCATAGTTTCTGCTGAAAACTCAGCTGATAGCTTTATGGGCTTTCCCTTGCATGTTACCTGTCTTCTTTTATCTTGCTGCTTTAAATGTTTTTTCTTTATCACTACCTTTTCCCATTTGGATTACTATGTGTCTTGATGTGGACCTCCTTCGGTTGACTTTGTGGGAGGGGATCTCTATGCCTTATGGATTTGTATAGGTTTCCTTCACCAGATTAGGTTAAGTTTTCAGCTCTTCTTTGCTCAAATAGATTTTCTGCCCCCTTTTCCCCCTTTTCACCTTCTGGGATCCCTCTAATGTGGGTGTTGTTACACTGGATGGAGTCACTGAATTCCCTAAGTCTCTTCTCATTTTTGCATACTTCTTTTTCCTCTCATTTGTTCCGCTTGATTACTTTCCATTACTGTCTTCTAGTTCATTAATTTGTTCCTCTGCTTCGTCCATCCTGCTAATTATTCTATCTAGTATATTCTTCATTTCATTTCTTGTGTTCCACATCTCTGATTATTTCTTTCATATCTCTTTGTTAAGAGTCTCAGTGATGTTCCCCCTTCTGATGTCCTCCCTCTTTTCATTTCCCCAGTGAGTATCTTTATAATTGTTATCTTAAATTTTCTGTCAGGCATGTTCCTTATATCCATTTTGTTTAGGTCTCTTGCTGTGGCTTTGTCCTCTTCTTTCGTTTAGGACATAGTCCTCTGTCTGCTCATTTGGCCTACTTCTCAGAGAATATCTCTCGGTGAGGAAGGTCAGATATATTGCTTGTTCTTGAAAATACGGGGCAGAACATACATTTTTAACTTGGTGATGCTGGTTCTCCTCTGAAGGTAATGCATAGCAACAACAGAGACTGGATCTGGACTGTGTCATTGTGCACAACACATGGGGTGTGCTGTTTTAACAAGATGCATGCGTGTTCTGTGGGTGATGGGGAGACATATTGTTGTCAAGGATTGTGTGGGTCTTATCAGGGAGGGTATCCACAGCACTGGGACTGAAGCAGGTGTGGTAGGTGTGGGGATGGGCCATGGTTTATGCAAGTTAGTGATTGCTAGATTGTGCTTGATCTTGCAGGTAGGTGTGTGTTTATAATGAGGGGCCGTAGAGGGAAATGGAACCTGCCAGCTCCTTTGTTCCTGGACAAGTCCCTTAGCAAACTCTGAGTTCAGGAACTATGTCTCCCTTGTTTAATCCTCAAGCACGTTTCAACCTGCTTCACCCAAGCTTCTCCAGACTGTTTGCTGTGCTTTCTCTTTAAGGACAGATCTCAGCTTCCGATCACCTTCTGTGCTCTCTCAGAGCTGAGACAGCTGATTTTTAAAAGTTCCAAGCTTTAAGTCTGCTGGTTGTATACGCTCACAAATGTCATCCCTTCTGATTTTCAAAGCCATAAGCTATGAGGATGTCTCTACGCTTTAGAGGCTCCCCGGTGTAGTAGTTTGTTTCTGGCCCCTCTGTGACTGTGGTTCCCTCCCTCTGGTGGTCAGAAATACGGGGTTTAGATTCCTACAGAGTCCTTGTCCTTCCTACCATCTTTGATGTGATTTCCTCTCTCCATTTAGTTGTAGAGTTTTGTTGGGAAATCTGAAGGTCCATTTCTGGGTGACTCTGGTGTGAGTGTGATCTAGTTGTATCTGTGGGATGAGGTGAGTTTAGGGTCCTTCTACTCTGCCATCTTCCCCACAATTCAGTTTATTTTGTCTCATAAAAATATTACGACTCCAACTTTCTTTTCACTTCCATTTGCATCATAAATGGTTTTGTTTCCCATTACTTCGAATCTGCTTTTATTTTTAGGTCTGAAGTGATTCTCTGGTAGGCAGCATAGAGATGGGTCTTGCTTCCTCTTTACAGTCTATGTTTTCTGATTGGGATATTTAGTCCTTTTTTTTAAAGCAATCACTGATAAAGTATTTGTATCTCTCTAGTTTACTTCACAAGGAAAAGTGTGAAAGGCTTCGCTCTGAGAAGGAGGTCTGCGTGGACGCCTCTTTCAACTCACGGCTTGTTTCTGGCTGACGGAAGGCTTCTCAAGGGTGTGTACGGAAGCCTACGGAAAAAGCGCCTACACTTCACTCTCCGGGGGGAATAAAAGCAAGAACCCAAAAGCATCAGTGAGAAACCGTCACTCAACGAACACCTTCTTTCCTGACGAGACAGAAACATGTTCAACTCTGTGTGTGTGTGTGTGTGTGTGTGTGTGTGTGCGCGCGCGCGCGTGAGGGAATAAGGAATGTGCCATGCACTCACCTGGGAAAAGCAAGTCTGCGTATACGGCAACTCTCCACTAACATATTCAGGTATCCTTGAGAGAGAAGCATTTCCAAAAGTGGGTGTGGAAGCATCATGAATGTGCCGTAAGCTTTACTACCGTTCAACACCCAAACTCAACACCCAAAAAACAAATAAGCGAGTCAAGAAATGGGCAGAAGATATGAACAGATATTTCTCCAAAGAAGACACACAAATGGCCAACAGACATATGACAAACTGCTCAACATCACTTGGCATGGGGAAAAAGAAATCCAAATGACAGTGAGATACCACTTCACACCAGTCAGAATTGCAAAAATTAACAAGCGGAGAAATAACAAATGTTGGTGAGGAGAAAGGGGAACTCTCTTACACTTCTACGTGGGAATGAAAACTGGTACAGCCACTTTGGAAAACAATATGGAGGTTCCTCAAGAACTTAAAACAGAGCTCCCTTACAACCCAGCAATTTTATTTACCCCAAAGCTAGCAATGTAGTGATCTGAAGGGGCAACTGCACCCCGAATGTTTATAGCAACATTGTCCACAATAGCCAAACCGTGGAAGGAACCAAGACATCCATCGACAGATAAATGGATAAAGAAAACATGGTATATACATATACAATGGAATATGACTCAGCCATCAGAAAGGATCAATATTGAGCATATCGATGTGGATGGCACTGGAGGGTATTATGCTGAGCAAAATAAGTCAGTCAGAGAAAAACAATTATTATATGGTTTTACTCATATGTGGAATAGAAGGAACAGCACAGAGGATCATAGGGGAAGGGAGGGAAAATGAATGCGAAGAAACCAGAGAGGAAGAAAATCCATGACAGGTTCCTAACTATTGGAAACCAACTGAGGGTTGCTGGAGGAAAGGTGGCTGGGGAGATGGGGTAACTGTGTGATGGGCATTAAGGAATGCCTGTGATGTGATGAACACTGGGTGTTATACACAACTGATGAATTGTGGAACGCTACATTTGAAACTACTGGTGTACTCTATGTTGGCTAATTCAATTTCAATTTTAAAAAAGTCTATTTGGTCTGATATAAGGATTGCTACTCTGACTTCTTTTGACCTCCACTTGCATGATTAATGTTTCTCCATCTCTTAATTTCCATCTGCAGGTGTCTTTAGGTGTGAAATCTTTTATATATATAGACAAACTCTGTCATGCTCTTTTGCTTGGAGCATTTAGTCCATTTACATTCAAACTGATTATCATTAGACATGTATTTATTGATGTTTTGTTACTTGTTTCATAGTTTTTTGTGTAGTTTTTCTCTGACCCTTTCTTCTCTTGCTCTCTCTCTCATGGTTTGCTCGTTTTCTTTAATGATATTCTTGGATTTCTTTCCCTTTATCTTTTGCATGTGTATTAGTGCTTTGGGTTTGTGGTGACCCCCTGGATTATATATAGCCTTTTCGGTCTATATTAAGTTGAATGCTGTTTAAGTTCAAACCCACTGTTGACTCCTCCTCATGTGTTAGGGTATATGTTTTCATATTTTACATACTTTTATTTTGTGAATCCCTTAACTGATTTTTACAGAAATACTTATTTTTACTGCTTCCTTGATTCATTATTGTCATACTCTCACTTACGATTTTTTTCCACTCATAGTGTCCCCTTCAATATTTTTTGTAGTTAATTTAGTGGTCATGAACTCTTTTAGTTTGTGTGGCTAAGAAACTCTTTTTCTCCCCTTCTTTTCTGAAGGATAGGCTTGCTGGATAAATTATTCCTTGCTGCAGATTTTTCTCATTCAGCACTTTGAATATTTAACGCCACTTTCTTCTGTCCTGCATAGTTTCTGCTGAAAACTCAGCTGATAGCTTTATGGGCTTTCCCTTGCATGTTACCTGTCTTCTTTTATCTTGCTGCTTTAAATGTTTTTTCTTTATCACTACCTTTTCCCATTTGGATTACTATGTGTCTTGATGTGGACCTCCTTCGGTTGACTTTGTGGGAGGGGATCTCTATGCCTTATGGATTTGTATAGGTTTCCTTCACCAGATTAGGTTAAGTTTTCAGCTCTTCTTTGCTCAAATAGATTTTCTGCCCCCTTTTCCCCCTTTTCACCTTCTGGGATCCCTCTAATGTGGGTGTTGTTACACTGGATGGAGTCACTGAATTCCCTAAGTCTCTTCTCATTTTTGCATACTTCTTTTTCCTCTCATTTGTTCCGCTTGATTACTTTCCATTACTGTCTTCTAGTTCATTAATTTGTTCCTCTGCTTCGTCCATCCTGCTAATTATTCTATCTAGTATATTCTTCATTTCATTTCTTGTGTTCCACATCTCTGATTATTTCTTTCATATCTCTTTGTTAAGAGTCTCAGTGATGTTCCCCCTTCTGATGTCCTCCCTCTTTTCATTTCCCCAGTGAGTATCTTTATAATTGTTATCTTAAATTTTCTGTCAGGCATGTTCCTTATATCCATTTTGTTTAGGTCTCTTGCTGTGGCTTTGTCCTCTTCTTTCGTTTAGGACATAGTCCTCTGTCTGCTCATTTGGCCTACTTCTCAGAGAATATCTCTCGGTGGGGAAGGTCAGATATATTGCTTGTTCTTGAAAATACGGGGCAGAACATACATTTTTAACTTGGTGATGCTGGTTCTCCTCTGAAGGTAATGCATAGCAACAACAGAGACTGGATCTGGACTGTGTCATTGTGCCCAACACATGGGGTGTGCTGTTTTAACAAGATGCATGCGTGTTCTGTGGGTGATGGGGAGACATATTGTTGTCAAGGATTGTGTGGGTCTTATCAGGGAGGGTATCCACAGCACTGGACTGAAGCAGGTGTGGTAGGTGTGGGGATGGGCCATGGTTTATGCAAGTTAGTGATTGCTAGATTGTGCTTGATCTTGCAGGTAGGTGTGTGTTTATAATGAGGGGCCGTAGAGGGAAATGGCACCTGCCAGCTCCTTTGTTCCTGGACAAGTCCCTTAGCAAACTCTGAGTTCAGGAACTATGTCTCCCTTGTTTAATCCTCAAGCACGTTTCAACCTGCTTCACCCAAGCTTCTCCAGACTGTTTGCTGTGCTTTCTCTTTAAGGACAGATCTCAGCTTCCGATCACCTTCTGTGCTCTCTCAGAGCTGAGACAGCTGATTTTTAAAAGTTCCAAGCTTTAAGTCTGCTGGTGGTATACGCTCACAAATGTCATCCCTTCTGATTTTCAAAGCCATAAGCTATGAGGATGTCTCTACGCTTTAGAGGCTCCCCGGTGTAGTAGTTTGTTTCTGGCCCCTCTGTGACTGTGGTTCCCTCCCTCTGGTGGTCAGAAATACGGGGTTTAGATTCCTACAGAGTCCTTGTCCTTCCTACCATCTTTGATGAGATTTCCTCTCTCCATTTAGTTGTAGAGTTTTGTTGGGAAATCTGAAGGTCCATTTCTGGGTGACTCTGGTGTGAGTGTGATCTAGTTGTATCTGTGGGATGAGGTGAGTTTAGGGTCCTTCTACTCTGCCATCTTCCCCACAATTCAGTTTATTTCGTCTCATAAAAATATTACGACTCCAACTTTCTTTTCACTTCCATTTGCATCATAAATCGTTTTGTTTCCCATTACTTCGAATCTGCTTTTATTTTTAGGTCTGAAGTGATTCTCTGGTAGGCAGCATAGAGATGGGTCTTGCTTCCTCTTTACAGTCTATGTTTTCTGATTGGGATATTTAGTCCTTTTTTGTTAAAGCAATCATTGATAAAGTATTTGTATCTCTGTAGTTTACTTCACAAGGAAAAGTGTGAAAGGCTTCGCTCTGAGAAGAAGGTCTGCGTGGACGCCTCTTTCAACTCACGGCTTGTTTCTGGCTGACGGAAGGCTTCTCAAGGGTGTGTATGGAAGCCTACGGAAAAAGCGCCTACACTTCACTCTCCGGGGGGAATAAAAGCAAGAACCCAAAAGCATCAGTGAGAAAACGTCACTCAACGAACACCTTCTTTCCTGACGAGACAGAAACATGTTCAACTCTGTGTGTGTGTGTGTGTGTGTGTGTGTGTGTGTGTGCGCGCGCGCGCGTGTGGGAATAAGGAATGTGCCATGCACTCACCTGGGAAAAGCAAGTCTGCGTATACGGCAACTCTCCACTAACATATTCAGGTATCCTTGAGAGAGAAGCATTTCCAAAGGTGGGTGTGGAAGCATCATGAATGTGCCGTAAGCTTTACTACCGTTCAACACCCAAACTCAACACCCAAAAAACAAATAAGCGAGTCAAGAAATGGGCAGAAGATATGAACAGATATTTCTCCAAAGAAGACACACAAATGGCCAACAGACATATGACAAACTGCTCAACATCACTTGGCATGGGGAAAAAGAAATCCAAATGACAATGAGATACCACTTCACACCAGTCAGAATTGCAAAAATTAACAAGCGGAGAAATAACAAATGTTGGTGAGGAGAAAGGGGAACTCTCTTACACTTCTACGTGGGAATGAAAACTGGTACAGCCACTTTGGAAAACAATATGGAGGTTCCTCAAGAACTTAAAACAGAGCTCCCTTACAACCCAGCAATTTTATTTACCCCAAAGCTACCAATGTAGTGATCTGAAGGGGCAACTGCACCCCGAATGTTTATAGCAACATTGTCCACAATAGCCAAACCGTGGAAGGAACCAAGACATCCATCGACAGATAAATGGATAAAGAAAACATGGTATATAGATATACAATGGAATATGACTCAGCCATCAGAAAGGATCAATATTGAGCATATCGATGTGGATGGCACTGGAGGGTATTATGCTGAGCAAAATAAGTCAGTCAGAGAAAAACAATTATTATATGGTTTTACTCATATGTGGAATAGAAGGAACAGCACAGAGGATCATAGGGGAAGGGAGGGAAAATGAATGCGAAGAAACCAGAGAGGAAGAAAATCCATGACAGGTTCCTAACTATTGGAAACCAACTGAGGGTTGCTGGAGGAAAGGTGGCTGGGGAGATGGGGTAACTGTGTGATGGGCATTAAGGAATGCCTGTGATGTGATGAACACTGGGTGTTATACACAACTGATGAATTGTGGAACGCTACATTTGAAACTACTGGTGTACTCTATGTTGGCTAATTCAATTTCAATTTTAAAAAACTCTATTTGGTCTGATATAAGGATTGCTACTCTGACTTCTTTTGACATCCACTTGCATGATTAATGTTTCTCCATCTCTTAATTTCCATCTGCAGGTGTCTTTAGGTGTGAAATCTTTTATATATATAGACAAACTCTGTCATGCTCTTTTGCTTGGAGCATTTAGTCCATTTACATTCAAACTGATTATCATTAGACATGTATTTATTGATGTTTTGTTACTTGTTTCATAGTTTTTTGTGTAGTTTTTCTCTGATCCTTTCTTCTCTTGCTCTCTCTCTCATGGTTTGCTCGTTTTCTTTAATGATATTCTTGGATTTCTTTCCCTTTATCTTTTGCATGTGTATTAGTGCTTTGGGTTTGTGGTGACCCCCTGGATTATATATAGCCTTTTCGGTCTATATTAAGTTGAATGCTGTTTAAGTTCAAACCCACTGTTGACTCCTCCTCATGTGTTAGGGTATATGTTTTCATATTTTACATACTTTTATTTTGTGAATCCCTTAACTGATTTTTACAGAAATACTTATTTTTACTGCTTCCTTGATTCATTATTGTCATACTCTCACTTACGATTTTTTTCCACTCATAGTGTCCCCTTCAATATTTTTTGTAGTTAATTTAGTGGTCATGAACTCTTTTAGTTTGTGTGGCTAAGAAACTCTTTTTCTCCCCTTCTTTTCTGAAGGATAGGCTTGCTGGATAAATTATTCCTTGCTGCAGATTTTTCTCATTCAGCACTTTGAATATTTAACGCCACTTTCTTCTGTCCTGCATAGTTTCTGCTGAAAACTCAGCTGATAGCTTTATGGGCTTTCCCTTGCATGTTACCTGTCTTCTTTTATCTTGCTGCTTTAAATGTTTTTTCTTTATCACTACCTTTTCCCATTTGGATTACTATGTGTCTTGATGTGGACCTCCTTCGGTTGACTTTGTGGGAGGGGATCTCTATGCCTTATGGATTTGTATAGGTTTCCTTCACCAGATTAGGTTAAGTTTTCAGCACTTCTTTGCTCAAATAGATTTTCTGCCCCCTTTTCCCCCTTTTCACCTTCTGGGATCCCTCTAATGTGGGTGTTGTTACACTGGATGGAGTCACTGAATTCCCTAAGTCTCTTCTCATTTTTGCATACTTCTTTTTCCTCTCATTTGTTCCGCTTGATTACTTTCCATTACTGTCTTCTAGTTCATTAATTTGTTCCTCTGCTTCGTCCATCCTGCTAATTATTCTATCTAGTATATTCTTCATTTCATTTCTTGTGTTCCACATCTCTGATTATTTCTTTCATATCTCTTTGTTAAGAGTCTCAGTGATGTTCCCCCTTCTGATGTCCTCCCTCTTTTCATTTCCCCAGTGAGTATCTTTATAATTGTTATCTTAAATTTTCTGTCAGGCATGTTCCTTATATCCATTTTGTTTAGGTCTCTTGCTGTGGCTTTGTCCTCTTCTTTCGTTTAGGACATAGTCCTCTGTCTGCTCATTTGGCCTACTTCTCAGAGAATATCTCTCGGTGAGGAAGGTCAGATATATTGCTTGTTCTTGAAAATACGGGGCAGAACATACATTTTTAACTTGGTGATGCTGGTTCTCCTCTGAAGGTAATGCATAGCAACAACAGAGACTGGATCTGGACTGTGTCATTGTGCCCAACACATGGGGTGTGCTGTTTTAACAAGATGCATGCGTGTTCTGTGGGTGATGGGGAGACATATTGTTGTCAAGGATTGTGTGGGTCTTATCAGGGAGGGTATCCACAGCACTGGGACTGAAGCAGGTGTGGTAGGTGTGGGGATGGGCCATGGTTTATGCAAGTTAGTGATTGCTAGATTGTGCTTGATCTTGCAGGTAGGTGTGTGTTTATAATGAGGGGCCGTAGAGGGAAATGGAACCTGCCAGCTCCTTTGTTCCTGGACAAGTCCCTTAGCAAACTCTGAGTTCAGGAACTATGTCTCCCTTGTTTAATCCTCAAGCACGTTTCAACCTGCTTCACCCAAGCTTCTCCAGACTGTTTGCTGTGCTTTCTCTTTAAGGACAGATCTCAGCTTCCGATCACCTTCTGTGCTCTCTCAGAGCTGAGACAGCTGATTTTTAAAATTTCCAAGCTTTAAGTCTGCTGGTTGTATACGCTCACAAATGTCATCCCTTCTGATTTTCAAAGCCATAAGCTATGAGGATGTCTCTACGCTTTAGAGGCTCCCCGGTGTAGTAGTTTGTTTCTGGCCCCTCTGTGACTGTGGTTCCCTCCCTCTGGTGGTCAGAAATACGGGGTTTAGATTCCTACAGAGTCCTTGTCCTTCCTACCATCTTTGATGTGATTTCCTCTCTCCATTTAGTTGTAGAGTTTTGTTGGGAAATCTGAAGGTCCATTTCTGGGTGACTCTGGTGTGAGTGTGATCTAGTTGTATCTGTGGGATGAGGTGAGTTTAGGGTCCTTCTACTCTGCCATCTTCCCCACAATTCAGTTTATTTTGTCTCATAAAAATATTACGACTCCAACTTTCTTTTCACTTCCATTTGCATCATAAATCGTTTTGTTTCCCATTACTTCGAATCTGCTTTTATTTTTAGGTCTGAAGTGATTCTCTGGTAGGCAGCATAGAGATGGGTCTTGCTTCCTCTTTACAGTCTATGTTTTCTGATTGGGATATTTAGTCCTTTTTTGTTAAAGCAATCATTGATAAAGTATTTGTATCTCTGTAGTTTACTTCACAAGGAAAAGTGTGAAAGGCTTCGCTCTGAGAAGGAGGTCTGCGTGGACGCCTCTTTCAACTCACGGCTTGTTTCTGGCTGACGGAAGGCTTCTCAAGGGTGTGTACGGAAGCCTACGGAAAAAGCGCCTACACTTCACTCTCCGGGGGGAATAAAAGCAAGAACCCAAAAGCATCAGTGAGAAACCGTCACTCAACGAACACCTTCTTTCCTGACGAGACAGAAACATGTTCAACTCTGTGTGTGTGTGTGTGTGTGTGTGCGCGCGCGCGCGCGTGAGGGAATAAGGAATGTGCCATGCACTCACCTGGGAAAAGCAAGTCTGCGTATACGGCAACTCTCCACTAACATATTCAGGTATCCTTGAGAGAGAAGCATTTCCAAAAGTGGGTGTGGAAGCATCATGAATGTGCCGTAAGCTTTACTACCGTTCAACACCCAAACTCAACACCCAAAAAACAAATAAGCGAGTCAAGAAATGGGCAGAAGATATGAACAGATATTTCTCCAAAGAAGACACACAAATGGCCAACAGACATATGACAAACTGCTCAACATCACTTGGCATGGGGAAAAAGAAATCCAAATGACAGTGAGATACCACTTCACACCAGTCAGAATTGCAAAAATTAACAAGCGGAGAAATAACAAATGTTGGTGAGGAGAAAGGGGAACTCTCTTACACTTCTACGTGGGAATGAAAACTGGTACAGCCACTTTGGAAAACAATATGGAGGTTCCTCAAGAACTTAAAACAGAGCTCCCTTACAACCCAGCAATTTTATTTACCCCAAAGCTACCAATGTAGTGATCTGAAGGGGCAACTGCACCCCGAATGTTTATAGCAACATTGTCCACAATAGCCAAACCGTGGAAGGAACCAAGACATCCATCGACAGATAAATGGATAAAGAAAACATGGTATATACATATACAATGGAATATGACTCAGCCATCAGAAAGGATCAATATTGAGCATATCGATGTGGATGGCACTGGAGGGTATTATGCTGAGCAAAATAAGTCAGTCAGAGAAAAACAATTATTATATGGTTTTACTCATATGTGGAATAGAAGGAACAGCACAGAGGATCATAGGGGAAGGGAGGGAAAATGAATGCGAAGAAACCAGAGAGGAAGAAAATCCATGACAGGTTCCTAACTATTGGAAACCAACTGAGGGTTGCTGGAGGAAAGGTGGCTGGGGAGATGGGGTAACTGTGTGATGGGCATTAAGGAATGCCTGTGATGTGATGAACACTGGGTGTTATACACAACTGATGAATTGTGGAACGCTACATTTGAAACTACTGGTGTACTCTATGTTGGCTAATTCAATTTCAATTTTAAAAAACTCTATTTGGTCTGATATAAGGATTGCTACTCTGACTTCTTTTGACATCCACTTGCATGATTAATGTTTCTCCATCTCTTAATTTCCATCTGCAGGTGTCTTTAGGTGTGAAATCTTTTATATATATAGACAAACTCTGTCATGCTCTTTTGCTTGGAGCATTTAGTCCATTTACATTCAAACTGATTATCATTAGACATGTATTTATTGATGTTTTGTTACTTGTTTCATAGTTTTTTGTGTAGTTTTTCTCTGATCCTTTCTTCTCTTGCTCTCTCTCTCATGGTTTGCTCGTTTTCTTTAATGATATTCTTGGATTTCTTTCCCTTTATCTTTTGCATGTGTATTAGTGCTTTGGGTTTGTGGTGACCCCCTGGATTATATATAGCCTTTTCGGTCTATATTAAGTTGAATGCTGTTTAAGTTCAAACCCACTGTTGACTCCTCCTCATGTGTTAGGGTATATGTTTTCATATTTTACATACTTTTATTTTGTGAATCCCTTAACTGATTTTTACAGAAATACTTATTTTTACTGCTTCCTTGATTCATTATTGTCATACTCTCACTTACGATTTTTTTCCACTCATAGTGTCCCCTTCAATATTTTTTGTAGTTAATTTAGTGGTCATGAACTCTTTTAGTTTGTGTGGCTAAGAAACTCTTTTTCTCCCCTTCTTTTCTGAAGGATAGGCTTGCTGGATAAATTATTCCTTGCTGCAGATTTTTCTCATTCAGCACTTTGAATATTTAACGCCACTTTCTTCTGTCCTGCATAGTTTCTGCTGAAAACTCAGCTGATAGCTTTATGGGCTTTCCCTTGCATGTTACCTGTCTTCTTTTATCTTGCTGCTTTAAATGTTTTTTCTTTATCACTACCTTTTCCCATTTGGATTACTATGTGTCTTGATGTGGACCTCCTTCGGTTGACTTTGTGGGAGGGGATCTCTATGCCTTATGGATTTGTATAGGTTTCCTTCACCAGATTAGGTTAAGTTTTCAGCTCTTCTTTGCTCAAATAGATTTTCTGCCCCCTTTTCCCCCTTTTCACCTTCTGGGATCCCTCTAATGTGGGTGTTGTTACACTGGATGGAGTCACTGAATTCCCTAAGTCTCTTCTCATTTTTGCATACTTCTTTTTCCTCTCATTTGTTCCGCTTGATTACTTTCCATTACTGTCTTCTAGTTCATTAATTTGTTCCTCTGCTTCGTCCATCCTGCTAATTATTCTATCTAGTATATTCTTCATTTCATTTCTTGTGTTCCACATCTCTGATTATTTCTTTCATATCTCTTTGTTAAGAGTCTCAGTGATGTTCCCCCTTCTGATGTCCTCCCTCTTTTCATTTCCCCAGTGAGTATCTTTATAATTGTTATCTTAAATTTTCTGTCAGGCATGTTCCTTATATCCATTTTGTTTAGGTCTCTTGCTGTGGCTTTGTCCTCTTCTTTCGTTTAGGACATAGTCCTCTGTCTGCTCATTTGGCCTACTTCTCAGAGAATATCTCTCGGTGAGGAAGGTCAGATATATTGCTTGTTCTTGAAAATACGGGGCAGAACATACATTTTTAACTTGGTGATGCTGGTTCTCCTCTGAAGGTAATGCATAGCAACAACAGAGACTGGATCTGGACTGTGTCATTGTGCACAACACATGGGGTGTGCTGTTTTAACAAGATGCATGCGTGTTCTGTGGGTGATGGGGAGACATATTGTTGTCAAGGATTGTGTGGGTCTTATCAGGGAGGGTATCCACAGCACTGGGACTGAAGCAGGTGTGGTAGGTGTGGGGATGGGCCATGGTTTATGCAAGTTAGTGATTGCTAGATTGTGCTTGATCTTGCAGGTAGGTGTGTGTTTATAATGAGGGGCCGTAGAGGGAAATGGCACCTGCCAGCTCCTTTGTTCCTGGACAAGTCCCTTAGCAAACTCTGAGTTCAGGAACTATGTCTCCCTTGTTTAATCCTCAAGCACGTTTCAACCTGCTTCACCCAAGCTTCTCCAGACTGTTTGCTGTGCTTTCTCTTTAAGGACAGATCTCAGCTTCCGATCACCTTCTGTGCTCTCTCAGAGCTGAGACAGCTGATTTTTAAAAGTTCCAAGCTTTAAGTCTGCTGGTTGTATACGCTCACAAATTTCATCCCTTCTGATTTTCAAAGCCATAAGCTATGAGGATGTCTCTACGCTTTAGAGGCTCCCCGGTGTAGTAGTTTGTTTCTGGCCCCTCTGTGACTGTGGTTCCCTCCCTCTGCTGGTCAGAAATACGGGGTTTAGATTCCTACAGAGTCCTTGTCCTTCCTACCATCTTTGATGTGATTTCCTCTCTCCATTTAGTTGTAGAGTTTTGTTGGGAAATCTGAAGGTCCATTTCTGGGTGACTCTGGTGTGAGTGTGATCTAGTTGTATCTGTGGGATGAGGTGAGTTTAGGGTCCTTCTACTCTGCCATCTTCCCCACAATTCAGTTTATTTTGTCTCATAAAAATATTACGACTCCAACTTTCTTTTCACTTCCATTTGCATCATAAATCGTTTTGTTTCCCATTACTTCGAATCTGCTTTTATTTTTAGGTCTGAAGTGATTCTCTGGTAGGCAGCATAGAGATGGGTCTTGCTTCCTCTTTACAGTCTATGTTTTCTGATTGGGATATTTAGTCCTTTTTTGTTAAAGCAATCATTGATAAAGTATTTGTATCTCTGTAGTTTACTTCACAAGGAAAAGTGTGAAAGGCTTCGCTCTGAGAAGGAGGTCTGCGTGGACGCCTCTTTCAACTCACGGCTTGTTTCTGGCTGACGGAAGGCTTCTCAAGGGTGTGTACGGAAGCCTACGGAAAAAGCGCCTACACTTCACTCTCCGGGGGGAATAAAAGCAAGAACCCAAAAGCATCAGTGAGAAACCGTCACTCAACGAACACCTTCTTTCCTGACGAGACAGAAACATGTTCAACTCTGTGTGTGTGTGTGTGTGTGTGTGTGTGCGCGCGCGCGCGCGTGAGGGAATAAGGAATGTGCCATGCACTCACCTGGGAAAAGCAAGTCTGCGTATACGGCAACTCTCCACTAACATATTCAGGTATCCTTGAGAGAGAAGCATTTCCAAAAGTGGGTGTGGAAGCATCATGAATGTGCCGTAAGCTTTACTACCGTTCAACACCCAAACTCAACACCCAAAAAACAAATAAGCGAGTCAAGAAATGGGCAGAAGATATGAACAGATATTTCTCCAAAGAAGACACACAAATGGCCAACAGACATATGACAAACTGCTAAACATCACTTGGCATGGGGAAAAAGAAATCCAAATGACAGTGAGATACCACTTCACACCAGTCAGAATTGCAAAAATTAACAAGCGGAGAAATAACAAATGTTGGTGAGGAGAAAGGGGAACTCTCTTACACTTCTACGTGGGAATGAAAACTGGTACAGCCACTTTGGAAAACAATATGGAGGTTCCTCAAGAACTTAAAACAGAGCTCCCTTACAACCCAGCAATTTTATTTACCCCAAAGCTACCAATGTAGTGATCTGAAGGGGCAACTGCACCCCGAATGTTTATAGCAACATTGTCCACAATAGCCAAACCGTGGAAGGAACCAAGACATCCATCGACAGATAAATGGATAAAGAAAACATGGTATATACATATACAATGGAATATGACTCAGCCATCAGAAAGGATCAATATTGAGCATATCGATGTGGATGGCACTGGAGGGTATTATGCTGAGCAAAATAAGTCAGTCAGAGAAAAACAATTATTATATGGTTTTACTCATATGTGGAATAGAAGGAACAGCACAGAGGATCATAGGGGAAGGGAGGGAAAATGAATGCGAAGGAACCAGAGAGGAAGAAAATCCATGACAGGTTCCTAACTATTGGAAACCAACTGAGGGTTGCTGGAGGAAAGGTGGCTGGGGAGATGGGGTAACTGTGTGATGGGCATTAAGGAATGCCTGTGATGTGATGAACACTGGGTGTTATACACAACTGATGAATTGTGGAACGCTACATTTGAAACTACTGGTGTACTCTATGTTGGCTAATTCAATTTCAATTTTAAAAAACTCTATTTGGTCTGATATAAGGATTGCTACTCTGACTTCTTTTGACATCCACTTGCATGATTAATGTTTCTCCATCTCTTAATTTCCATCTGCAGGTGTCTTTAGGTGTGAAATCTTTTATATATATAGACAAACTCTGTCATGCTCTTTTGCTTGGAGCATTTAGTCCATTTACATTCAAACTGATTATCATTAGACATGTATTTATTGATGTTTTGTTACTTGTTTCATAGTTTTTTGTGTAGTTTTTCTCTGATCCTTTCTTCTCTTGCTCTCTCTCTCATGGTTTGCTCGTTTTCTTTAATGATATTCTTGGATTTCTTTCCCTTTATCTTTTGCATGTGTATTAGTGCTTTGGGTTTGTGGTGACCCCCTGGATTATATATAGCCTTTTCGGTCTATATTAAGTTGAATGCTGTTTAAGTTCAAACCCACTGTTGACTCCTCCTCATGTGTTAGGGTATATGTTTTCATATTTTACATACTTTTATTTTGTGAATCCCTTAACTGATTTTTACAGAAATACTTATTTTTACTGCTTCCTTGATTCATTATTGTCATACTCTCACTTACGATTTTTTTCCACTCATAGTGTCCCCTTCAATATTTTTTGTAGTTAATTTAGTGGTCATGAACTCTTTTAGTTTCTGTGGCTAAGAAACTCTTTTTCTCCCCTTCTTTTCTGAAGGATAGGCTTGCTGGATAAATTATTCCTTGCTGCAGATTTTTCTCATTCAGCACTTTGAATATTTAACGCCACTTTCTTCTGTCCTGCATAGTTTCTGCTGAAAACTCAGCTGATAGCTTTATGGGCTTTCCCTTGCATGTTACCTGTCTTCTTTTATCTTGCTGCTTTAAATGTTTTTTCTTTATCACTACCTTTTCCCATTTGGATTACTATGTGTCTTGATGTGGACCTCCTTCGGTTGACTTTGTGGGAGGGGATCTCTATGCCTTATGGATTTGTATAGGTTTCCTTCACCAGATTAGGTTAAGTTTTCAGCTCTTCTTTGCTCAAATAGATTTTCTGCCCCCTTTTCCCCCTTTTCACCTTCTGGGATCCCTCTAATGTGGGTGTTGTTACACTGGATGGAGTCACTGAATTCCCTAAGTCTCTTCTCATTTTTGCATACTTCTTTTTCCTCTCATTTGTTCCGCTTGATTACTTTCCATTACTGTCTTCTAGTTCATTAATTTGTTCCTCTGCTTCGTCCATCCTGCTAATTATTCTATCTAGTATATTCTTCATTTCATTTCTTGTGTTCCACATCTCTGATTATTTCTTTCATATCTCTTTGTTAAGAGTCTCAGTGATGTTCCCCCTTCTGATGTCCTCCCTCTTTTCATTTCCCCAGTGAGTATCTTTATAATTGTTATCTTAAATTTTCTGTCAGGCATGTTCCTTATATCCATTTTGTTTAGGTCTCTTGCTGTGGCTTTGTCCTCTTCTTTCGTTTAGGACATAGTCCTCTGTCTGCTCATTTGGCCTACTTCTCAGAGAATATCTCTCGGTGAGGAAGGTCAGATATATTGCTTGTTCTTGAAAATACGGGGCAGAACATACATTTTTAACTTGGTGATGCTGGTTCTCCTCTGAAGGTAATGCATAGCAACAACAGAGACTGGATCTGGACTGTGTCATTGTGCACAACACATGGGGTGTGCTGTTTTAACAAGATGCATGCGTGTTCTGTGGGTGATGGGGAGACATATTGTTGTCAAGGATTGTGTGGGTCTTATCAGGGAGGGTATCCACAGCACTGGGACTGAAGCAGGTGTGGTAGGTGTGGGGATGGGCCATGGTTTATGCAAGTTAGTGATTGCTAGATTGTGCTTGATCTTGCAGGTAGGTGTGTGTTTATAATGAGGGGCCGTAGAGGGAAATGGAACCTGCCAGCTCCTTTGTTCCTGGACAAGTCCCTTAGCAAACTCTGAGTTCAGGAACTATGTCTCCCTTGTTTAATCCTCAAGCACGTTTCAACCTGCTTCACCCAAGCTTCTCCAGACTGTTTGCTGTGCTTTCTCTTTAAGGACAGATCTCAGCTTCCGATCACCTTCTGTGCTCTCTCAGAGCTGAGACAGCTGATTTTTAAAAGTTCCAAGCTTTAAGTCTGCTGGTTGTATACGCTCACAAATGTCATCCCTTCTGATTTTCAAAGCCATAAGCTATGAGGATGTCTCTACGCTTTAGAGGCTCCCCGGTGTAGTAGTTTGTTTCTGGCCCCTCTGTGACTGTGGTTCCCTCCCTCTGGTGGTCAGAAATACGGGGTTTAGATTCCTACAGAGTCCTTGTCCTTCCTACCATCTTTGATGTGATTTCCTCTCTCCATTTAGTTGTAGAGTTTTGTTGGGAAATCTGAAGGTCCATTTCTGGGTGACTCTGGTGTGAGTGTGATCTAGTTGTATCTGTGGGATGAGGTGAGTTTAGGGTCCTTCTACTCTGCCATCTTCCCCACAATTCAGTTTATTTTGTCTCATAAAAATATTACGACTCCAACTTTCTTTTCACTTCCATTTGCATCATAAATCGTTTTGTTTCCCATTACTTCGAATCTGCTTTTATTTTTAGGTCTGAAGTGATTCTCTGGTAGGCAGCATAGAGATGGGTCTTGCTTCCTCTTTACAGTCTATGTTTTCTGATTGGGATATTTAGTCCTTTTTTGTTAAAGCAATCATTGATAAAGTATTTGTATCTCTCTAGTTTACTTCACAAGGAAAAGTGTGAAAGGCTTCGCTCTGAGAAGGAGGTCTGCGTGGACGCCTCTTTCAACTCACGGCTTGTTTCTGGCTGACGGAAGGCTTCTCAAGGGTGTGTACGGAAGCCTACGGAAAAAGCGCCTACACTTCACTCTCCGGGGGGAATAAAAGCAAGAACCCAAAAGCATCAGTGAGAAACCGTCACTCAACGAACACCTTCTTTCGTGACGAGACAGAAACATGTTCAACTCTGTGTGTGTGTGTGTGTGTGTGTGCGCGCGCGCGCGCGTGAGGGAATAAGGAATGTGCCATGCACTCACCTGGGAAAAGCAAGTCTGCGTATACGGCAACTCTCCACTAACATATTCAGGTATCCTTGAGAGAGAAGCATTTCCAAAAGTGGGTGTGGAAGCATCATGAATGTGCCGTAAGCTTTACTACCGTTCAACACCCAAACTCAACACCCAAAAAACAAATAAGCGAGTCAAGAAATGGGCAGAAGATATGAACAGATATTTCTCCAAAGAAGACACACAAATGGCCAACAGACATATGACAAACTGCTCAACATCACTTGGCATGGGGAAAAAGAAATCCAAATGACAGTGAGATACCACTTCACACCAGTCAGAATTGCAAAAATTAACAAGCGGAGAAATAACAAATGTTGGTGAGGAGAAAGGGGAACTCTCTTACACTTCTACGTGGGAATGAAAACTGGTACAGCCACTTTGGAAAACAATATGGAGGTTCCTCAAGAACTTAAAACAGAGCTCCCTTACAACCCAGCAATTTTATTTACCCCAAAGCTACCAATGTAGTGATCTGAAGGGGCAACTGCACCCCGAATGTTTATAGCAACATTGTCCACAATAGCCAAACCGTGGAAGGAACCAAGACATCCATCGACAGATAAATGGATAAAGAAAACATGGTATATAGATATACAATGGAATATGACTCAGCCATCAGAAAGGATCAATATTGAGCATATCGATGTGGATGGCACTGGAGGGTATTATGCTGAGCAAAATAAGTCAGTCAGAGAAAAACAATTATTATATGGTTTTACTCATATGTGGAATAGAAGGAACAGCACAGAGGATCATAGGGGAAGGGAGGGAAAATGAATGCGAAGAAACCAGAGAGGAAGAAAATCCATGACAGGTTCCTAACTATTGGAAACCAACTGAGGGTTGCTGGAGGAAAGGTGGCTGGGGAGATGGGGTAACTGTGTGATGGGCATTAAGGAATGCCTGTGATGTGATGAACACTGGGTGTTATACACAACTGATGAATTGTGGAACGCTACATTTGAAACTACTGGTGTACTCTATGTTGGCTAATTCAATTTCAATTTTAAAAAAGTCTATTTGGTCTGATATAAGGATTGCTACTCTGACTTCTTTTGACACCCACTTGCATGATTAATGTTTCTCCATCTCTTAATTTCCATCTGCAGGTGTCTTTAGGTGTGAAATCTTTTATATATATAGACAAACTCTGTCATGCTCTTTTGCTTGGAGCATTTAGTCCATTTACATTCAAACTGATTATCATTAGACATGTATTTATTGATGTTTTGTTACTTGTTTCATAGTTTTTTGTGTAGTTTTTCTCTGATCCTTTCTTCTCTTGCTCTCTCTCTCATGGTTTGCTCGTTTTCTTTAATGATATTCTTGGATTTCTTTCCCTTTATCTTTTGCATGTGTATTAGTGCTTTGGGTTTGTGGTGACCCCCTGGATTATATATAGCCTTTTCGGTCTATATTAAGTTGAATGCTGTTTAAGTTCAAACCCACTGTTGACTCCTCCTCATGTGTTAGGGTATATGTTTTCATATTTTACATACTTTTATTTTGTGAATCCCTTAACTGATTTTTACAGAAATACTTATTTTTACTGCTTCCTTGATTCATTATTGTCATACTCTCACTTACGGTTTTTTTCCACTCATAGTGTCCCCTTCAATATTTTTTGTAGTTAATTTAGTGGTCATGAACTCTTTTAGTTTGTGTGGCTAAGAAACTCTTTTTCTCCCCTTCTTTTCTGAAGGATAGGCTTGCTGGGTAAATTATTCCTTGCTGCAGATTTTTCTCATTCAGCACTTTGAATATTTAACGCCACTTTCTTCTGTCCTGCATAGTTTCTGCTGAAAACTCAGCTGATAGCTTTATGGGCTTTCCCTTGCATGTTACCTGTCTTCTTTTATCTTGCTGCTTTAAATGTTTTTTCTTTATCACTACCTTTTCCCATTTGGATTACTATGTGTCTTGATGTGGACCTCCTTCGGTTGACTTTGTGGGAGGGGATCTCTATGCCTAATGGATTTGTATAGGTTTCCTTCACCAGATTAGGTTAAGTTTTCAGCACTTCTTTGCTCAAATAGATTTTCTGCCCCCTTTTCCCCCTTTTCACCTTCTGGGATCCCTCTAATGTGGGTGTTGTTACACTGGATGGAGTCACTGAATTCCCTAAGTCTCTTCTCATTTTTGCATACTTCTTTTTCCTCTCATTTGTTCCGCTTGATTACTTTCCATTACTGTCTTCTAGTTCATTAATTTGTTCCTCTGCTTCGTCCATCCTGCTAATTATTCTATCTAGTATATTCTTCATTTCATTTCTTGTGTTCCACATCTCTGATTATTTCTTTCATATCTCTTTGTTAAGAGTCTCAGTGATGTTCCCCCTTCTGATGTCCTCCCTCTTTTCATTTCCCCAGTGAGTATCTTTATAATTGTTATCTTAAATTTTCTGTCAGGCATGTTCCTTATATCCATTTTGTTTAGGTCTCTTGCTGTGGCTTTGTCCTCTTCTTTCGTTTAGGACATAGTCCTCTGTCTGCTCATTTGGCCTACTTCTCAGAGAATATCTCTCGGTGAGGAAGGTCAGATATATTGCTTGTTCTTGAAAATACGGGGCAGAACATACATTTTTAACTTGGTGATGCTGGTTCTCCTCTGAAGGTAATGCATAGCAACAACAGAGACTGGATCTGGACTGTGTCATTGTGCACAACACATGGGGTGTGCTGTTTTAACAAGATGCATGCGTGTTCTGTGGGTGATGGGGAGACATATTGTTGTCAAGGATTGTGTGGGTCTTATCAGGGAGGGTATCCACAGCACTGGGACTGAAGCAGGTGTGGTAGGTGTGGGGATGGGCCATGGTTTATGCAAGTTAGTGATTGCTAGATTGTGCTTGATCTTGCAGGTAGGTGTGTGTTTATAATGAGGGGCCGTAGAGGGAAATGGCACCTGCCAGCTCCTTTGTTCCTGGACAAGTCCCTTAGCAAACTCTGAGTTCAGGAACTATGTCTCCCTTGTTTAATCCTCAAGCACGTTTCAACCTGCTTCACCCAAGCTTCTCCAGACTGTTTGCTGTGCTTTCTCTTTAAGGACAGATCTCAGCTTCCGATCACCTTCTGTGCTCTCTCAGAGCTGAGACAGCTGATTTTTAAAAGTTCCAAGCTTTAAGTCTGCTGGTTGTATACGCTCACAAATTTCATCCCTTCTGATTTTCAAAGCCATAAGCTATGAGGATGTCTCTACGCTTTAGAGGCTCCCCGGTGTAGTAGTTTGTTTCTGGCCCCTCTGTGACTGTGGTTCCCTCCCTCTGCTGGTCAGAAATACGGGGTTTAGATTCCTACAGAGTCCTTGTCCTTCCTACCATCTTTGATGTGATTTCCTCTCTCCATTTAGTTGTAGAGTTTTGTTGGGAAATCTGAAGGTCCATTTCTGGGTGACTCTGGTGTGAGTGTGATCTAGTTGTATCTGTGGGATGAGGTGAGTTTAGGGTCCTTCTACTCTGCCATCTTCCCCACAATTCAGTTTATTTTGTCTCATAAAAATATTACGACTCCAACTTTCTTTTCACTTCCATTTGCATCATAAATCGTTTTGTTTCCCATTACTTCGAATCTGCTTTTATTTTTAGGTCTGAAGTGATTCTCTGGTAGGCAGCATAGAGATGGGTCTTGCTTCCTCTTTACAGTCTATGTTTTCTGATTGGGATATTTAGTCCTTTTTTGTTAAAGCAATCATTGATAAAGTATTTGTATCTCTGTAGTTTACTTCACAAGGAAAAGTGTGAAAGGCTTCGCTCTGAGAAGGAGGTCTGCGTGGACGCCTCTTTCAACTCACGGCTTGTTTCTGGCTGACGGAAGGCTTCTCAAGGGTGTGTACGGAAGCCTACGGAAAAAGCGCCTACACTTCACTCTCCGGGGGGAATAAAAGCAAGAACCCAAAAGCATCAGTGAGAAACCGTCACTCAACGAACACCTTCTTTCCTGACGAGACAGAAACATGTTCAACTCTGTGTGTGTGTGTGTGTGTGTGTGTGTGCGCGCGCGCGCGCGTGAGGGAATAAGGAATGTGCCATGCACTCACCTGGGAAAAGCAAGTCTGCGTATACGGCAACTCTCCACTAACATATTCAGGTATCCTTGAGAGAGAAGCATTTCCAAAAGTGGGTGTGGAAGCATCATGAATGTGCCGTAAGCTTTACTACCGTTCAACACCCAAACTCAACACCCAAAAAACAAATAAGCGAGTCAAGAAATGGGCAGAAGATATGAACAGATATTTCTCCAAAGAAGACACACAAATGGCCAACAGACATATGACAAACTGCTAAACATCACTTGGCATGGGGAAAAAGAAATCCAAATGACAGTGAGATACCACTTCACACCAGTCAGAATTGCAAAAATTAACAAGCGGAGAAATAACAAATGTTGGTGAGGAGAAAGGGGAACTCTCTTACACTTCTACGTGGGAATGAAAACTGGTACAGCCACTTTGGAAAACAATATGGAGGTTCCTCAAGAACTTAAAACAGAGCTCCCTTACAACCCAGCAATTTTATTTACCCCAAAGCTACCAATGTAGTGATCTGAAGGGGCAACTGCACCCCGAATGTTTATAGCAACATTGTCCACAATAGCCAAACCGTGGAAGGAACCAAGACATCCATCGACAGATAAATGGATAAAGAAAACATGGTATATACATATACAATGGAATATGACTCAGCCATCAGAAAGGATCAATATTGAGCATATCGATGTGGATGGCACTGGAGGGTATTATGCTGAGCAAAATAAGTCAGTCAGAGAAAAACAATTATTATATGGTTTTACTCATATGTGGAATAGAAGGAACAGCACAGAGGATCATAGGGGAAGGGAGGGAAAATGAATGCGAAGGAACCAGAGAGGAAGAAAATCCATGACAGGTTCCTAACTATTGGAAACCAACTGAGGGTTGCTGGAGGAAAGGTGGCTGGGGAGATGGGGTAACTGTGTGATGGGCATTAAGGAATGCCTGTGATGTGATGAACACTGGGTGTTATACACAACTGATGAATTGTGGAACGCTACATTTGAAACTACTGGTGTACTCTATGTTGGCTAATTCAATTTCAATTTTAAAAAACTCTATTTGGTCTGATATAAGGATTGCTACTCTGACTTCTTTTGACATCCACTTGCATGATTAATGTTTCTCCATCTCTTAATTTCCATCTGCAGGTGTCTTTAGGTGTGAAATCTTTTATATATATAGACAAACTCTGTCATGCTCTTTTGCTTGGAGCATTTAGTCCATTTACATTCAAACTGATTATCATTAGACATGTATTTATTGATGTTTTGTTACTTGTTTCATAGTTTTTTGTGTAGTTTTTCTCTGATCCTTTCTTCTCTTGCTCTCTCTCTCATGGTTTGCTCGTTTTCTTTAATGATATTCTTGGATTTCTTTCCCTTTATCTTTTGCATGTGTATTAGTGCTTTGGGTTTGTGGTGACCCCCTGGATTATATATAGCCTTTTCGGTCTATATTAAGTTGAATGCTGTTTAAGTTCAAACCCACTGTTGACTCCTCCTCATGTGTTAGGGTATATGTTTTCATATTTTACATACTTTTATTTTGTGAATCCCTTAACTGATTTTTACAGAAATACTTATTTTTACTGCTTCCTTGATTCATTATTGTCATACTCTCACTTACGATTTTTTTCCACTCATAGTGTCCCCTTCAATATTTTTTGTAGTTAATTTAGTGGTCATGAACTCTTTTAGTTTCTGTGGCTAAGAAACTCTTTTTCTCCCCTTCTTTTCTGAAGGATAGGCTTGCTGGATAAATTATTCCTTGCTGCAGATTTTTCTCATTCAGCACTTTGAATATTTAACGCCACTTTCTTCTGTCCTGCATAGTTTCTGCTGAAAACTCAGCTGATAGCTTTATGGGCTTTCCCTTGCATGTTACCTGTCTTCTTTTATCTTGCTGCTTTAAATGTTTTTTCTTTATCACTACCTTTTCCCATTTGGATTACTATGTGTCTTGATGTGGACCTCCTTCGGTTGACTTTGTGGGAGGGGATCTCTATGCCTTATGGATTTGTATAGGTTTCCTTCACCAGATTAGGTTAAGTTTTCAGCTCTTCTTTGCTCAAATAGATTTTCTGCCCCCTTTTCCCCCTTTTCACCTTCTGGGATCCCTCTAATGTGGGTGTT
The DNA here is from genome assembly GCF_037043125.1 of Eumetopias jubatus. Taxonomy (NCBI): domain Eukaryota; kingdom Metazoa; phylum Chordata; class Mammalia; order Carnivora; family Otariidae; genus Eumetopias; species Eumetopias jubatus. Next base: position 64,376 of record NW_028274938.1, on the reverse strand, counting down.
GTTACACTGGATGGAGTCACTGAATTCCCTAAGTCTCTTCTCATTTTTGCATACTTCTTTTTCCTCTCATTTGTTCCGCTTGATTACTTTCCATTACTGTCTTCTAGTTCATTAATTTGTTCCTCTGCTTCGTCCATCCTGCTAATTATTCTATCTAGTATATTCTTCATTTCATTTCTTGTGTTCCACATCTCTGATTATTTCTTTCATATCTCTTTGTTAAGAGTCTCAGTGATGTTCCCCCTTCTGATGTCCTCCCTCTTTTCATTTCCCCAGTGAGTATCTTTATAATTGTTATCTTAAATTTTCTGTCAGGCATGTTCCTTATATCCATTTTGTTTAGGTCTCTTGCTGTGGCTTTGTCCTCTTCTTTCGTTTAGGACATAGTCCTCTGTCTGCTCATTTGGCCTACTTCTCAGAGAATATCTCTCGGTGAGGAAGGTCAGATATATTGCTTGTTCTTGAAAATACGGGGCAGAACATACATTTTTAACTTGGTGATGCTGGTTCTCCTCTGAAGGTAATGCATAGCAACAACAGAGACTGGATCTGGACTGTGTCATTGTGCACAACACATGGGGTGTGCTGTTTTAACAAGATGCATGCGTGTTCTGTGGGTGATGGGGAGACATATTGTTGTCAAGGATTGTGTGGGTCTTATCAGGGAGGGTATCCACAGCACTGGGACTGAAGCAGGTGTGGTAGGTGTGGGGATGGGCCATGGTTTATGCAAGTTAGTGATTGCTAGATTGTGCTTGATCTTGCAGGTAGGTGTGTGTTTATAATGAGGGGCCGTAGAGGGAAATGGAACCTGCCAGCTCCTTTGTTCCTGGACAAGTCCCTTAGCAAACTCTGAGTTCAGGAACTATGTCTCCCTTGTTTAATCCTCAAGCACGTTTCAACCTGCTTCACCCAAGCTTCTCCAGACTGTTTGCTGTGCTTTCTCTTTAAGGACAGATCTCAGCTTCCGATCACCTTCTGTGCTCTCTCAGAGCTGAGACAGCTGATTTTTAAAAGTTCCAAGCTTTAAGTCTGCTGGTTGTATACGCTCACAAATGTCATCCCTTCTGATTTTCAAAGCCATAAGCTATGAGGATGTCTCTACGCTTTAGAGGCTCCCCGGTGTAGTAGTTTGTTTCTGGCCCCTCTGTGACTGTGGTTCCCTCCCTCTGGTGGTCAGAAATACGGGGTTTAGATTCCTACAGAGTCCTTGTCCTTCCTACCATCTTTGATGTGATTTCCTCTCTCCATTTAGTTGTAGAGTTTTGTTGGGAAATCTGAAGGTCCATTTCTGGGTGACTCTGGTGTGAGTGTGATCTAGTTGTATCTGTGGGATGAGGTGAGTTTAGGGTCCTTCTACTCTGCCATCTTCCCCACAATTCAGTTTATTTTGTCTCATAAAAATATTACGACTCCAACTTTCTTTTCACTTCCATTTGCATCATAAATCGTTTTGTTTCCCATTACTTCGAATCTGCTTTTATTTTTAGGTCTGAAGTGATTCTCTGGTAGGCAGCATAGAGATGGGTCTTGCTTCCTCTTTACAGTCTATGTTTTCTGATTGGGATATTTAGTCCTTTTTTGTTAAAGCAATCATTGATAAAGTATTTGTATCTCTCTAGTTTACTTCACAAGGAAAAGTGTGAAAGGCTTCGCTCTGAGAAGGAGGTCTGCGTGGACGCCTCTTTCAACTCACGGCTTGTTTCTGGCTGACGGAAGGCTTCTCAAGGGTGTGTACGGAAGCCTACGGAAAAAGCGCCTACACTTCACTCTCCGGGGGGAATAAAAGCAAGAACCCAAAAGCATCAGTGAGAAACCGTCACTCAACGAACACCTTCTTTCGTGACGAGACAGAAACATGTTCAACTCTGTGTGTGTGTGTGTGTGTGTGTGCGCGCGCGCGCGCGTGAGGGAATAAGGAATGTGCCATGCACTCACCTGGGAAAAGCAAGTCTGCGTATACGGCAACTCTCCACTAACATATTCAGGTATCCTTGAGAGAGAAGCATTTCCAAAAGTGGGTGTGGAAGCATCATGAATGTGCCGTAAGCTTTACTACCGTTCAACACCCAAACTCAACACCCAAAAAACAAATAAGCGAGTCAAGAAATGGGCAGAAGATATGAACAGATATTTCTCCAAAGAAGACACACAAATGGCCAACAGACATATGACAAACTGCTCAACATCACTTGGCATGGGGAAAAAGAAATCCAAATGACAGTGAGATACCACTTCACACCAGTCAGAATTGCAAAAATTAACAAGCGGAGAAATAACAAATGTTGGTGAGGAGAAAGGGGAACTCTCTTACACTTCTACGTGGGAATGAAAACTGGTACAGCCACTTTGGAAAACAATATGGAGGTTCCTCAAGAACTTAAAACAGAGCTCCCTTACAACCCAGCAATTTTATTTACCCCAAAGCTACCAATGTAGTGATCTGAAGGGGCAACTGCACCCCGAATGTTTATAGCAACATTGTCCACAATAGCCAAACCGTGGAAGGAACCAAGACATCCATCGACAGATAAATGGATAAAGAAAACATGGTATATAGATATACAATGGAATATGACTCAGCCATCAGAAAGGATCAATATTGAGCATATCGATGTGGATGGCACTGGAGGGTATTATGCTGAGCAAAATAAGTCAGTCAGAGAAAAACAATTATTATATGGTTTTACTCATATGTGGAATAGAAGGAACAGCACAGAGGATCATAGGGGAAGGGAGGGAAAATGAATGCGAAGAAACCAGAGAGGAAGAAAATCCATGACAGGTTCCTAACTATTGGAAACCAACTGAGGGTTGCTGGAGGAAAGGTGGCTGGGGAGATGGGGTAACTGTGTGATGGGCATTAAGGAATGCCTGTGATGTGATGAACACTGGGTGTTATACACAACTGATGAATTGTGGAACGCTACATTTGAAACTACTGGTGTACTCTATGTTGGCTAATTCAATTTCAATTTTAAAAAAGTCTATTTGGTCTGATATAAGGATTGCTACTCTGACTTCTTTTGACACCCACTTGCATGATTAATGTTTCTCCATCTCTTAATTTCCATCTGCAGGTGTCTTTAGGTGTGAAATCTTTTATATATATAGACAAACTCTGTCATGCTCTTTTGCTTGGAGCATTTAGTCCATTTACATTCAAACTGATTATCATTAGACATGTATTTATTGATGTTTTGTTACTTGTTTCATAGTTTTTTGTGTAGTTTTTCTCTGATCCTTTCTTCTCTTGCTCTCTCTCTCATGGTTTGCTCGTTTTCTTTAATGATATTCTTGGATTTCTTTCCCTTTATCTTTTGCATGTGTATTAGTGCTTTGGGTTTGTGGTGACCCCCTGGATTATATATAGCCTTTTCGGTCTATATTAAGTTGAATGCTGTTTAAGTTCAAACCCACTGTTGACTCCTCCTCATGTGTTAGGGTATATGTTTTCATATTTTACATACTTTTATTTTGTGAATCCCTTAACTGATTTTTACAGAAATACTTATTTTTACTGCTTCCTTGATTCATTATTGTCATACTCTCACTTACGGTTTTTTTCCACTCATAGTGTCCCCTTCAATATTTTTTGTAGTTAATTTAGTGGTCATGAACTCTTTTAGTTTGTGTGGCTAAGAAACTCTTTTTCTCCCCTTCTTTTCTGAAGGATAGGCTTGCTGGGTAAATTATTCCTTGCTGCAGATTTTTCTCATTCAGCACTTTGAATATTTAACGCCACTTTCTTCTGTCCTGCATAGTTTCTGCTGAAAACTCAGCTGATAGCTTTATGGGCTTTCCCTTGCATGTTACCTGTCTTCTTTTATCTTGCTGCTTTAAATGTTTTTTCTTTATCACTACCTTTTCCCATTTGGATTACTATGTGTCTTGATGTGGACCTCCTTCGGTTGACTTTGTGGGAGGGGATCTCTATGCCTAATGGATTTGTATAGGTTTCCTTCACCAGATTAGGTTAAGTTTTCAGCACTTCTTTGCTCAAATAGATTTTCTGCCCCCTTTTCCCCCTTTTCACCTTCTGGGATCCCTCTAATGTGGGTGTTGTTACACTGGATGGAGTCACTGAATTCCCTAAGTCTCTTCTCATTTTTGCATACTTCTTTTTCCTCTCATTTGTTCCGCTTGATTACTTTCCATTACTGTCTTCTAGTTCATTAATTTGTTCCTCTGCTTCGTCCATCCTGCTAATTATTCTATCTAGTATATTCTTCATTTCATTTCTTGTGTTCCACATCTCTGATTATTTCTTTCATATCTCTTTGTTAAGAGTCTCAATGATGTTCCCCCTTCTGATGTCCTCCCTCTTTTCATTTCCCCAGTGAGTATCTTTATAATTGTTATCTTAAATTTTCTGTCAGGCATGTTCCTTATATCCATTTTGTTTAGGTCTCTTGCTGTGGCTTTGTCCTCTTCTTTCGTTTAGGACATAGTCCTCTGTCTGCTCTTTTGGCCTACTTCTCAGAGAATATCTCTCGGTGAGGAAGGTCAGATATATTGCTTGTTCTTGAAAATACGGGGCAGAACATACATTTTTAACTTGGTGATGCTGGTTCTCCTCTGAAGGTAATGCATAGCAACAACAGAGACTGGATCTGGACTGTGTCATTGTGCACAACACATGGGGTGTGCTGTTTTAACAAGATGCATGCGTGCTCTGTGGGTGATGGGGAGACATATTGTTGTCAAGGATTGTGTGGGTCTTATCAGGGAGGGTATCCACAGCACTGGGACTGAAGCAGGTGTGGTAGGTGTGGGGATGGGCCATGGTTTATGCAAGTTAGTGATTGCTAGATTGTGCTTGATCTTGCAGGTAGGTGTGTGTTTATAATGAGGGGCCGTAGAGGGAAATGGAACCTGCCAGCTCCTTTGTTCCTGGACAAGTCCCTTAGCAAACTCTGAGTTCAGGAACTATGTCTCCCTTGTTTAATCCTCAAGCACGTTTCAACCTGCTTCACCCAAGCTTCTCCAGACTGTTTGCTGTGCTTTCTCTTTAAGGACAGATCTCAGCTTCCGATCACCTTCTGTGCTCTCTCAGAGCTGAGACAGCTGATTTTTAAAAGTTCCAAGCTTTAAGTCTGCTGGTTGTATACGCTCACAAATGTCATCCCTTCTGATTTTCAAAGCCATAAGCTATGAGGATGTCTCTACGCTTTAGAGGCTCCCCGGTGTAGTAGTTTGTTTCTGGCCCCTCTGTGACTGTGGTTCCCTCCCTCTGGTGGTCAGAAATACGGGGTTTAGATTCCTACAGAGTCCTTGTCCTTCCTACCATCTTTGATGTGATTTCCTCTCTCCATTTAGTTGTAGAGTTTTGTTGGGAAATCTGAAGGTCCATTTCTGGGTGACTCTGGTGTGAGTGTGATCTAGTTGTATCTGTGGGATGAGGTGAGTTTAGGGTCCTTCTACTCTGCCATCTTCCCCACAATTCAGTTTATTTTGTCTCATAAAAATATTACGACTCCAACTTTCTTTTCACTTCCATTTGCATCATAAATCGTTTTGTTTCCCATTACTTCGAATCTGCTTTTATTTTTAGGTCTGAAGTGATTCTCTGGTAGGCAGCATAGAGATGGGTCTTGCTTCCTCTTTACACTCTATGTTTTCTGATTGGGATATTTAGTCCTTTTTTGTTAAAGCAATCATTGATAAAGTATTTGTATCTCTGTAGTTCACTTCACAAGGAAAAGTGTGAAAGGCTTCGCTCTGAGAAGGAGGTCTGCGTGGACGCCTCTTTCAACTCACGGCTTGTTTCTGGCTGACGGAAGGCTTCTCAAGGGTGTGTATGGAAGCCTACGGTAAAAGCGCCTACACTTCACTCTCCGGGGGGAATAAAAGCAAGAACCCAAAAGCATCAGTGAGAAACCGTCACTCAACGAACACCTTCTTTCCTGACGAGACAGAAACATGTTCAACTCTGTGTGTGTGTGTGTGTGTGTGTGTGTGTGTGTGTGTGTGCGCGCGCGCGCGTGAGGGAATAAGGAATGTGCCATGCACTCACCTGGGAAAAGCAAGTCTGCGTATACGGCAACTCTCCACTAACATATTCAGGTATCCTTGAGAGAGAAGCATTTCCAAAAGTGGGTGTGGAAGCATCATGAATGTGCCGTACGCTTTACTACCGTTCAACACCCAAACTCAACACCCAAAAAACAAATAAGCGAGTCAAGAAATGGGCAGAAGATATGAACAGAGATTTCTCCAAAGAAGACACACAAATGGCCAACAGACATATGACAAACTGCTCAACATCACTTGGCATGGGGAAAAAGAAATCCAAATGACAATGAGATACCACTTCACACCAGTCAGAATTGCAAAAATTAACAAGCGGAGAAATAACAAATGTTGGTGAGGAGAAAGGGGAACTCTCTTACACTTCTAAGTGGGAATGAAAACTGGTACAGCCACTTTGGAAAACAATATGGAGGTTCCTCAAGAACTTAAAACAGAGCTCCCTTACAACCCAGCAATTTTATTTACCCCAAAGCTACCAATGTAGTGATCTGAAGGGGCAACTGCACCCCGAATGTTTATAGCAACATTGTCCACAATAGCCAAACCGTGGAAGGAACCAAGACATCCATCGACAGATAAATGGATAAAGAAAACATGGTATATAGATATACAATGGAATATGACTCAGCCATCAGAAAGGATCAATATTGAGCATATCGATGTGGATGGCACTGGAGGGTATTATGCTGAGCAAAATAAGTCAGTCAGAGAAAAACAATTATTATATGGTTTTACTCATATGTGGAATAGAAGGAACAGCACAGAGGATCATAGGGGAAGGGAGGGAAAATGAATGCGAAGAAACCAGAGAGGAAGAAAATCCATGACAGGTTCCTAACGATTGGAAACCAACTGAGGGTTGCTGGAGGAAAGGTGGCTGGGGAGATGGGGTAACTGTGTGATGGGCATTAAGGAATGCCTGTGATGTGATGAACACTGGGTGTTATACACAACTGATGAATTGAGGAACGCTACATTTGAAACTACTGGTGTACTCTATGTTGGCTAATTCAATTTCAATTTTAAAAAAGTCTATTTGGTCTGATATAAGGATTGCTACTCTGACTTCTTTTGACATCCACTTGCATGATTAATGTTTCTCCATCTCTTAATTTCCATCTGCAGGTGTCTTTAGGTGTGAAATCTTTTATATATATAGACAAACTCTGTCATGCTCTTTTGCTTGGAGCATTTAGTCCATTTACATTCAAACTGATTATCATTAGACATGTATTTATTGATGTTTTGTTACTTGTTTCATAGTTTTTTGTGTAGTTTTTCTCTGATCCTTTCTTCTCTTGCTCTCTCTCTCATGGTTTGCTCGTTTTCTTTAATGATATTCTTGGATTTCTTTCCCTTTATCTTTTGCATGTGTATTAGTGCTTTGGGTTTGTGGTGACCCCCTGGATTATATATAGCCTTTTCGGTCTATATTAAGTTGAATGCTGTTTAAGTTCAAACCCACTGTTGACTCCTCCTCATGTGTTAGGGTATATGTTTTCATATTTTACATACTTTTATTTTGTGAATCCCTTAACTGATTTTTACAGAAATACTTATTTTTACTGCTTCCTTGATTCATTATTGTCATACTCTCACTTACGGTTCTTTTCCACTCATAGTGTCCCCTTCAATATTTTTTGTAGTTAATTTAGTGGTCATGAACTCTTTTAGTTTGTGTGGCTAAGAAACTCTTTTTCTCCCCTTCTTTTCTGAAGGATAGGCTTGCTGGATAAATTATTCCTTGCTGCAGATTTTTCTCATTCAGCACTTTGAATATTTAACGCCCCTTTCTTCTGTCCTGCATAGTTTCTGCTGAAAACTCAGCTGATAGCTTTATGGGCTTTCCCTTGCATGTTACCTGTCTTCTTTTATCTTGCTGCTTTAAATGTTTTTTCTTTATCACTACCTTTTCCCATTTGGATTACTATGTGTCTTGATGTGGACCTCCTTCGGTTGTCTTTGTGGGAGGGGATCTCTATGCCTTATGGATTTGTATAGGTTTCCTTCACCAGATTAGGTTAAGTTTTCAGCTCTTCTTTGCTCAAATAGATTTTCTGCCCCCTTTTCCCCCTTTTCACCTTCTGGGATCCCTCTAATGTGGGTGTTGTTACACTGGATGGAGTCACTGAATTCCCTAAGTCTCTTCTCATTTTTGCATACTTCTTTTTCCTCTCATTTGTTCCGCTTGATTACTTTCCATTACTGTCTTCTAGTTCATTAATTTGTTCCTCTGCTTCGTCCATCCTGCTAATTATTCTATCTAGTATATTCTTCATTTCATTTCTTGTGTTCCACATCTCTGATTATTTCTTTCATATCTCTTTGTTAAGAGTCTCAGTGATGTTCCCCCTTCTGATGTCCTCCCTCTTTTCATTTCCCCAGTGAGTATCTTTATAATTGTTATCTTAAATTTTCTGTCAGGCATGTTCCTTATATCCATTTTGTTTAGGTCTCTTGCTGTGGCTTTGTCCTGTTCTTTCGTTTAGGACATAGTCCTCTGTCTGCTCATTTGGCCTACTTCTCAGAGAATATCTCTCGGTGAGGAAGGTCAGATATATTGCTTGTTCTTGAAAATACGGGGCAGAACATACATTTTTAACTTGGTGATGCTGGTTCTCCTCTGAAGGTAATGCATAGCAACAACAGAGACTGGATCTGGACTGTGTCATTGTGCACAACACATGGGGTGTGCTGTTTTAACAAGATGCATGCGTGTTCTGTGGGTGATGGGGAGACATATTGTTGTCAAGGATTGTGTGGGTCTTATCAGGGAGGGTATCCACAGCACTGGGACTGAAGCAGGTGTGGTAGGTGTGGGGATGGGCCATGGTTTATGCAAGTTAGTGATTGCTAGATTGTGCTTGATCTTGCAGGTAGGTGTGTGTTTATAATGAGGGGCCGTAGAGGGAAATGGAACCTGCCAGCTCCTTTGTTCCTGGACAAGTCCCTTAGCAAACTCTGAGTTCAGGAACTATGTCTCCCTTGTTTAATCCTCAAGCACGTTTCAACCTGCTTCACCCAAGCTTCTCCAGACTGTTTGCTGTGCTTTCTCTTTAAGGACAGATCTCAGCTTCCGATCACCTTCTGTGCTCTCTCAGAGCTGAGACAGCTGATTTTTAAAAGTTCCAAGCTTTAAGTCTGCTGGTTGTATACGCTCACAAATGTCATCCCTTCTGATTTTCAAAGCCATAAGCTATGAGGATGTCTCTACGCTTTAGAGGCTCCCCGGTGTAGTAGTTTGTTTCTGGCCCCTCTGTGACTGTGGTTCCCTCCCTCTGCTGGTCAGAAATACGGGGTTTAGATTCCTACAGAGTCCTTGTCCTTCCTACCATCTTTGATGTGATTTCCTCTCTCCATTTAGTTGTAGAGTTTTGTTGGGAAATCTGAAGGTCCATTTCTGGGTGACTCTGGTGTGAGTGTGATCTAGTTGTATCTGTGGGATGAGGTGAGTTTAGGGTCCTTCTACTCTGCCATCTTCCCCACAATTCAGTTTATTTTGTCTCATAAAAATATTACGACTCCAACTTTCTTTTCACTTCCATTTGCATCATAAATCGTTTTGTTTCCCATTACTTCGAATCTGCTTTTATTTTTAGGTCTGAAGTGATTCTCTGGTAGGCAGCATAGAGATGGGTCTTGCTTCCTCTTTACAGTCTATGTTTTCTGATTGGGATATTTAGTCCTTTTTTGTTAAAGCAATCATTGATAAAGTATTTGTATCTCTGTAGTTTACTTCACAAGGAAAAGTGTGAAAGGCTTCGCTCTGAGAAGGAGGTCTGCGTGGACGCCTCTTTCAACTCACGGCTTGTTTCTGGCTGACGGAAGGCTTCTCAAGGGTGTGTACGGAAGCCTACGGAAAAAGCGCCTACACTTCACTCTCCGGGGGGAATAAAAGCAAGAACCCAAAAGCATCAGTGAGAAACCGTCACTCAACGAACACCTTCTTTCCTGACGAGACAGAAACATGTTCAACTCTGTGTGTGTGTGTGTGTGTGTGTGTGTGTGTGTGTGTGCGCGCGCGCGTGAGGGAATAAGGAATGTGCCATGCACTCACCTGGGAAAAGCAAGTCTGCGTATACGGCAACTCTCCACTAACATATTCAGGTATCCTTGAGAGAGAAGCATTTCCAAAAGTGGGTGTGGAAGCATCATGAATGTGCCGTAAGCTTTACTACCGTTCAACACCCAAACTCAACACCCAAAAAACAAATAAGCGAGTCAAGAAATGGGCAGAAGATATGAACAGATATTTCTCCAAAGAAGACACACAAATGGCCAACAGACATATGACAAACTGCTCAACATCACTTGGCATGGGGAAAAAGAAATCCAAATGACAGTGAGATACCACTTCACACCAGTCAGAATTGCAAAAATTAACAAGCGGAGAAATAACAAATGTTGGTGAGGAGAAAGGGGAACTCTCTTACACTTCTACGTGGGAATGAAAACTGGTACAGCCACTTTGGAAAACAATATGGAGGTTCCTCAAGAACTTAAAACAGAGCTCCCTTACAACCCAGCAATTTTATTTACCCCAAAGCTACCAATGTAGTGATCTGAAGGGGCAACTGCACCCCGAATGTTTATAGCAACATTGTCCACAATAGCCAAACCGTGGAAGGAACCAAGACATCCATCGACAGATAAATGGATAAAGAAAACATGGTATATACATATACAATGGAATATGACTCAGCCATCAGAAAGGATCAATATTGAGCATATCGATGTGGATGGCACTGGAGGGTATTATGCTGAGCAAAATAAGTCAGTCAGAGAAAAACAATTATTATATGGTTTTACTCATATGTGGAATAGAAGGAACAGCACAGAGGATCATAGGGGAAGGGAGGGAAAATGAATGCGAAGAAACCAGAGAGGAAGAAAATCCATGACAGGTTCCTAACTATTGGAAACCAACTGAGGGTTGCTGGAGGAAAGGTGGCTGGGGAGATGGGGTAACTGTGTGATGGGCATTAAGGAATGCCTGTGATGTGATGAACACTGGGTGTTATACACAACTGATGAATTGTGGAACGCTACATTTGAAACTACTGGTGTACTCTATGTTGGCTAATTCAATTTCAATTTTAAAAAACTCTATTTGGTCTGATATAAGGATTGCTACTCTGACTTCTTTTGACATCCACTTGCATGATTAATGTTTCTCCATCTCTTAATTTCCATCTGCAGGTGTCTTTAGGTGTGAAATCTTTTATATATATAGACAAACTCTGTCATGCTCTTTTGCTTGGAGCATTTAGTCCATTTACATTCAAACTGATTATCATTAGACATGTATTTATTGATGTTTTGTTACTTGTTTCATAGTTTTTTGTGTAGTTTTTCTCTGATCCTTTCTTCTCTTGCTCTCTCTCTCATGGTTTGCTCGTTTTCTTTAATGATATTCTTGGATTTCTTTCCCTTTATCTTTTGCATGTGTATTAGTGCTTTGGGTTTGTGGTGACCCCCTGGATTATATATAGCCTTTTCGGTCTATATTAAGTTGAATGCTGTTTAAGTTCAAACCCACTGTTGACTCCTCCTCATGTGTTAGGGTATATGTTTTCATATTTTACATACTTTTATTTTGTGAATCCCTTAACTGATTTTTACAGAAATACTTATTTTTACTGCTTCCTTGATTCATTATTGTCATACTCTCACTTACGGTTTTTTTCCACTCATAGTGTCCCCTTCAATATTTTTTGTAGTTAATTTAGTGGTCATGAACTCTTTTAGTTTGTGTGGCTAAGAAACTCTTTTTCTCCCCTTCTTTTCTGAAGGATAGGCTTGCTGGATAAATTATTCCTTGCTGCAGATTTTTCTCATTCAGCACTTTGAATATTTAACGCCACTTTCTTCTGTCCTGCATAGTTTCTGCTGAAAACTCAGCTGATAGCTTTATGGGCTTTCCCTTGCATGTTACCTGTCTTCTTTTATCTTGCTGCTTTAAATGATTTTCTTTATCACTACCTTTTCCCATTTGGATTACTATGTGTCTTGATGTGGACCTCCTTCGGTTGACTTTGTGGGAGGGGATCTCTATGCCTTATGGATTTGTATAGGTTTCCTTCACCAGATTAGGTTAAGTTTTCAGCTCTTCTTTGCTCAAATAGATTTTCTGCCCCCTTTTCCCCCTTTTCACCTTCTGGGATCCCTCTAATGTGGGTGTTGTTACACTGGATGGAGTCACTGAACTCCCTAAGTCTCTTCTCATTTTTGCATACTTCTTTTTCCTCTCATTTGTTCCGCTTGATTACTTTCCATTACTGTCTTCTAGTTCATTAATTTGTTCCTCTGCTTCGTCCATCCTGCTAATTATTCTATCTAGGATATTCTTCATTTCATTTCTTGTGTTCCACATCTCTGATTATTTCTTTCATATCTCTTTGTTAAGAGTCTCAGTGATGTTCCCCCTTCTGATGTCCTCCCTCTTTTCATTTCCCCAGTGAGTATCTTTATAATTGTTATCTTAAATTTTCTGTCAGGCATGTTCCTTATATCCATTTTGTTTAGGTCTCTTGCTGTGGCTTTGTCCTCTTCTTTCGTTTAGGACATAGTCCTCTGTCTGCTCATTTGGCCTACTTCTCAGAGAATATCTCTCGGTTAGGAAGGTCAGATATATTGCTTGTTCTTGAAAATACGGGGCAGAACATACATTTTTCACTTGGTGATGCTGGTTCTCCTCTGAAGGTAATGCATAGCAACAACAGAGACTGGATCTGGACTGTGTCATTGTGCACAACACATGGGGTGTGCTGTTTTAACAAGATGCATGCGTGTTCTGTGGGTGATGGGGAGACATATTGTTGTCAAGGATTGTGTGGGTCTTATCAGGGAGGGTATCCACAGCACTGGGACTGAAGCAGGTGTGGTAGGTGTGGGATGGGCCATGGTTTATGCAAGTTAGTGATTGCTAGATTGTGCTTGATCTTGCAGGTAGGTGTGTGTTTATAATGAGGGGCCGTAGAGGGAAATGGAACCTGCCAGCTCCTTTGTTCCTGGACAAGTCCCTTAGCAAACTCTGAGTTCAAGAACTATGTCTCCCTTGTTTAATCCTCAAGCACGTTTCAACCTGCTTCACCCAAGCTTCTCCAGACTGTTTGCTGTGCTTTCTCTTTAAGGACAGATCTCAGCTTCCGATCACCTTCTGTGCTCTCTCAGAGCTGAGACAGCTGATTTTTAAAAGTTCCAAGCTTTAAGTCTGCTGGTGGTATACGCTCACAAATGTCAACCCTTCTGATTTTCAAAGCCATAAGCTATGAGGATGTCTCTACGCTTTAGAGGCTCCCCGGTGTAGTAGTTTGTTTCTGGCCCCTCTGTGACTGTGGTTCCCTCCCTCTGCTGGTCAGAAATACGGGGTTTAGATTCCTACAGAGTCCTTGTCCTTCCTACCATCTTTGATGTGATTTCCTCTCTCCATTTAGTTGTAGAGTTTTGTTGGGAAATCTGAAGGTCCATTTCTGGGTGACTCTGGTGTGAGTGTGATCTAGTTGTATCTGTGGGATGAGGTGAGTTTAGGGTCCTTCTACTCTGCCATCTTCCCCACAATTCAGTTTATTTTGTCTCATAAAAATATTACGACTCCAACTTTCTTTTCACTTCCATTTGCATCATAAATCGTTTTGTTTCCCATTACTTCGAATCTGCTTTTATTTTTAGGTCTGAAGTGATTCTCTGGTAGGCAGCATAGAGATGGGTCTTGCTTCCTCTTTACAGTCTATGTTTTCTGATTGGGATATTTAGTCCTTTTTTGTTAAAGCAATCATTGATAAAGTATTTGTATCTCTGTAGTTTACTTCACAAGGAAAAGTGTGAAAGGCTTCGCTCTGAGAAGGAGGTCTGCGTGGACGCCTCTTTCAACTCACGGCTTGTTTCTGGCTGACGGAAGGCTTCTCAAGGGTGTGTACGGAAGCCTACGGAAAAAGCGCCTACACTTCACTCTCCGGGGGGAATAAAAGCAAGAACCCAAAAGCATCAGTGAGAAACCGTCACTCAACGAACACCTTCTTTCCTGACGAGACAGAAACATGTTCAACTCTGTGTGTGTGTGTGTGTGTGTGCGCGCGCGCGCGTGAGGGAATAAGGAATGTGCCATGCACTCCCCTGGGAAAAGCAAGTCTGCGTATACGGCAACTCTCCACTAACATATTCAGGTATCCTTGAGAGAGAAGCATTTCCAAAAGTGGGTGTGGAAGCATCATGAATGTGCCGTAAGCTTTACTACCGTTCAACACCCAAACTCAACACCCAAAAAACAAATAAGCGAGTCAAGAAATGGGCAGAAGATATGAACAGATATTTCTCCAAAGAAGACACACAAATGGCCAACAGACATATGACAAACTGCTCAACATCACTTGGCATGGGGAAAAAGAAATCCAAATGACAGTGAGATACCACTTCACACCAGTCAGAATTGCAAAAATTAACAAGCGGAGAAATAACAAATGTTGGTGAGGAGAAAGGGGAACTCTCTTACACTTCTACGTGGGAATGAAAACTGGTACAGCCACTTTGGAAAACAATATGGAGGTTCCTCAAGAACTTAAAACAGAGCTCCCTTACAACCCAGCAATTTTATTTACCCCAAAGCTACCAATGTAGTGATCTGAAGGGGCAACTGCACCCCGAATGTTTATAGCAACATTGTCCACAATAGCCAAACCGTGGAAGGAACCAAGACATCCATCGACAGATAAATGGATAAAGAAAACATGGTATATACATATACAATGGAATATGACTCAGCCATCAGAAAGGATCAATATTGAGCATATCGATGTGGATGGCACTGGAGGGTATTATGCTGAGCAAAATAAGTCAGTCAGAGAAAAACAATTATTATATGGTTTTACTCATATGTGGAATAGAAGGAACAGCACAGAGGATCATAGGGGAAGGGAGGGAAAATGAATGCGAAGAAACCAGAGAGGAAGAAAATCCATGACAGGTTCCTAACTATTGGAAACCAACTGAGGGTTGCTGGAGGAAAGGTGGCTGGGGAGATGGGGTAACTGTGTGATGGGCATTAAGGAATGCCTGTGATGTGATGAACACTGGGTGTTATACACAACTGATGAATTGTGGAACGCTACATTTGAAACTACTGGTGTACTCTATGTTGGCTAATTCAATTTCAATTTTAAAAAACTCTATTTGGTCTGATATAGGGATTGCTACTCTGACTTCTTTTGACATCCACTTGCATGATTAATGTTTCTCCATCTCTTAATTTCCATCTGCAGGTGTCTTTAGGTGTGAAATCTTTTATATATATAGACAAACTCTGTCATGCTCTTTTGCTTGGAGCATTTAGTCCATTTACATTCAAACTGATTATCATTAGACATGTATTTATTGATGTTTTGTTACTTGTTTCATAGTTTTTTGTGTAGTTTTTCTCTGATCCTTTCTTCTCTTGCTCTCTCTCTCATGGTTTGCTCGTTTTCTTTAATGATATTCTTGGATTTCTTTCCCTTTATCTTTTGCATGTGTATTAGTGCTTTGGGTTTGTGGTGACCCCCTGGATTATATATAGCCTTTTCGGTCTATATTAAGTTGAATGCTGTTTAAGTTCAAACCCACTGTTGACTCCTCCTCATGTGTTAGGGTATATGTTTTCATATTTTACATACTTTTATTTTGTGAATCCCTTAACTGATTTTTACAGAAATACTTATTTTTACTGCTTCCTTGATTCATTATTGTCATACTCTCACTTACGATTTTTTTCCACTCATAGTGTCCCCTTCAATATTTTTTGTAGTTAATTTAGTGGTCATGAACTCTTTTAGTTTGTGTGGCTAAGAAACTCTTTTTCTCCCCTTCTTTTCTGAAGGATAGGCTTGCTGGATAAATTATTCCTTGCTGCAGATTTTTCTCATTCAGCACTTTGAATATTTAACGCCACTTTCTTCTGTCCTGCATAGTTTCTGCTGAAAACTCAGCTGATAGCTTTATGGGCTTTCCCTTGCATGTTACCTGTCTTCTTTTATCTTGCTGCTTTAAATGTTTTTTCTTTATCACTACCTTTTCCCATTTGGATTACTATGTGTCTTGATGTGGACCTCCTTCGGTTGACTTTGTGGGAGGGGATCTCTATGCCTTATGGATTTGTATAGGTTTCCTTCACCAGATTAGGTTAAGTTTTCAGCTCTTCTTTGCTCAAATAGATTTTCTGCCCCCTTTTCCCCCTTTTCACCTTCTGGGATCCCTCTAATGTGGGTGTTGTTACACTGGATGGAGTCACTGAATTCCCTAAGTCTCTTCTCATTTTTGCATACTTCTTTTTCCTCTCATTTGTTCCGCTTGATTACTTTCCATTACTGTCTTCTAGTTCATTAATTTGTTCCTCTGCTTCGTCCATCCTGCTAATTATTCTATCTAGTATATTCTTCATTTCATTTCTTGTGTTCCACATCTCTGATTATTTCTTTCATATCTCTTTGTTAAGAGTCTCAGTGATGTTCCCCCTTCTGATGTCCTCCCTCTTTACATTTCCCCAGTGAGTATCTTTATAATTGTTATCTTAAATTTTCTGTCAGGCATGTTCCTTATATCCATTTTGTTTAGGTCTCTTGCTGTGGCTTTGTCCTCTTCTTTCGTTTAGGACATAGTCCTCTGTCTGCTCATTTGGCCTACTTCTCAGAGAATATCTCTCGGTGAGGAAGGTCAGATATATTGCTTGTTCTTGAAAATACGGGGCAGAACATACATTTTTAACTTGGTGATGCTGGTTCTCCTCTGAAGGTAATGCATAGCAACAACAGAGACTGGATCTGGACTGTGTCATTGTGCACAACACATGGGGTGTGCTGTTTTAACAAGATGCATGCGTGTTCTGTGGGTGATGGGGAGACATATTGTTGTCAAGGATTGTGTGGGTCTTATCAGGGAGGGTATCCACAGCACTGGGACTGAAGCAGGTGTGGTAGGTGTGGGGATGGGCCATGGTTTATGCAAGTTAGTGATTGCTAGATTGTGCTTGATCTTGCAGGTAGGTGTGTGTTTATAATGAGGGGCCGTAGAGGGAAATGGAACCTGCCAGCTCCTTTGTTCCTGGACAAGTCCCTTAGCAAACTCTGAGTTCAGGAACTATGTCTCCCTTGTTTAATCCTCAAGCACGTTTCAACCTGCTTCACCCAAGCTTCTCCAGACTGTTTGCTGTGCTTTCTCTTTAAGGACAGATCTCAGCTTCCGATCACCTTCTGTGCTCTCTCAGAGCTGAGACAGCTGATTTTTAAAAGTTCCAAGCTTTAAGTCTGCTGGTTGTATACGCTCACAAATGTCATCCCTTCTGATTTTCAAAGCCATAAGCTATGAGGATGTCTCTACGCTTTAGAGGCTCCCCGGTGTAGTAGTTTGTTTCTGGCCCCTCTGTGACTGTGGTTCCCTCCCTCTGGTGGTCAGAAATACGGGGTTTAGATTCCTACAGAGTCCTTGTCCTTCCTACCATCTTTGATGTGATTTCCTCTCTCCATTTAGTTGTAGAGTTTTGTTGGGAAATCTGAAGGTCCATTTCTGGGTGACTCTGGTGTGAGTGTGATCTAGTTGTATCTGTGGGATGAGGTGAGTTTAGGGTCCTTCTACTCTGCCATCTTCCCCACAATTCAGTTTATTTTGTCTCATAAAAATATTACGACTCCAACTTTCTTTTCACTTCCATTTGCATCATAAATCGTTTTGTTTCCCATTACTTCGAATCTGCTTTTATTTTTAGGTCTGAAGTGATTCTCTGGTAGGCAGCATAGAGATGGGTCTTGCTTCCTCTTTACAGTCTATGTTTTCTGATTGGGATATTTAGTCCTTTTTTGTTAAAGCAATCATTGATAAAGTATTTGTATCTCTGTAGTTTACTTCACAAGGAAAAGTGTGAAAGGCTTCGCTCTGAGAAGGAGGTCTGCGTGGACGCCTCTTTCAACTCACGGCTTGTTTCTGGCTGACGGAAGGCTTCTCAAGGGTGTGTACGGAAGCCTACGGAAAAAGCGCCTACACTTCACTCTCCGGGGGGAATAAAAGCAAGACCCAAAAGCACCAGTGAGAAACCGTCACTCAACGAACACCTTCTTTCCTGACGAGACAGAAACATGTTCAACTCTGTGTGTGTGTGTGTGTGTGTGTGCGCGCGCGCGCGCGTGAGGGAATAAGGAATGTGCCATGCACTCCCCTGGGAAAAGCAAGTCTGCGTATACGGCAACTCTCCACTAACATATTCAGGTATCCTTGAGAGAGAAGCATTTCCAAAAGTGGGTGTGGAAGCATCATGAATGTGCCGTAAGCTTTACTACCGTTCAACACCCAAACTCAACACCCAAAAAACAAATAAGCGAGTCAAGAAATGGGCAGAAGATATGAACAGATATTTCTCCAAAGAAGACACACAAATGGCCAACAGACATATGACAAACTGCTCAACATCACTTGGCATGGGGAAAAAGAAATCCAAATGACAGTGAGATACAACTTCACACCAGTCAGAATTGCAAAAATTAACAAGCGGAGAAATAACAAATGTTGGTGAGGAGAAAGGGGAACTCTCTTACACTTCTACGTGGGAATGAAAACTGGTACAGCCACTTTGGAAAACAATATGGAGGTTCCTCAAGAACTTAAAACAGAGCTCCCTTACAACCCAGCAATTTTATTTACCCCAAAGCTACCAATGTAGTGATCTGAAGGGGCAACTGCACCCCGAATGTTTATAGCAACATTGTCCACAATAGCCAAACCGTGGAAGGAACCAAGACATCCATCGACAGATAAATGGATAAAGAAAACATGGTATATACATATACAATGGAATATGACTCAGCCATCAGAAAGGATCAATATTGAGCATATCGATGTGGATGGCACTGGAGGGTATTATGCTGAGCAAAATAAGTCAGTCAGAGAAAAACAATTATTATATGGTTTTACTCATATGTGGAATAGAAGGAACAGCACAGAGGATCATAGGGGAAGGGAGGGAAAATGAATGCGAAGAAACCAGAGAGGAAGAAAATCCATGACAGGTTCCTAACTATTGGAAACCAACTGAGGGTTGCTGGAGGAAAGGTGGCTGGGGAGATGGGGTAACTGTGTGATGGGCATTAAGGAATGCCTGTGATGTGATGAACACTGGGTGTTATACACAACTGATGAATTGTGGAACGCTACATTTGAAACTACTGGTGTACTCTATGTTGGCTAATTCAATTTCAATTTTAAAAAACTCTATTTGGTCTGATATAAGGATTGCTACTCTGACTTCTTTTGACATCCACTTGCATGATTAATGTTTCTCCATCTCTTAATTTCCATCTGCAGGTGTCTTTAGGTGTGAAATCTTTTATATATATAGACAAACTCTGTCATGCTCTTTTGCTTGGAGCATTTAGTCCATTTACATTCAAACTGATTATCATTAGACATGTATTTATTGATGTTTTGTTACTTGTTTCATAGTTTTTTGTGTAGTTTTTCTCTGATCCTTTCTTCTCTTGCTCTCTCTCTCATGGTTTGCTCGTTTTCTTTAATGATATTCTTGGATTTCTTTCCCTTTATCTTTTGCATGTGTATTAGTGCTTTGGGTTTGTGGTGACCCCCTGGATTATATATAGCCTTTTCGGTCTATATTAAGTTGAATGCTGTTTAAGTTCAAACCCACTGTTGACTCCTCCTCATGTGTTAGGGTATATGTTTTCATATTTTACATACTTTTATTTTGTGAATCCCTTAACTGATTTTTACAGAAATACTTATTTTTACTGCTTCCTTGATTCATTATTGTCATACTCTCACTTACGATTTTTTTCCACTCATAGTGTCCCCTTCAATATTTTTTGTAGTTAATTTAGTGGTCATGAACTCTTTTAGTTTGTGTGGCTAAGAAACTCTTTTTCTCCCCTTCTTTTCTGAAGGATAGGCTTGCTGGATAAATTATTCCTTGCTGCAGATTTTTCTCATTCAGCACTTTGAATATTTAACGCCACTTTCTTCTGTCCTGCATAGTTTCTGCTGAAAACTCAGCTGATAGCTTTATGGGCTTTCCCTTGCATGTTACCTGTCTTCTTTTATCTTGCTGCTTTAAATGTTTTTTCTTTATCACTACCTTTTCCCATTTGGATTACTATGTGTCTTGATGTGGACCTCCTTCGGTTGACTTTGTGGGAGGGGATCTCTATGCCTTATGGATTTGTATAGGTTTCCTTCACCAGATTAGGTTAAGTTTTCAGCTCTTCTTTGCTCAAATAGATTTTCTGCCCCCTTTTCCCCCTTTTCACCTTCTGGGATCCCTCTAATGTGGGTGTTGTTACACTGGATGGAGTCACTGAATTCCCTAAGTCTCTTCTCATTTTTGCATACTTCTTTTTCCTCTCATTTGTTCCGCTTGATTACTTTCCATTACTGTCTTCTAGTTCATTAATTTGTTCCTCTGCTTCGTCCATCCTGCTAATTATTCTATCTAGTATATTCTTCATTTCATTTCTTGTGTTCCACATCTCTGATTATTTCTTTCATATCTCTTTGTTAAGAGTCTCAGTGATGTTCCCCCTTCTGATGTCCTCCCTCTTTTCATTTCCCCAGTGAGTATCTTTATAATTGTTATCTTAAATTTTCTGTCAGGCATGTTCCTTATATCCATTTTGTTTAGGTCTCTTGCTGTGGCTTTGTCCTCTTCTTTCGTTTAGGACATAGTCCTCTGTCTGCTCATTTGGCCTACTTCTCAGAGAATATCTCTCGGTGAGGAAGGTCAGATATATTGCTTGTTCTTGAAAATACGGGGCAGAACATACATTTTTAACTTGGTGATGCTGGTTCTCCTCTGAAGGTAATGCATAGCAACAACAGAGACTGGATCTGGACTGTGTCATTGTGCCCAACACATGGGGTGTGCTGTTTTAACAAGATGCATGCGTGTTCTGTGGGTGATGGGGAGACATATTGTTGTCAAGGATTGTGTGGGTCTTATCAGGGAGGGTATCCACAGCACTGGGACTGAAGCAGGTGTGGTAGGTGTGGGGATGGGCCATGGTTTATGCAAGTTAGTGATTGCTAGATTGTGCTTGATCTTGCAGGTAGGTGTGTGTTTATAATGAGGGGCCGTAGAGGGAAATGGAACCTGCCAGCTCCTTTGTTCCTGGACAAGTCCCTTAGCAAACTCTGAGTTCAGGAACTATGTCTCCCTTGTTTAATCCTCAAGCACGTTTCAACCTGCTTCACCCAAGCTTCTCCAGACTGTTTGCTGTGCTTTCTCTTTAAGGACAGATCTCAGCTTCCGATCACCTTCTGTGCTCTCTCAGAGCTGAGACAGCTGATTTTTAAAATTTCCAAGCTTTAAGTCTGCTGGTTGTATACGCTCACAAATGTCATCCCTTCTGATTTTCAAAGCCATAAGCTATGAGGATGTCTCTACGCTTTAGAGGCTCCCCGGTGTAGTAGTTTGTTTCTGGCCCCTCTGTGACTGTGGTTCCCTCCCTCTGGTGGTCAGAAATACGGGGTTTAGATTCCTACAGAGTCCTTGTCCTTCCTACCATCTTTGATGTGATTTCCTCTCTCCATTTAGTTGTAGAGTTTTGTTGGGAAATCTGAAGGTCCATTTCTGGGTGACTCTGGTGTGAGTGTGATCTAGTTGTATCTGTGGGATGAGGTGAGTTTAGGGTCCTTCTACTCTGCCATCTTCCCCACAATTCAGTTTATTTTGTCTCATAAAAATATTACGACTTCAACTTTCTTTTCACTTCCATTTGCATCATAAATCGTTTTGTTTCCCATTACTTCGAATCTGCTTTTATTTTTAGGTCTGAAGTGATTCTCTGGTAGGCAGCATAGAGATGGGTCTTGCTTCCTCTTTACAGTCTATGTTTTCTGATTGGGATATTTAGTCCTTTTTTGTTAAAGCAATCATTGATAAAGTATTTGTATCTCTGTAGTTTACTTCACAAGGAAAAGTGTGAAAGGCTTCGCTCTGAGAAGGAGGTCTGCGTGGACGCCTCTTTCAACTCACGGCTTGTTTCTGGCTGACGGAAGGCTTCTCAAGGGTGTGTACGGAAGCCTACGGAAAAAGCGCCTACACTTCACTCTCCGGGGGGAATAAAAGCAAGAACCCAAAAGCATCAGTGAGAAACCGTCACTCAACGAACACCTTCTTTCCTGACGAGACAGAAACATGTTCAACTCTGTGTGTGTGTGTGTGTGTGTGCGCGCGCGCGCGTGAGGGAATAAGGAATGTGCCATGCACTCCCCTGGGAAAAGCAAGTCTGCGTATACGGCAACTCTCCACTAACATATTCAGGTATCCTTGAGAGAGAAGCATTTCCAAAAGTGGGTGTGGAAGCATCATGAATGTGCCGTAAGCTTTACTACCGTTCAACACCCAAACTCAACACCCAAAAAACAAATAAGCGAGTCAAGAAATGGGCAGAAGATATGAACAGATATTTCTCCAAAGAAGACACACAAATGGCCAACAGACATATGACAAACTGCTCAACATCACTTGGCATGGGGAAAAAGAAATCCAAATGACAGTGAGATACCACTTCACACCAGTCAGAATTGCAAAAATTAACAAGCGGAGAAATAACAAATGTTGGTGAGGAGAAAGGGGAACTCTCTTACACTTCTACGTGGGAATGAAAACTGGTACAGCCACTTTGGAAAACAATATGGAGGTTCCTCAAGAACTTAAAACAGAGCTCCCTTACAACCCAGCAATTTTATTTACCCCAAAGCTACCAATGTAGTGATCTGAAGGGGCAACTGCACCCCGAATGTTTATAGCAACATTGTCCACAATAGCCAAACCGTGGAAGGAACCAAGACATCCATCGACAGATAAATGGATAAAGAAAACATGGTATATACATATACAATGGAATATGACTCAGCCATCAGAAAGGATCAATATTGAGCATATCGATGTGGATGGCACTGGAGGGTATTATGCTGAGCAAAATAAGTCAGTCAGAGAAAAACAATTATTATATGGTTTTACTCATATGTGGAATAGAAGGAACAGCACAGAGGATCATAGGGGAAGGGAGGGAAAATGAATGCGAAGAAACCAGAGAGGAAGAAAATCCATGACAGGTTCCTAACTATTGGAAACCAACTGAGGGTTGCTGGAGGAAAGGTGGCTGGGGAGATGGGGTAACTGTGTGATGGGCATTAAGGAATGCCTGTGATGTGATGAACACTGGGTGTTATACACAACTGATGAATTGTGGAACGCTACATTTGAAACTACTGGTGTACTCTATGTTGGCTAATTCAATTTCAATTTTAAAAAAGTCTATTTGGTCTGATATAGGGATTGCTACTCTGACTTCTTTTGACATCCACTTGCATGATTAATGTTTCTCCATCTCTTAATTTCCATCTGCAGGTGTCTTTAGGTGTGAAATCTTTTATATATATAGACAAACTCTGTCATGCTCTTTTGCTTGGAGCATTTAGTCCATTTACATTCAAACTGATTATCATTAGACATGTATTTATTGATGTTTTGTTACTTGTTTCATAGTTTTTTGTGTAGTTTTTCTCTGATCCTTTCTTCTCTTGCTCTCTCTCTCATGGTTTGCTCGTTTTCTTTAATGATATTCTTGGATTTCTTTCCCTTTATCTTTTGCATGTGTATTAGTGCTTTGGGTTTGTGGTGACCCCCTGGATTATATATAGCCTTTTCGGTCTATATTAAGTTGAATGCTGTTTAAGTTCAAACCCACTGTTGACTCCTCCTCATGTGTTAGGGTATATGTTTTCATATTTTACATACTTTTATTTTGTGAATCCCTTAACTGATTTTTACAGAAATACTTATTTTTACTGCTTCCTTGATTCATTATTGTCATACTCTCACTTACGATTTTTTTCCACTCATAGTGTCCCCTTCAATATTTTTTGTAGTTAATTTAGTGGTCATGAACTCTTTTAGTTTCTGTGGCTAAGAAACTCTTTTTCTCCCCTTCTTTTCTGAAGGATAGGCTTGCTGGATAAATTATTCCTTGCTGCAGATTTTTCTCATTCAGCACTTTGAATATTTAACGCCACTTTCTTCTGTCCTGCATAGTTTCTGCTGAAAACTCAGCTGATAGCTTTATGGGCTTTCCCTTGCATGTTACCTGTCTTCTTTTATCTTGCTGCTTTAAATGTTTTTTCTTTATCACTACCTTTTCCCATTTGGATTACTATGTGTCTTGATGTGGACCTCCTTCGGTTGACTTTGTGGGAGGGGATCTCTATGCCTTATGGATTTGTATAGGTTTCCTTCACCAGATTAGGTTAAGTTTTCAGCTCTTCTTTGCTCAAATAGATTTTCTGCCCCCTTTTCCCCCTTTTCACCTTCTGGGATCCCTCTAATGTGGGTGTTGTTACACTGGATGGAGTCACTGAATTCCCTAAGTCTCTTCTCATTTTTGCATACTTCTTTTTCCTCTCATTTGTTCCGCTTGATTACTTTCCATTACTGTCTTCTAGTTCATTAATTTGTTCCTCTGCTTCGTCCATCCTGCTAATTATTCTATCTAGTATATTCTTCATTTCATTTCTTGTGTTCCACATCTCTGATTATTTCTTTCATATCTCTTTGTTAAGAGTCTCAGTGATGTTCCCCCTTCTGATGTCCTCCCTCTTTTCATTTCCCCAGTGAGTATCTTTATAATTGTTATCTTAAATTTTCTGTCAGGCATGTTCCTTATATCCATTTTGTTTAGGTCTCTTGCTGTGGCTTTGTCCTCTTCTTTCGTTTAGGACATAGTCCTCTGTCTGCTCATTTGGCCTACTTCTCAGAGAATATCTCTCGGTTAGGAAGGTCAGATATATTGCTTGTTCTTGAAAATACGGGGCAGAACATACATTTTTAACTTGGTGATGCTGGTTCTCCTCTGAAGGTAATGCATAGCAACAACAGAGACTGGATCTGGACTGTGTCATTGTGCACAACACATGGGGTGTGCTGTTTTAACAAGATGCATGCGTGTTCTGTGGGTGATGGGGAGACATATTGTTGTCAAGGATTGTGTGGGTCTTATCAGGGAGGGTATCCACAGCACTGGGACTGAAGCAGGTGTGGTAGGTGTGGGGATGGGCCATGGTTTATGCAAGTTAGTGATTGCTAGATTGTGCTTGATCTTGCAGGTAGGTGTGTGTTTATAATGAGGGGCCGTAGAGGGAAATGGAACCTGCCAGCTCCTTTGTTCCTGGACAAGTCCCTTAGCAAACTCTGAGTTCAAGAACTATGTCTCACTTGTTTAATCCTCAAGCACGTTTCAACCTGATTCACCCAAGCTTCTCCAGACTGTTTGCTGTGCTTTCTCTTTAAGGACAGATCTCAGCTTCCGATCACCTTCTGTGCTCTCTCAGAGCTGAGACAGCTGATTTTTAAAAGTTCCAAGCTTTAAGTCTGCTGGTGGTATACGCTCACAAATGTCATCCCTTCTGATTTTCAAAGCCATAAGCTATGAGGATGTCTCTACGCTTTAGAGGCTCCCCGGTGTAGTAGTTTGTTTCTGGCCCCTCTGTGACTGTGGTTCCATCCCTCTGGTGGTCAGAAATACGGGGTTTAGATTCCTACAGAGTCCTTGTCCTTCCTACCATCTTTGATGTGATTTCCTCTCTCCATTTAGTTGTAGAGTTTTGTTGGGAAATCTGAAGGTCCATTTCTGGGTGACTCTGGTGTGAGTGTGATCTAGTTGTATCTGTGGGATGAGGTGAGTTTAGGGTCCTTCTACTCTGCCATCTTCCCCACAATTCAGTTTATTTTGTCTCATAAAAATATTACGACTCCAACTTTCTTTTCACTTCCATTTGCATCATAAATCGTTTTGTTTCCCATTACTTCGAATCTGCTTTTATTTTTAGGTCTGAAGTGATTCTCTGGTAGGCAGCATAGAGATGGGTCTTGCTTCCTCTTTACAGTCTATGTTTTCTGATTGGGATATTTAGTCCTTTTTTGTTAAAGCAATCATTGATAAAGTATTTGTATCTCTGTAGTTTACTTCACAAGGAAAAGTGTGAAAGGCTTCGCTCTGAGAAGAAGGTCTGCGTGGACGCCTCTTTCAACTCACGGCTTGTTTCTGGCTGACGGAAGGCTTCTCAAGGGTGTGTATGGAAGCCTACGGAAAAAGCGCCTACACTTCACTCTCCGGGGGGAATAAAAGCAAGAACCCAAAAGCATCAGTGAGAAACCGTCACTCAACGAACACCTTCTTTCCTGACGAGACAGAAACATGTTCAACTCTGTGTGTGTGTGTGTGTGTGTGTGTGTGTGTGTGTGTGCGCGCGCGCGCGTGTGGGAATAAGGAATGTGCCATGCACTCACCTGGGAAAAGCAAGTCTGCGTATACGGCAACTCTCCACTAACATATTCAGGTATCCTTGAGAGAGAAGCATTTCCAAAGGTGGGTGTGGAAGCATCATGAATGTGCCGTAAGCTTTACTACCGTTCAACACCCAAACTCAACACCCAAAAAACAAATAAGCGAGTCAAGAAATGGGCAGAAGATATGAACAGATATTTCTCCAAAGAAGACACACAAATGGCCAACAGACATATGACAAACTGCTCAACATCACTTGGCATGGGGAAAAAGAAATCCAAATGACAATGAGATACCACTTCACACCAGTCAGAATTGCAAAAATTAACAAGCGGAGAAATAACAAATGTTGGTGAGGAGAAAGGGGAACTCTCTTACACTTCTAAGTGGGAATGAAAACTGGTACAGCCACTTTGGAAAACAATATGGAGGTTCCTCAAGAACTTAAAACAGAGCTCCCTTACAACCCAGCAATTTTATTTACCCCAAAGCTACCAATGTAGTGATCTGAAGGGGCAACTGCACCCCGAATGTTTATAGCAACATTGTCCACAATAGCCAAACCGTGGAAGGAACCAAGACATCCATCGACAGATAAATGGATAAAGAAAACATGGTATATAGATATACAATGGAATATGACTCAGCCATCAGAAAGGATCAATATTGAGCATATCGATGTGGATGGCACTGGAGGGTATTATGCTGAGCAAAATAAGTCAGTCAGAGAAAAACAATTATTATATGGTTTTACTCATATGTGGAATAGAAGGAACAGCACAGAGGATCATAGGGGAAGGGAGGGAAAATGAATGCGAAGAAACCAGAGAGGAAGAAAATCCATGACAGGTTCCTAACTATTGGAAACCAACTGAGGGTTGCTGGAGGAAAGGTGGCTGGGGAGATGGGGTAACTGTGTGATGGGCATTAAGGAATGCCTGTGATGTGATGAACACTGGGTGTTATACACAACTGATGAATTGTGGAACGCTACATTTGAAACTACTGGTGTACTCTATGTTGGCTAATTCAATTTCAATTTTAAAAAAGTCTATTTGGTCTGATATAAGGATTGCTACTCTGACTTCTTTTGACATCCACTTGCATGATTCATGTTTCTCCATCTCTTAATTTCCATCTGCAGGTGTCTTTAGGTGTGAAATCTTTTATATATATAGACAAACTCTGTCATGCTCTTTTGCTTGGAGCATTTAGTCCATTTACATTCAAACTGATTATCATTAGACATGTATTTATTGATGTTTTGTTACTTGTTTCATAGTTTTTTGTGTAGTTTTTCTCTGATCCTTTCTTCTCTTGCTCTCTCTCTCATGGTTTGCTCGTTTTCTTTAATGATATTCTTGGATTTCTTTCCCTTTATCTTTTGCATGTGTATTAGTGCTTTGGGTTTGTGGTGACCCCCTGGATTATATATAGCCTTTTCGGTCTATATTAAGTTGAATGCTGTTTAAGTTCAAACCCACTGTTGACTCCTCCTCATGTGTTAGGGTATATGTTTTCATATTTTACATACTTTTATTTTGTGAATCCCTTAACTGATTTTTACAGAAATACTTATTTTTACTGCTTCCTTGATTCATTATTGTCATACTCTCACTTACGATTTTTTTCCACTCATAGTGTCCCCTTCAATATTTTTTGTAGTTAATTTAGTGGTCATGAACTCTTTTAGTTTCTGTGGCTAAGAAACTCTTTTTCTCCCCTTCTTTTCTGAAGGATAGGCTTGCTGGATAAATTATTCCTTGCTGCAGATTTTTCTCATTCAGCACTTTGAATATTTAACGCCACTTTCTTCTGTCCTGCATAGTTTCTGCTGAAAACTCAGCTGATAGCTTTATGGGCTTTCCCTTGCATGTTACCTGTCTTCTTTTATCTTGCTGCTTTAAATGTTTTTTCTTTATCACTACCTTTTCCCATTTGGATTACTATGTGTCTTGATGTGGACCTCCTTCGGTTGACTTTGTGGGAGGGGATCTCTATGCCTTATGGATTTGTATAGGTTTCCTTCACCAGATTAGGTTAAGTTTTCAGCTCTTCTTTGCTCAAATAGATTTTCTGCCCCCTTTTCCCCCTTTTCACCTTCTGGGATCCCTCTAATGTGGGTGTTGTTACACTGGATGGAGTCACTGAATTCCCTAAGTCTCTTCTCATTTTTGCATACTTATTTTTCCTCTCATTTGTTCCGCTTGATTACTTTCCATTACTGTCTTCTAGTTCATTAATTTGTTCCTCTGCTTCGTCCATCCTGCTAATTATTCTATCTAGTATATTCTTCATTTCATTTCTTGTGTTCCACATCTCTGATTATTTCTTTCATATCTCTTTGTTAAGAGTCTCAGTGATGTTCCCCCTTCTGATGTCCTCCCTCTTTTCATTTCCCCAGTGAGTATCTTTATAATTGTTATCTTAAATTTTCTGTCAGGCATGTTCCTTATATCCATTTTGTTTAGGTCTCTTGCTGTGGCTTTGTCCTCTTCTTTCGTTTAGGACATAGTCCTCTGTCTGCTCATTTGGCCTACTTCTCAGAGAATATCTCTCGGTGAGGAAGGTCAGATATATTGCTTGTTCTTGAAAATACGGGGCAGAACATACATTTTTAACTTGGTGATGCTGGTTCTCCTCTGAAGGTAATGCATAGCAACAACAGAGACTGGATCTGGACTGTGTCATTGTGCCCAACACATGGGGTGTGCTGTTTTAACAAGATGCATGCGTGTTCTGTGGGTGATGGGGAGACATATTGTTGTCAAGGATTGTGTGGGTCTTATCAGGGAGGGTATCCACAGCACTGGGACTGAAGCAGGTGTGGTAGGTGTGGGGATGGGCCATGGTTTATGCAAGTTAGTGATTGCTAGATTGTGCTTGATCTTGCAGGTAGGTGTGTGTTTATAATGAGGGGCCGTAGAGGGAAATGGAACCTGCCAGCTCCTTTGTTCCTGGACAAGTCCCTTAGCAAACTCTGAGTTCAGGAACTATGTCTCCCTTGTTTAATCCTCAAGCACGTTTCAACCTGCTTCACCCAAGCTTCTCCAGACTGTTTGCTGTGCTTTCTCTTTAAGGACAGATCTCAGCTTCCGATCACCTTCTGTGCTCTCTCAGAGCTGAGACAGCTGATTTTTAAAATTTCCAAGCTTTAAGTCTGCTGGTTGTATACGCTCACAAATGTCATCCCTTCTGATTTTCAAAGCCATAAGCTATGAGGATGTCTCTACGCTTTAGAGGCTCCCCGGTGTAGTAGTTTGTTTCTGGCCCCTCTGTGACTGTGGTTCCCTCCCTCTGGTGGTCAGAAATACGGGGT
Organism: Eumetopias jubatus; assembly: GCF_037043125.1. Classification (NCBI taxonomy): domain Eukaryota; kingdom Metazoa; phylum Chordata; class Mammalia; order Carnivora; family Otariidae; genus Eumetopias; species Eumetopias jubatus. Next base: position 34,712 of record NW_028274938.1, on the reverse strand, counting down.
TTAGATTCCTACAGAGTCCTTGTCCTTCCTACCATCTTTGATGTGATTTCCTCTCTCCATTTAGTTGTAGAGTTTTGTTGGGAAATCAGAAGGTCCATTTCTGGGTGACTCTGGTGTGAGTGTGATCTAGTTGTATCTGTGGGATGAGGTGAGTTTAGGGTCCTTCTACTCTGCCATCTTCCCCACAATTCAGTTTATTTTGTCTCATAAAAATATTACGACTCCAACTTTCTTTTCACTTCCATTTGCATCATAAATCGTTTTGTTTCCCATTACTTCGAATCTGCTTTTATTTTTAGGTCTGAAGTGATTCTCTGGTAGGCAGCATAGAGATGGGTCTTGCTTCCTCTTTACAGTCTATGTTTTCTGATTGGGATATTTAGTCCTTTTTTGTTAAAGCAATCATTGATAAAGTATTTGTATCTCTGTAGTTTACTTCACAAGGAAAAGTGTGAAAGGCTTCGCTCTGAGAAGGAGGTCTGCGTGGACGCCTCTTTCAACTCACGGCTTGTTTCTGGCTGACGGAAGGCTTCTCAAGGGTGTGTACGGAAGCCTACGGAAAAAGCGCCTACACTTCACTCTCCGGGGGGAATAAAAGCAAGAACCCAAAAGCATCAGTGAGAAACCGTCACTCAACGAACACCTTCTTTCCTGACGAGACAGAAACATGTTCAACTCTGTGTGTGTGTGTGTGTGTGTGTGCGCGCGCGCGCGCGTGAGGGAATAAGGAATGTGCCATGCACTCACCTGGGAAAAGCAAGTCTGCGTATACGGAAACTCTCCACTAACATATTCAGGTATCCTTGAGAGAGAAGCATTTCCAAAAGTGGGTGTGGAAGAATCATGAATGTGCCGTAAGCTTTACTACCGTTCAACACCCAAACTCAACACCCAAAAAACAAATAAGCGAGTCAAGAAATGGGCAGAAGATATGAACAGATATTTCTCCAAAGAAGACACACAAATGGCCAACAGACATATGACAAACTGCTCAACATCACTTGGCATGGGGAAAAAGAAATCCAAATGACAGTGAGATACCACTTCACACCAGTCAGAATTGCAAAAATTAACAAGCGGAGAAATAACAAATGTTGGTGAGGAGAAAGGGGAACTCTCTTACACTTCTACGTGGGAATGAAAACTGGTACAGCCACTTTGGAAAACAATATGGAGGTTCCTCAAGAACTTAAAACAGAGCTCCCTTACAACCCAGCAATTTTATTTACCCCAAAGCTACCAATGTAGTGATCTGAAGGGGCAACTGCACCCCGAATGTTTATAGCAACATTGTCCACAATAGCCAAACCGTGGAAGGAACCAAGACATCCATCGACAGATAAATGGATAAAGAAAACATGGTATATACATATACAATGGAATATGACTCAGCCATCAGAAAGGATCAATATTGAGCATATCGATGTGGATGGCACTGGAGGGTATTATGCTGAGCAAAATAAGTCAGTCAGAGAAAAACAATTATTATATGGTTTTACTCATATGTGGAATAGAAGGAACAGCACAGAGGATCATAGGGGAAGGGAGGGAAAATGAATGCGAAGAAACCAGAGAGGAAGAAAATCCATGACAGGTTCCTAACTATTGGAAACCAACTGAGGGTTGCTGGAGGAAAGGTGGCTGGGGAGATGGGGTAACTGTGTGATGGGCATTAAGGAATGCCTGTGATGTGATGAACACTGGGTGTTATACACAACTGATGAATTGTGGAACGCTACATTTGAAACTACTGGTGTACTCTATGTTGGCTAATTCAATTTCAATTTTAAAAAAGTCTATTTGGTCTGATATAGGGATTGCTACTCTGACTTCTTTTGACATCCACTTGCATGATTAATGTTTCTCCATCTCTTAATTTCCATCTGCAGGTGTCTTTAGGTGTGAAATCTTTTATATATATAGACAAACTCTGTCATGCTCTTTTGCTTGGAGCATTTAGTCCATTTACATTCAAACTGATTATCATTAGACATGTATTTATTGATGTTTTGTTACTTGTTTCATAGTTTTTTGTGTAGTTTTTCTCTGATCCTTTCTTCTCTTGCTCTCTCTCTCATGGTTTGCTCGTTTTCTTTAATGATATTCTTGGATTTCTTTCCCTTTATCTTTTGCATGTGTATTAGTGCTTTGGGTTTGTGGTGACCCCCTGGATTATATATAGCCTTTTCGGTCTATATTAAGTTGAATGCTGTTTAAGTTCAAACCCACTGTTGACTCCTCCTCATGTGTTAGGGTATATGTTTTCATATTTTACATACTTTTATTTTGTGAATCCCTTAACTGATTTTTACAGAAATACTTATTTTTACTGCTTCCTTGATTCATTATTGTCATACTCTCACTTACGATTTTTTTCCACTCATAGTGTCCCCTTCAATATTTTTTGTAGTTAATTTAGTGGTCATGAACTCTTTTAGTTTCTGTGGCTAAGAAACTCTTTTTCTCCCCTTCTTTTCTGAAGGATAGGCTTGCTGGATAAATTATTCCTTGCTGCAGATTTTTCTCATTCAGCACTTTGAATATTTAACGCCACTTTCTTCTGTCCTGCATAGTTTCTGCTGAAAACTCAGCTGATAGCTTTATGGGCTTTCCCTTGCATGTTACCTGTCTTCTTTTATCTTGCTGCTTTAAATGTTTTTTCTTTATCACTACCTTTTCCCATTTGGATTACTATGTGTCTTGATGTGGACCTCCTTCGGTTGACTTTGTGGGAGGGGATCTCTATGCCTTATGGATTTGTATAGGTTTCCTTCACCAGATTAGGTTAAGTTTTCAGCTCTTCTTTGCTCAAATAGATTTTCTGCCCCCTTTTCCCCCTTTTCACCTTCTGGGATCCCTCTAATGTGGGTGTTGTTACACTGGATGGAGTCACTGAATTCCCTAAGTCTCTTCTCATTTTTGCATACTTCTTTTTCCTCTCATTTGTTCCGCTTGATTACTTTCCATTACTGTCTTCTAGTTCATTAATTTGTTCCTCTGCTTCGTCCATCCTGCTAATTATTCTATCTAGTATATTCTTCATTTCATTTCTTGTGTTCCACATCTCTGATTATTTCTTTCATATCTCTTTGTTAAGAGTCTCAGTGATGTTCCCCCTTCTGATGTCCTCCCTCTTTTCATTTCCCCAGTGAGTATCTTTATAATTGTTATCTTAAATTTTCTGTCAGGCATGTTCCTTATATCCATTTTGTTTAGGTCTCTTGCTGTGGCTTTGTCCTCTTCTTTCGTTTAGGACATAGTCCTCTGTCTGCTCATTTGGCCTACTTCTCAGAGAATATCTCTCGGTTAGGAAGGTCAGATATATTGCTTGTTCTTGAAAATACGGGGCAGAACATACATTTTTAACTTGGTGATGCTGGTTCTCCTCTGAAGGTAATGCATAGCAACAACAGAGACTGGATCTGGACTGTGTCATTGTGCACAACACATGGGGTGTGCTGTTTTAACAAGATGCATGCGTGTTCTGTGGGTGATGGGGAGACATATTGTTGTCAAGGATTGTGTGGGTCTTATCAGGGAGGGTATCCACAGCACTGGGACTGAAGCAGGTGTGGTAGGTGTGGGGATGGGCCATGGTTTATGCAAGTTAGTGATTGCTAGATTGTGCTTGATCTTGCAGGTAGGTGTGTGTTTATAATGAGGGGCCGTAGAGGGAAATGGAACCTGCCAGCTCCTTTGTTCCTGGACAAGTCCCTTAGCAAACTCTGAGTTCAAGAACTATGTCTCACTTGTTTAAATCTCAAGCACGTTTCAACCTGCTTCACCCAAGCTTCTCCAGACTGTTTGCTGTGCTTTCTCTTTAAGGACAGATCTCAGCTTCCGATCACCTTCTGTGCTCTCTCAGAGCTGAGACAGCTGATTTTTAAAAGTTCCAAGCTTTAAGTCTGCTGGTGGTATACGCTCACAAATGTCATCCCTTCTGATTTTCAAAGCCATAAGCTATGAGGATGTCTCTACGCTTTAGAGGCTCCCCGGTGTAGTAGTTTGTTTCTGGCCCCTCTGTGACTGTGGTTCCATCCCTCTGGTGGTCAGAAATACGGGGTTTAGATTCCTACAGAGTCCTTGTCCTTCCTACCATCTTTGATGTGATTTCCTCTCTCCATTTAGTTGTAGAGTTTTGTTGGGAAATCTGAAGGTCCATTTCTGGGTGACTCTGGTGTGAGTGTGATCTAGTTGTATCTGTGGGATGAGGTGAGTTTAGGGTCCTTCTACTCTGCCATCTTCCCCACAATTCAGTTTATTTTGTCTCATAAAAATATTACGACTCCAACTTTCTTTTCACTTCCATTTGCATCATAAATCGTTTTGTTTCCCATTACTTCGAATCTGCTTTTATTTTTAGGTCTGAAGTGATTCTCTGGTAGGCAGCATAGAGATGGGTCTTGCTTCCTCTTTACAGTCTATGTTTTCTGATTGGGATATTTAGTCCTTTTTTGTTAAAGCAATCATTGATAAAGTATTTGTATCTCTGTAGTTTACTTCACAAGGAAAAGTGTGAAAGGCTTCGCTCTGAGAAGAAGGTCTGCGTGGACGCCTCTTTCAACTCACGGCTTGTTTCTGGCTGACGGAAGGCTTCTCAAGGGTGTGTATGGAAGCCTACGGAAAAAGCGCCTACACTTCACTCTCCGGGGGGAATAAAAGCAAGAACCCAAAAGCATCAGTGAGAAACCGTCACTCAACGAACACCTTCTTTCCTGACGAGACAGAAACATGTTCAACTCTGTGTGTGTGTGTGTGTGTGTGTGTGTGTGTGTGTGCGCGCGCGCGCGTGTGGGAATAAGGAATGTGCCATGCACTCACCTGGGAAAAGCAAGTCTGCGTATACGGCAACTCTCCACTAACATATTCAGGTATCCTTGAGAGAGAAGCATTTCCAAAGGTGGGTGTGGAAGCATCATGAATGTGCCGTAAGCTTTACTACCGTTCAACACCCAAACTCAACACCCAAAAAACAAATAAGCGAGTCAAGAAATGGGCAGAAGATATGAACAGATATTTCTCCAAAGAAGACACACAAATGGCCAACAGACATATGACAAACTGCTCAACATCACTTGGCATGGGGAAAAAGAAATCCAAATGACAGTGAGATACCACTTCACACCAGTCAGAATTGCAAAAATTAACAAGCGGAGAAATAACAAATGTTGGTGAGGAGAAAGGGGAACTCTCTTACACTTCTAAGTGGGAATGAAAACTGGTACAGCCACTTTGGAAAACAATATGGAGGTTCCTCAAGAACTTAAAACAGAGCTCCCTTACAACCCAGCAATTTTATTTACCCCAAAGCTACCAATGTAGTGATCTGAAGGGGCAACTGCACCCCGAATGTTTATAGCAACATTGTCCACAATAGCCAAACCGTGGAAGGAACCAAGACATCCATCGACAGATAAATGGATAAAGAAAACATGGTATATAGATATACAATGGAATATGACTCAGCCATCAGAAAGGATCAATATTGAGCATATCGATGTGGATGGCACTGGAGGGTATTATGCTGAGCAAAATAAGTCAGTCAGAGAAAAACAATTATTATATGGTTTTACTCATATGTGGAATAGAAGGAACAGCACAGAGGATCATAGGGGAAGGGAGGGAAAATGAATGCGAAGAAACCAGAGAGGAAGAAAATCCATGACAGGTTCCTAACTATTGGAAACCAACTGAGGGTTGCTGGAGGAAAGGTGGCTGGGGAGATGGGGTAACTGTGTGATGGGCATTAAGGAATGCCTGTGATGTGATGAACACTGGGTGTTATACACAACTGATGAATTGTGGAACGCTACATTTGAAACTACTGGTGTACTCTATGTTGGCTAATTCAATTTCAATTTTAAAAAACTCTATTTGGTCTGATATAAGGATTGCTACTCTGACTTCTTTTGACATCCACTTGCATGATTAATGTTTCTCCATCTCTTAATTTCCATCTGCAGGTGTCTTTAGGTGTGAAATCTTTTATATATATAGACAAACTCTGTCATGCTCTTTTGCTTGGAGCATTTAGTCCATTTACATTCAAACTGATTATCATTAGACATGTATTTATTGATGTTTTGTTACTTGTTTCATAGTTTTTTGTGTAGTTTTTCTCTGATCCTTTCTTCTCTTGCTCTCTCTCTCATGGTTTGCTCGTTTTCTTTAATGATATTCTTGGATTTCTTTCCCTTTATCTTTTGCATGTGTATTAGTGCTTTGGGTTTGTGGTGACCCCCTGGATTATATATAGCCTTTTCGGTCTATATTAAGTTGAATGCTGTTTAAGTTCAAACCCACTGTTGACTCCTCCTCATGTGTTAGGGTATATGTTTTCATATTTTACATACTTTTATTTTGTGAATCCCTTAACTGATTTTTACAGAAATACTTATTTTTACTGCTTCCTTGATTCATTATTGTCATACTCTCACTTACGATTTTTTTCCACTCATAGTGTCCCCTTCAATATTTTTTGTAGTTAATTTAGTGGTCATGAACTCTTTTAGTTTGTGTGGCTAAGAAACTCTTTTTCTCCCCTTCTTTTCTGAAGGATAGGCTTGCTGGATAAATTATTCCTTGCTGCAGATTTTTCTCATTCAGCACTTTGAATATTTAACGCCACTTTCTTCTGTCCTGCATAGTTTCTGCTGAAAACTCAGCTGATAGCTTTATGGGCTTTCCCTTGCATGTTACCTGTCTTCTTTTATCTTGCTGCTTTAAATGTTTTTTCTTTATCACTACCTTTTCCCATTTGGATTACTATGTGTCTTGATGTGGACCTCCTTCGGTTGACTTTGTGGGAGGGGATCTCTATGCCTTATGGATTTGTATAGGTTTCCTTCACCAGATTAGGTTAAGTTTTCAGCTCTTCTTTGCTCAAATAGATTTTCTGCCCCCTTTTCCCCCTTTTCACCTTCTGGGATCCCTCTAATGTGGGTGTTGTTACACTGGATGGAGTCACTGAATTCCCTAAGTCTCTTCTCATTTTTGCATACTTCTTTTTCCTCTCATTTGTTCCGCTTGATTACTTTCCATTACTGTCTTCTAGTTCATTAATTTGTTCCTCTGCTTCGTCCATCCTGCTAATTATTCTATCTAGTATATTCTTCATTTCATTTCTTGTGTTCCACATCTCTGATTATTTCTTTCATATCTCTTTGTTAAGAGTCTCAGTGATGTTCCCCCTTCTGATGTCCTCCCTCTTTTCATTTCCCCAGTGAGTATCTTTATAATTGTTATCTTAAATTTTCTGTCAGGCATGTTCCTTATATCCATTTTGTTTAAGTCTCTTGCTGTGGCTTTGTCCTCTTCTTTCGTTTAGGACATAGTCCTCTGTCTGCTCATTTGGCCTACTTCTCAGAGAATATCTCTCGGTGAGGAAGGTCAGATATATTGCTTGTTCTTGAAAATACGGGGCAGAACATACATTTTTAACTTGGTGATGCTGGTTCTCCTCTGAAGGTAATGCATAGCAACAACAGAGACTGGATCTGGACTGTGTCATTGTGCACAACACATGGGGTGTGCTGTTTTAACAAGATGCATGCGTGTTCTGTGGGTGATGGGGAGACATATTGTTGTCAAGGATTGTGTGGGTCTTATCAGGGAGGGTATCCACAGCACTGGGACTGAAGCAGGTGTGGTAGGTGTGGGGATGGGCCATGGTTTATGCAAGTTAGTGATTGCTAGATTGTGCTTGATCTTGCAGGTAGGTGTGTGTTTATAATGAGGGGCCGTAGAGGGAAATGGAACCTGCCAGCTCCTTTGTTCCTGGACAAGTCCCTTAGCAAACTCTGAGTTCAGGAACTATGTCTCCCTTGTTTAATCCTCAAGCACGTTTCAACCTGCTTCACCCAAGCTTCTCCAGACTGTTTGCTGTGCTTTCTCTTTAAGGACAGATCTCAGCTTCCGATCACCTTCGGTGCTCTCTCAGAGCTGAGACAGCTGATTTTTAAAAGTTCCAAGCTTTAAGTCTGCTGGTTGTATACGCTCACAAATGTCATCCCTTCTGATTTTCAAAGCCATAAGCTATGAGGATGTCTCTACGCTTTAGAGGCTCCCCGGTGTAGTAGTTTGTTTCTGGCCCCTCTGTGACTGTGGTTCCCTCCCTCTGCTGGTCAGAAATACGGGGTTTAGATTCCTACAGAGTCCTTGTCCTTCCTACCATCTTTGATGTGATTTCCTCTCTCCATTTAGTTGTAGAGTTTTGTTGGGAAATCTGAAGGTCCATTTCTGGGTGACTCTGGTGTGAGTGTGATCTAGTTGTATCTGTGGGATGAGGTGAGTTTAGGGTCCTTCTACTCTGCCATCTTCCCCACAATTCAGTTTATTTTGTCTCATAAAAATATTACGACTCCAACTTTCTTTTCACTTCCATTTGCATCATAAATGGTTTTGTTTCCCATTACTTCGAATCTGCTTTTATTTTTAGGTCTGAAGTGATTCTCTGGTAGGCAGCATAGAGATGGGTCTTGCTTCCTCTTTACAGTCTATGTTTTCTGATTGGGATATTTAGTCCTTTTTTGTTAAAGCAATCATTGATAAAGTATTTGTATCTCTGTAGTTTACTTCACAAGAAAAGTGTGAAAGGCTTCGCTCTGAGAAGGAGGTCTGCGTGGACGCCTCTTTCAACTCACGGCTTGTTTCTGGCTGACGGAAGGCTTCTCAAGGGTGTGTACGGAAGCCTACGGAAAAAGCGCCTACACTTCACTCTCCGGGGGGAATAAAAGCAAGAACCCAAAAGCATCAGTGAGAAACCGTCACTCAACGAACACCTTCTTTCCTGACGAGACAGAAACATGTTCAACTCTGTGTGTGTGTGTGTGTGTGTGTGTGTGTGTGTGTGCGCGCGCGCGCGTGAGGGAATAAGGAATGTGCCATGCACTCACCTGGGAAAAGCAAGTCTGCGTATACGGCAACTCTCCACTAACATATTCAGGTATCCTTGAGAGAGAAGCATTTCCAAAAGTGGGTGTGGAAGCATCATGAATGTGCCGTACGCTTTACTACCGTTCAACACCCAAACTCAACACCCAAAAAACAAATAAGCGAGTCAAGAAATGGGCAGAAGATATGAACAGATATTTCTCCAAAGAAGACACACAAATGGCCAACAGACATATGACAAACTGCTCAACATCACTTGGCATGGGGAAAAAGAAATCCAAATGACAGTGAGATACCACTTCACACCAGTCAGAATTGCAAAAATTAACAAGCGGAGAAATAACAAATGTTGGTGAGGAGAAAGGGGAACTCTCTTACACTTCTACGTGGGAATGAAAACTGGTACAGCCACTTTGGAAAACAATATGGAGGTTCCTCAAGAACTTAAAACAGAGCTCCCTTACAACCCAGCAATTTTATTTACCCCAAAGCTACCAATGTAGTGATCTGAAGGGGCAACTGCACCCCGAATGTTTATAGCAACATTGTCCACAATAGCCAAACCGTGGAAGGAACCAAGACATCCATCGACAGATAAATGGATAAAGAAAACATGGTATATACATATACAATGGAATATGACTCAGCCATCAGAAAGGATCAATATTGAGCATATCGATGTGGATGGCACTGGAGGGTATTATGCTGAGCAAAATAAGTCAGTCAGAGAAAAACAATTATTATATGGTTTTACTCATATGTGGAATAGAAGGAACAGCACAGAGGATCATAGGGGAAGGGAGGGAAAATGAATGCGAAGAAACCAGAGAGGAAGAAAATCCATGACAGGTTCCTAACTATTGGAAACCAACTGAGGGTTGCTGGAGGAAAGGTGGCTGGGGAGATGGGGTAACTGTGTGATGGGCATTAAGGAATGCCTGTGATGTGATGAACACTGGGTGTTATACACAACTGATGAATTGTGGAACGCTACATTTGAAACTACTGGTGTACTCTATGTTGGCTAATTCAATTTCAATTTTAAAAAACTCTATTTGGTCTGATATAAGGATTGCTACTCTGACTTCTTTTGACATCCACTTGCATGATTAATGTTTCTCCATCTCTTAATTTCCATCTGCAGGTGTCTTTAGGTGTGAAATCTTTTATATATATAGACAAACTCTGTCATGCTCTTTTGCTTGGAGCATTTAGTCCATTTACATTCAAACTGATTATCATTAGACATGTATTTATTGATGTTTTGTTACTTGTTTCATAGTTTTTTGTGTAGTTTTTCTCTGATCCTTTCTTCTCTTGCTCTCTCTCTCATGGTTTGCTCGTTTTCTTTAATGATATTCTTGGATTTCTTTCCCTTTATCTTTTGCATGTGTATTAGTGCTTTGGGTTTGTGGTGACCCCCTGGATTATATATAGCCTTTTCGGTCTATATTAAGTTGAATGCTGTTTAAGTTCAAACCCACTGTTGACTCCTCCTCATGTGTTAGGGTATATGTTTTCATATTTTACATACTTTTATTTTGTGAATCCCTTAACTGATTTTTACAGAAATACTTATTTTTACTGCTTCCTTGATTCATTATTGTCATACTCTCACTTACGATTTTTTTCCACTCATAGTGTCCCCTTCAATATTTTTTGTAGTTAATTTAGTGGTCATGAACTCTTTTAGTTTCTGTGGCTAAGAAACTCTTTTTCTCCCCTTCTTTTCTGAAGGATAGGCTTGCTGGATAAATTATTCCTTGCTGCAGATTTTTCTCATTCAGCACTTTGAATATTTAACGCCACTTTCTTCTGTCCTGCATAGTTTCTGCTGAAAACTCAGCTGATAGCTTTATGGGCTTTCCCTTGCATGTTACCTGTCTTCTTTTATCTTGCTGCTTTCAATGTTTTTTCTTTATCACTACCTTTTCCCATTTGGATTACTATGTGTCTTGATGTGGACCTCCTTCGGTTGACTTTGTGGGAGGGGATCTCTATGCCTTATGGATTTGTATAGGTTTCCTTCACCAGATTAGGTTAAGTTTTCAGCTCTTCTTTGCTCAAATAGATTTTCTGCCCCCTTTTCCCCCTTTTCACCTTCTGGGATCCCTCTAATGTGGGTGTTGTTACACTGGATGGAGTCACTGAATTCCCTAAGTCTCTTCTCATTTTTGCATACTTCTTTTTCCTCTCATTTGTTCCGCTTGATTACTTTCCATTACTGTCTTCTAGTTCATTAATTTGTTCCTCTGCTTCGTCCATCCTGCTAATTATTCTATCTAGTATATTCTTCATTTCATTTCTTGTGTTCCACATCTCTGATTATTTCTTTCATATCTCTTTGTTAAGAGTCTCAGTGATGTTCCCCCTTCTGATGTCCTCCCTCTTTTCATTTCCCCAGTGAGTATCTTTATAATTGTTATCTTAAATTTTCTGTCAGGCATGTTCCTTATATCCATTTTGTTTAAGTCTCTTGCTGTGGCTTTGTCCTCTTCTTTCGTTTAGGACATAGTCCTCTGTCTGCTCATTTGGCCTACTTCTCAGAGAATATCTCTCGGTGAGGAAGGTCAGATATATTGCTTGTTCTTGAAAATACGGGGCAGAACATACATTTTTAACTTGGTGATGCTGGTTCTCCTCTGAAGGTAATGCATAGCAACAACAGAGACTGGATCTGGACTGTGTCATTGTGCACAACACATGGGGTGTGCTGTTTTAACAAGATGCATGCGTGTTCTGTGGGTGATGGGGAGACATATTGTTGTCAAGGATTGTGTGGGTCTTATCAGGGAGGGTATCCACAGCACTGGGACTGAAGCAGGTGTGGTAGGTGTGGGGATGGGCCATGGTTTATGCAAGTTAGTGATTGCTAGATTGTGCTTGATCTTGCAGGTAGGTGTGTGTTTATAATGAGGGGCCGTAGAGGGAAATGGAACCTGCCAGCTCCTTTGTTCCTGGACAAGTCCCTTAGCAAACTCTGAGTTCAGGAACTATGTCTCCCTTGTTTAATCCTCAAGCACGTTTCAACCTGCTTCACCCAAGCTTCTCCAGACTGTTTGCTGTGCTTTCTCTTTAAGGACAGATCTCAGCTTCCGATCACCTTCTGTGCTCTCTCAGAGCTGAGACAGCTGATTTTTAAAAGTTCCAAGCTTTAAGTCTGCTGGTTGTATACGCTCACAAATGTCATCCCTTCTGATTTTCAAAGCCATAAGCTATGAGGATGTCTCTACGCTTTAGAGGCTCCCCGGTGTAGTAGTTTGTTTCTGGCCCCTCTGTGACTGTGGTTCCCTCCCTCTGGTGGTCAGAAATACGGGGTTTAGATTCCTACAGAGTCCTTGTCCTTCCTACCATCTTTGATGTGATTTCCTCTCTCCATTTAGTTGAAGAGTTTTGTTGGGAAATCTGAAGGTCCATTTCTGGGTGACTCTGGTGTGAGTGTGATCTAGTTGTATCTGTGGGATGAGGTGAGTTTAGGGTCCTTCTACTCTGCCATCTTCCCCACAATTCAGTTTATTTTGTCTCATAAAAATATTACGACTCCAACTTTCTTTTCACTTCCATTTGCATCATAAATGGTTTTGTTTCCCATTACTTCGAATCTGCTTTTATTTTTAGGTCTGAAGTGATTCTCTGGTAGGCAGCATAGAGATGGGTCTTGCTTCCCCTTTACAGTCTATGTTTTCTGATTGGGATATTTAGTCCTTTTTTGTTAAAGCAATCATTGATAAAGTATTTGTATCTCTGTAGTTTACTTCACAAGAAAAGTGTGAAAGGCTTCGCTCTGAGAAGGAGGTCTGCGTGGACGCCTCTTTCAACTCACGGCTTGTTTCTGGCTGACGGAAGGCTTCTCAAGGGTGTGTACGGAAGCCTACGGAAAAAGCGCCTACACTTCACTCTCCGGGGGGAATAAAAGCAAGAACCCAAAAGCATCAGTGAGAAACCGTCACTCAACGAACACCTTCTTTCCTGACGAGACAGAAACATGTTCAACTCTGTGTGTGTGTGTGTGTGTGTGTGTGTGTGTGTGTGCGCGCGCGCGCGTGAGGGAATAAGGAATGTGCCATGCACTCACCTGGGAAAAGCAAGTCTGCGTATACGGCAACTCTCCACTAACATATTCAGGTATCCTTGAGAGAGAAGCATTTCCAAAAGTGGGTGTGGAAGCATCATGAATGTGCCGTACGCTTTACTACCGTTCAACACCCAAACTCAACACCCAAAAAACAAATAAGCGAGTCAAGAAATGGGCAGAAGATATGAACAGATATTTCTCCAAAGAAGACACACAAATGGCCAACAGACATATGACAAACTGCTCAACATCACTTGGCATGGGGAAAAAGAAATCCAAATGACAGTGAGATACCACTTCACACCAGTCAGAATTGCAAAAATTAACAAGCGGAGAAATAACAAATGTTGGTGAGGAGAAAGGGGAACTCTCTTACACTTCTACGTGGGAATGAAAACTGGTACAGCCACTTTGGAAAACAATATGGAGGTTCCTCAAGAACTTAAAACAGAGCTCCCTTACAACCCAGCAATTTTATTTACCCCAAAGCTACCAATGTAGTGATCTGAAGGGGCAACTGCACCCCGAATGTTTATAGCAACATTGTCCACAATAGCCAAACCGTGGAAGGAACCAAGACATCCATCGACAGATAAATGGATAAAGAAAACATGGTATATACATATACAATGGAATATGACTCAGCCATCAGAAAGGATCAATATTGAGCATATCGATGTGGATGGCACTGGAGGGTATTATGCTGAGCAAAATAAGTCAGTCAGAGAAAAACAATTATTATATGGTTTTACTCATATGTGGAATAGAAGGAACAGCACAGAGGATCATAGGGGAAGGGAGGGAAAATGAATGCGAAGAAACCAGAGAGGAAGAAAATCCATGACAGGTTCCTAACTATTGGAAACCAACTGAGGGTTGCTGGAGGAAAGGTGGCTGGGGAGATGGGGTAACTGTGTGATGGGCATTAAGGAATGCCTGTGATGTGATGAACACTGGGTGTTATACACAACTGATGAATTGTGGAACGCTACATTTGAAACTACTGGTGTACTCTATGTTGGCTAATTCAATTTCAATTTTAAAAAACTCTATTTGGTCTGATATAAGGATTGCTACTCTGACTTCTTTTGACATCCACTTGCATGATTAATGTTTCTCCATCTCTTAATTTCCATCTGCAGGTGTCTTTAGGTGTGAAATCTTTTATATATATAGACAAACTCTGTCATGCTCTTTTGCTTGGAGCATTTAGTCCATTTACATTCAAACTGATTATCATTAGACATGTATTTATTGATGTTTTGTTACTTGTTTCATAGTTTTTTGTGTAGTTTTTCTCTGATCCTTTCTTCTCTTGCTCTCTCTCTCATGGTTTGCTCGTTTTCTTTAATGATATTCTTGGATTTCTTTCCCTTTATCTTTTGCATGTGTATTAGTGCTTTGGGTTTGTGGTGACCCCCTGGATTATATATAGCCTTTTCGGTCTATATTAAGTTGAATGCTGTTTAAGTTCAAACCCACTGTTGACTCCTCCTCATGTGTTAGGGTATATGTTTTCATATTTTACATACTTTTATTTTGTGAATCCCTTAACTGATTTTTACAGAAATACTTATTTTTACTGCTTCCTTGATTCATTATTGTCATACTCTCACTTACGATTTTTTTCCACTCATAGTGTCCCCTTCAATATTTTTTGTAGTTAATTTAGTGGTCATGAACTCTTTTAGTTTGTGTGGCTAAGAAACTCTTTTTCTCCCCTTCTTTTCTGAAGGATAGGCTTGCTGGATAAATTATTCCTTGCTGCAGATTTTTCTCATTCAGCACTTTGAATATTTAACGCCACTTTCTTCTGTCCTGCATAGTTTCTGCTGAAAACTCAGCTGATAGCTTTATGGGCTTTCCCTTGCATGTTACCTGTCTTCTTTTATCTTGCTGCTTTAAATGTTTTTTCTTTATCACTACCTTTTCCCATTTGGATTACTATGTGTCTTGATGTGGATCTCCTTCGGTTGACTTTGTGGGAGGGGAACTCTATGCCTTATGGATTTGTATAGGTTTCCTTCACCAGATTAGGTTAAGTTTTCAGCTCTTCTTTGCTCAAATAGATTTTCTGCCCCCTTTTCCCCCTTTTCACCTTCTGGGATCCCTCTAATGTGGGTGTTGTTACACTGGATGGAGTCACTGAATTCCCTAAGTCTCTTCTCATTTTTGCATACTTCTTTTTCCTCTCATTTGTTCCGCTTGATTACTTTCCATTACTGTCTTCTAGTTCATTAATTTGTTCCTCTGCTTCGTCCATCCTGCTAATTATTCTATCTAGTATATTCTTCATTTCATTTCTTGTGTTCCACATCTCTGATTATTTCTTTCATATCTCTTTGTTAAGAGTCTCAATGATGTTCCCCCTTCTGATGTCCTCCCTCTTTTCATTTCCCCAGTGAGTATCTTTATAATTGTTATCTTAAATTTTCTGTCAGGCATGTTCCTTATATCCATTTTGTTTAGGTCTCTTGCTGTGGCTTTGTCCTCTTCTTTCGTTTAGGACATAGTCCTCTGTCTGCTCATTTGGCCTACTTCTCAGAGAATATCTCTCGGTGAGGAAGGTCAGATATATTGCTTGTTCTTGAAAATACGGGGCAGAACATACATTTTTAACTTGGTGATGCTGGTTCTCCTCTGAAGGTAATGCATAGCAACAACAGAGACTGGATCTGGACTGTGTCATTGTGCACAACACATGGGGTGTGCTGTTTTAACAAGATGCATGCGTGTTCTGTGGGTGATGGGGAGACATATTGTTGTCAAGGATTGTGTGGGTCTTATCAGGGAGGGTATCCACAGCACTGGGACTGAAGCAGGTGTGGTAGGTGTGGGGATGGGCCATGGTTTATGCAAGTTAGTGATTGCTAGATTGTGCTTGATCTTGCAGGTAGGTGTGTGTTTATAATGAGGGGCCGTAGAGGGAAATGGAACCTGCCAGCTCCTTTGTTCCTGGACAAGTCCCTTAGCAAACTCTGAGTTCAGGAACTATGTCTCCCTTGTTTAATCCTCAAGCACGTTTCAACCTGCTTCACCCAAGCTTCTCCAGACTGTTTGCTGTGCTTTCTCTTTAAGGACAGATCTCAGCTTCCGATCACCTTCTGTGCTCTCTCAGAGCTGAGACAGCTGATTTTTAAAAGTTCCAAGCTTTAAGTCGGCTGGTTGTATACGCTCACAAATGTCATCCCTTCTGATTTTCAAAGCCATAAGCTATGAGGATGTCTCTACGCTTTAGAGGCTCCCCGGTGTAGTAGTTTGTTTCTGGCCCCTCTGTGACTGTGGTTCCCTCCCTCTGGTGGTCAGAAATACGGGGTTTAGATTCCTACAGAGTCCTTGTCCTTCCTACCATCTTTGATGTGATTTCCTCTCTCCATTTAGTTGTAGAGTTTTGTTGGGAAATCTGAAGGTCCATTTCTGGGTGACTCTGGTGTGAGTGTGATCTAGTTGTATCTGTGGGATGAGGTGAGTTTAGGGTCCTTCTACTCTGCCATCTTCCCCACAATTCAGTTTATTTTGTCTCATAAAAATATTACGACTCCAACTTTCTTTTCACTTCCATTTGCATCATAAATGGTTTTGTTTCCCATTACTTCGAATCTGCTTTTATTTTTAGGTCTGAAGTGATTCTCTGGTAGGCAGCATAGAGATGGGTCTTGCTTCCTCTTTACAGTCTATGTTTTCTGATTGGGATATTTAGTCCTTTTTTGTTAAAGCAATCATTGATAAAGTATTTGTATCTCTGTAGTTTACTTCACAAGAAAAGTGTGAAAGGCTTCGCTCTGAGAAGGAGGTCTGCGTGGACGCCTCTTTCAACTCACGGCTTGTTTCTGGCTGACGGAAGGCTTCTCAAGGGTGTGTACGGAAGCCTACGGAAAAAGTGCCTACACTTCACTCTCCGGGGGGAATAAAAGCAAGAACCCAAAAGCATCAGTGAGAAACCGTCACTCAACGAACACCTTCTTTCCTGACGAGACAGAAACATGTTCAACTCTGTGTGTGTGTGTGTGTGTGTGCGCGCGCGCGCGCGCGTGAGGGAATAAGGAATGTGCCATGCACTCACCTGGGAAAAGCAAGTCTGCGTATACGGCAACTCTCCACTAACATATTCAGGTATCCTTGAGAGAGAAGCATTTCCAAAAGTGGGTGTGGAAGCATCATGAATGTGCCGTAAGCTTTACTACCGTTCAACACCCAAACTCAACACCCAAAAAACAAATAAGCGAGTCAAGAAATGGGCAGAAGATATGAACAGATATTTCTCCAAAGAAGACACACAAATGGCCAACAGACATATGACAAACTGCTCAACATCACTTGGCATGGGGAAAAAGAAATCCAAATGACAGTGAGATACCACTTCACACCAGTCAGAATTGCAAAAATTAACAAGCGGAGAAATAACAAATGTTGGTGAGGAGAAAGGGGAACTCTCTTACACTTCTACGTGGGAATGAAAAGTGGTACAGCCACTTTGGAAAACAATATGGAGGTTCCTCAAGAACTTAAAACAGAGCTCCCTTACAACCCAGCAATTTTATTTACCCCAAAGCTACCAATGTAGTGATCTGAAGGGGCAACTGCACCCCGAATGTTTATAGCAACATTGTCCACAATAGCCAAACCGTGGAAGGAACCAAGACATCCATCGACAGATAAATGGATAAAGAAAACATGGTATATACATATACAATGGAATATGACTCAGCCATCAGAAAGGATCAATATTTAGCATATCGATGTAGATGGCACTGGAGGGTATTATGCTGAGCAAAATAAGTCAGTCAGAGAAAAACAATTATTATATGGTTTTACTCATATGTGGAATAGAAGGAACAGCACAGAGGATCATAGGGGAAGGGAGGGAAAATGAATGCGAAGAAACCAGAGAGGAAGAAAATCCATGACAGGTTCCTAACTATTGGAAACCAACTGAGGGTTGCTGGAGGAAAGGTGGCTGGGGAGATGGGGTAACTGTGTGATGGGCATTAAGGAATGCCTGTGATGTGATGAACACTGGGTGTTATACACAACTGATGAATTGTGGAACGCTACATTTGAAACTACTGGTGTACTCTATGTTGGCTAATTCAATTTCAATTTTAAAAAACTCTATTTGGTCTGATATAAGGATTGCTACTCTGACTTCTTTTGACATCCACTTGCATGATTAATGTTTCTCCATCTCTTAATTTCCATCTGCAGGTGTCTTTAGGTGTGAAATCTTTTATATATATAGACAAACTCTGTCATGCTCTTTTGCTTGGAGCATTTAGTCCATTTACATTCAAACTGATTATCATTAGACATGTATTTATTGATGTTTTGTTACTTGTTTCATAGTTTTTTGTGTAGTTTTTCTCTGATCCTTTCTTCTCTTGCTCTCTCTCTCATGGTTTGCTCGTTTTCTTTAATGATATTCTTGGATTTCTTTCCCTTTATCTTTTGCATGTGTATTAGTGCTTTGGGTTTGTGGTGACCCCCTGGATTATATATAGCCTTTTCGGTCTATATTAAGTTGAATGCTGTTTAAGTTCAAACCCACTGTTGACTCCTCCTCATGTGTTAGGGTATATGTTTTCATATTTTACATACTTTTATTTTGTGAATCCCTTAACTGATTTTTACAGAAATACTTATTTTTACTGCTTCCTTGATTCATTATTGTCATACTCTCACTTACGGTTTTTTTCCACTCATAGTGTCCCCTTCAATATTTTTTGTAGTTAATTTAGTGGTCATGAACTCTTTTAGTTTGTGTGGCTAAGAAACTCTTTTTCTCCCCTTCTTTTCTGAAGGATAGGCTTGCTGGATAAATTATTCCTTGCTGCAGATTTTTCTCATTCAGCACTTTGAATATTTAACGCCACTTTCTTCTGTCCTGCATAGTTTCTGCTGAAAACTCAGCTGATAGCTTTATGGGCTTTCCCTTGCATGTTACCTGTCTTCTTTTATCTTGCTGCTTTAAATGTTTTTTCTTTATCACTACCTTTTCCCATTTGGATTACTATGTGTCTTGATGTGGACCTCCTTCGGTTGACTTTGTGGGAGGGGATCTCTATGCCTTATGGATTTGTATAGGTTTCCTTCACCAGATTAGGTTAAGTTTTCAGCTCTTCTTTGCTCAAATAGATTTTCTGCCCCCTTTTCCCCCTTTTCACCTTCTGGGATCCCTCTAATGTGGGTGTTGTTACACTGGATGGAGTCACTGAATTCCCTAAGTCTCTTCTCATTTTTGCATACTTCTTTTTCCTCTCATTTGTTCCGCTTGATTACTTTCCATTACTGTCTTCTAGTTCATTAATTTGTTCCTCTGCTTCGTCCATCCTGCTAATTATTCTATCTAGTATATTCTTCATTTCATTTCTTGTGTTCCACATCTCTGATTATTTCTTTCATATCTCTTTGTTAAGAGTCTCAGTGATGTTCCCCCTTCTGATGTCCTCCCTCTTTTCATTTCCCCAGTGAGTATCTTTATAATTGTTATCTTAAATTTTCTGTCAGGCATGTTCCTTATATCCATTTTGTTTAGGTCTCTTGCTGTGGCTTTGTCCTCTTCTTTCGTTTAGGACATAGTCCTCTGTCTGCTCATTTGGCCTACTTCTCAGAGAATATCTCTCGGTGAGGAAGGTCAGATATATTGCTTGTTCTTGAAAATACGGGGCAGAACATACATTTTTAACTTGGTGATGCTGGTTCTCCTCTGAAGGTAATGCATAGCAACAACAGAGACTGGATCTGGACTGTGTCATTGTGCACAACACATGGGGTGTGCTGTTTTAACAAGATGCATGCGTGTTCTGTGGGTGATGGGGAGACATATTGTTGTCAAGGATTGTGTGGGTCTTATCAGGGAGGGTATCCACAGCACTGGGACTGAAGCAGGTGTGGTAGGTGTGGGGATGGGCCATGGTTTATGCAAGTTAGTGATTGCTAGATTGTGCTTGATCTTGCAGGTAGGTGTGTGTTTATAATGAGGGGCCGTAGAGGGAAATGGAACCTGCCAGCTCCTTTGTTCCTGGACAAGTCCCTTAGCAAACTCTGAGTTCAAGAACTATGTCTCACTTGTTTAATCCTCAAGCACGTTTCAACCTGCTTCACCCAAGCTTCTCCAGACTGTTTGCTGTGCTTTCTCTTTAAGGACAGATCTCAGCTTCCGATCACCTTCTGTGCTCTCTCAGAGCTGAGACAGCTGATTTTTAAAAGTTCCAAGCTTTAAGTCTGCTGGTGGTATACGCTCACAAATGTCATCCCTTCTGATTTTCAAAGCCATAAGCTATGAGGATGTCTCTACGCTTTAGAGGCTCCCCGGTGTAGTAGTTTGTTTCTGGCCCCTCTGTGACTGTGGTTCCATCCCTCTGGTGGTCAGAAATACGGGGTTTAGATTCCTACAGAGTCCTTGTCCTTCCTACCATCTTTGATGTGATTTCCTCTCTCCATTTAGTTGTAGAGTTTTGTTGGGAAATCTGAAGGTCCATTTCTGGGTGACTCTGGTGTGAGTGTGATCTAGTTGTATCTGTGGGATGAGGTGAGTTTAGGGTCCTTCTACTCTGCCATCTTCCCCACAATTCAGTTTATTTTGTCTCATAAAAATATTACGACTCCAACTTTCTTTTCACTTCCATTTGCATCATAAATCGTTTTGTTTCCCATTACTTCGAATCTGCTTTTATTTTTAGGTCTGAAGTGATTCTCTGGTAGGCAGCATAGAGATGGGTCTTGCTTCCTCTTTACAGTCTATGTTTTCTGATTGGGATATTTAGTCCTTTTTTGTTAAAGCAATCATTGATAAAGTATTTGTATCTCTGTAGTTTACTTCACAAGGAAAAGTGTGAAAGGCTTCGCTCTGAGAAGAAGGTCTGCGTGGACGCCTCTTTCAACTCACGGCTTGTTTCTGGCTGACGGAAGGCTTCTCAAGGGTGTGTATGGAAGCCTACGGAAAAAGCGCCTACACTTCACTCTCCGGGGGGAATAAAAGCAAGAACCCAAAAGCATCAGTGAGAAACCGTCACTCAACGAACACCTTCTTTCCTGACGAGACAGAAACATGTTCAACTCTGTGTGTGTGTGTGTGTGTGTGTGTGTGTGTGTGTGTGTGCGCGCGCGCGCGTGTGGGAATAAGGAATGTGCCATGCACTCACCTGGGAAAAGCAAGTCTGCGTATACGGCAACTCTCCACTAACATATTCAGGTATCCTTGAGAGAGAAGCATTTCCAAAGGTGGGTGTGGAAGCATCATGAATGTGCCGTAAGCTTTACTACCGTTCAACACCCAAACTCAACACCCAAAAAACAAATAAGCGAGTCAAGAAATGGGCAGAAGATATGAACAGATATTTCTCCAAAGAAGACACACAAATGGCCAACAGACATATGACAAACTGCTCAACATCACTTGGCATGGGGAAAAAGAAATCCAAATGACAATGAGATACCACTTCACACCAGTCAGAATTGCAAAAATTAACAAGCGGAGAAATAACAAATGTTGGTGAGGAGAAAGGGGAACTCTCTTACACTTCTAAGTGGGAATGAAAACTGGTACAGCCACTTTGGAAAACAATATGGAGGTTCCTCAAGAACTTAAAACAGAGCTCCCTTACAACCCAGCAATTTTATTTACCCCAAAGCTACCAATGTAGTGATCTGAAGGGGCAACTGCACCCCGAATGTTTATAGCAACATTGTCCACAATAGCCAAACCGTGGAAGGAACCAAGACATCCATCGACAGATAAATGGATAAAGAAAACATGGTATATAGATATACAATGGAATATGACTCAGCCATCAGAAAGGATCAATATTGAGCATATCGATGTGGATGGCACTGGAGGGTATTATGCTGAGCAAAATAAGTCAGTCAGAGAAAAACAATTATTATATGGTTTTACTCATATGTGGAATAGAAGGAACAGCACAGAGGATCATAGGGGAAGGGAGGGAAAATGAATGCGAAGAAACCAGAGAGGAAGAAAATCCATGACAGGTTCCTAACTATTGGAAACCAACTGAGGGTTGCTGGAGGAAAGGTGGCTGGGGAGATGGGGTAACTGTGTGATGGGCATTAAGGAATGCCTGTGATGTGATGAACACTGGGTGTTATACACAACTGATGAATTGTGGAACGCTACATTTGAAACTACTGGTGTACTCTATGTTGGCTAATTCAATTTCAATTTTAAAAAACTCTATTTGGTCTGATATAAGGATTGCTACTCTGACTTCTTTTGACATCCACTTGCATGATTAATGTTTCTCCATCTCTTAATTTCCATCTGCAGGTGTCTTTAGGTGTGAAATCTTTTATATATATAGACAAACTCTGTCATGCTCTTTTGCTTGGAGCATTTAGTCCATTTACATTCAAACTGATTATCATTAGACATGTATTTATTGATGTTTTGTTACTTGTTTCATAGTTTTTTGTGTAGTTTTTCTCTGATCCTTTCTTCTCTTGCTCTCTCTCTCATGGTTTGCTCGTTTTCTTTAATGATATTCTTGGATTTCTTTCCCTTTATCTTTTGCATGTGTATTAGTGCTTTGGGTTTGTGGTGACCCCCTGGATTATATATAGCCTTTTCGGTCTATATTAAGTTGAATGCTGTTTAAGTTCAAACCCACTGTTGACTCCTCCTCATGTGTTAGGGTATATGTTTTCATATTTTACATACTTTTATTTTGTGAATCCCTTAACTGATTTTTACAGAAATACTTATTTTTACTGCTTCCTTGATTCATTATTGTCATACTCTCACTTACGATTTTTTTCCACTCATAGTGTCCCCTTCAATATTTTTTGTAGTTAATTTAGTGGTCATGAACTCTTTTAGTTTGTGTGGCTAAGAAACTCTTTTTCTCCCCTTCTTTTCTGAAGGATAGGCTTGCTGGATAAATTATTCCTTGCTGCAGATTTTTCTCATTCAGCACTTTGAATATTTAACGCCACTTTCTTCTGTCCTGCATAGTTTCTGCTGAAAACTCAGCTGATAGCTTTATGGGCTTTCCCTTGCATGTTACCTGTCTTCTTTTATCTTGCTGCTTTAAATGTTTTTTCTTTATCACTACCTTTTCCCATTTGGATTACTATGTGTCTTGATGTGGACCTCCTTCGGTTGACTTTGTGGGAGGGGATCTCTATGCCTTATGGATTTGTATAGGTTTCCTTCACCAGATTAGGTTAAGTTTTCAGCTCTTCTTTGCTCAAATAGATTTTCTGCCCCCTTTTCCCCCTTTTCACCTTCTGGGATCCCTCTAATGTGGGTGTTGTTACACTGGATGGAGTCACTGAATTCCCTAAGTCTCTTCTCATTTTTGCATACTTCTTTTTCCTCTCATTTGTTCCGCTTGATTACTTTCCATTACTGTCTTCTAGTTCATTAATTTGTTCCTCTGCTTCGTCCATCCTGCTAATTATTCTATCTAGTATATTCTTCATTTCATTTCTTGTGTTCCACATCTCTGATTATTTCTTTCATATCTCTTTGTTAAGAGTCTCAGTGATGTTCCCCCTTCTGATGTCCTCCCTCTTTTCATTTCCCCAGTGAGTATCTTTATAATTGTTATCTTAAATTTTCTGTCAGGCATGTTCCTTATATCCATTTTGTTTAAGTCTCTTGCTGTGGCTTTGTCCTCTTCTTTCGTTTAGGACATAGTCCTCTGTCTGCTCATTTGGCCTACTTCTCAGAGAATATCTCTCGGTGAGGAAGGTCAGATATATTGCTTGTTCTTGAAAATACGGGGCAGAACATACATTTTTAACTTGGTGATGCTGGTTCTCCTCTGAAGGTAATGCATAGCAACAACAGAGACTGGATCTGGACTGTGTCATTGTGCACAACACATGGGGTGTGCTGTTTTAACAAGATGCATGCGTGTTCTGTGGGTGATGGGGAGACATATTGTTGTCAAGGATTGTGTGGGTCTTATCAGGGAGGGTATCCACAGCACTGGGACTGAAGCAGGTGTGGTAGGTGTGGGGATGGGCCATGGTTTATGCAAGTTAGTGATTGCTAGATTGTGCTTGATCTTGCAGGTAGGTGTGTGTTTATAATGAGGGGCCGTAGAGGGAAATGGAACCTGCCAGCTCCTTTGTTCCTGGACAAGTCCCTTAGCAAACTCTGAGTTCAGGAACTATGTCTCCCTTGTTTAATCCTCAAGCACGTTTCAACCTGCTTCACCCAAGCTTCTCCAGACTGTTTGCTGTGCTTTCTCTTTAAGGACAGATCTCAGCTTCCGATCACCTTCGGTGCTCTCTCAGAGCTGAGACAGCTGATTTTTAAAAGTTCCAAGCTTTAAGTCTGCTGGTTGTATACGCTCACAAATGTCATCCCTTCTGATTTTCAAAGCCATAAGCTATGAGGATGTCTCTACGCTTTAGAGGCTCCCCGGTGTAGTAGTTTGTTTCTGGCCCCTCTGTGACTGTGGTTCCCTCCCTCTGCTGGTCAGAAATACGGGGTTTAGATTCCTACAGAGTCCTTGTCCTTCCTACCATCTTTGATGTGATTTCCTCTCTCCATTTAGTTGTAGAGTTTTGTTGGGAAATCTGAAGGTCCATTTCTGGGTGACTCTGGTGTGAGTGTGATCTAGTTGTATCTGTGGGATGAGGTGAGTTTAGGGTCCTTCTACTCTGCCATCTTCCCCACAATTCAGTTTATTTTGTCTCATAAAAATATTACGACTCCAACTTTCTTTTCACTTCCATTTGCATCATAAATGGTTTTGTTTCCCATTACTTCGAATCTGCTTTTATTTTTAGGTCTGAAGTGATTCTCTGGTAGGCAGCATAGAGATGGGTCTTGCTTCCTCTTTACAGTCTATGTTTTCTGATTGGGATATTTAGTCCTTTTTTGTTAAAGCAATCATTGATAAAGTATTTGTATCTCTGTAGTTTACTTCACAAGAAAAGTGTGAAAGGCTTCGCTCTGAGAAGGAGGTCTGCGTGGACGCCTCTTTCAACTCACGGCTTGTTTCTGGCTGACGGAAGGCTTCTCAAGGGTGTGTACGGAAGCCTACGGAAAAAGCGCCTACACTTCACTCTCCGGGGGGAATAAAAGCAAGAACCCAAAAGCATCAGTGAGAAACCGTCACTCAACGAACACCTTCTTTCCTGACGAGACAGAAACATGTTCAACTCTGTGTGTGTGTGTGTGTGTGTGTGTGTGTGTGTGTGCGCGCGCGCGCGTGAGGGAATAAGGAATGTGCCATGCACTCACCTGGGAAAAGCAAGTCTGCGTATACGGCAACTCTCCACTAACATATTCAGGTATCCTTGAGAGAGAAGCATTTCCAAAAGTGGGTGTGGAAGCATCATGAATGTGCCGTACGCTTTACTACCGTTCAACACCCAAACTCAACACCCAAAAAACAAATAAGCGAGTCAAGAAATGGGCAGAAGATATGAACAGATATTTCTCCAAAGAAGACACACAAATGGCCAACAGACATATGACAAACTGCTCAACATCACTTGGCATGGGGAAAAAGAAATCCAAATGACAGTGAGATACCACTTCACACCAGTCAGAATTGCAAAAATTAACAAGCGGAGAAATAACAAATGTTGGTGAGGAGAAAGGGGAACTCTCTTACACTTCTACGTGGGAATGAAAACTGGTACAGCCACTTTGGAAAACAATATGGAGGTTCCTCAAGAACTTAAAACAGAGCTCCCTTACAACCCAGCAATTTTATTTACCCCAAAGCTACCAATGTAGTGATCTGAAGGGGCAACTGCACCCCGAATGTTTATAGCAACATTGTCCACAATAGCCAAACCGTGGAAGGAACCAAGACATCCATCGACAGATAAATGGATAAAGAAAACATGGTATATACATATACAATGGAATATGACTCAGCCATCAGAAAGGATCAATATTGAGCATATCGATGTGGATGGCACTGGAGGGTATTATGCTGAGCAAAATAAGTCAGTCAGAGAAAAACAATTATTATATGGTTTTACTCATATGTGGAATAGAAGGAACAGCACAGAGGATCATAGGGGAAGGGAGGGAAAATGAATGCGAAGAAACCAGAGAGGAAGAAAATCCATGACAGGTTCCTAACTATTGGAAACCAACTGAGGGTTGCTGGAGGAAAGGTGGCTGGGGAGATGGGGTAACTGTGTGATGGGCATTAAGGAATGCCTGTGATGTGATGAACACTGGGTGTTATACACAACTGATGAATTGTGGAACGCTACATTTGAAACTACTGGTGTACTCTATGTTGGCTAATTCAATTTCAATTTTAAAAAACTCTATTTGGTCTGATATAAGGATTGCTACTCTGACTTCTTTTGACATCCACTTGCATGATTAATGTTTCTCCATCTCTTAATTTCCATCTGCAGGTGTCTTTAGGTGTGAAATCTTTTATATATATAGACAAACTCTGTCATGCTCTTTTGCTTGGAGCATTTAGTCCATTTACATTCAAACTGATTATCATTAGACATGTATTTATTGATGTTTTGTTACTTGTTTCATAGTTTTTTGTGTAGTTTTTCTCTGATCCTTTCTTCTCTTGCTCTCTCTCTCATGGTTTGCTCGTTTTCTTTAATGATATTCTTGGATTTCTTTCCCTTTATCTTTTGCATGTGTATTAGTGCTTTGGGTTTGTGGTGACCCCCTGGATTATATATAGCCTTTTCGGTCTATATTAAGTTGAATGCTGTTTAAGTTCAAACCCACTGTTGACTCCTCCTCATGTGTTAGGGTATATGTTTTCATATTTTACATACTTTTATTTTGTGAATCCCTTAACTGATTTTTACAGAAATACTTATTTTTACTGCTTCCTTGATTCATTATTGTCATACTCTCACTTACGATTTTTTTCCACTCATAGTGTCCCCTTCAATATTTTTTGTAGTTAATTTAGTGGTCATGAACTCTTTTAGTTTCTGTGGCTAAGAAACTCTTTTTCTCCCCTTCTTTTCTGAAGGATAGGCTTGCTGGATAAATTATTCCTTGCTGCAGATTTTTCTCATTCAGCACTTTGAATATTTAACGCCACTTTCTTCTGTCCTGCATAGTTTCTGCTGAAAACTCAGCTGATAGCTTTATGGGCTTTCCCTTGCATGTTACCTGTCTTCTTTTATCTTGCTGCTTTCAATGTTTTTTCTTTATCACTACCTTTTCCCATTTGGATTACTATGTGTCTTGATGTGGACCTCCTTCGGTTGACTTTGTGGGAGGGGATCTCTATGCCTTATGGATTTGTATAGGTTTCCTTCACCAGATTAGGTTAAGTTTTCAGCTCTTCTTTGCTCAAATAGATTTTCTGCCCCCTTTTCCCCCTTTTCACCTTCTGGGATCCCTCTAATGTGGGTGTTGTTACACTGGATGGAGTCACTGAATTCCCTAAGTCTCTTCTCATTTTTGCATACTTCTTTTTCCTCTCATTTGTTCCGCTTGATTACTTTCCATTACTGTCTTCTAGTTCATTAATTTGTTCCTCTGCTTCGTCCATCCTGCTAATTATTCTATCTAGTATATTCTTCATTTCATTTCTTGTGTTCCACATCTCTGATTATTTCTTTCATATCTCTTTGTTAAGAGTCTCAGTGATGTTCCCCCTTCTGATGTCCTCCCTCTTTTCATTTCCCCAGTGAGTATCTTTATAATTGTTATCTTAAATTTTCTGTCAGGCATGTTCCTTATATCCATTTTGTTTAAGTCTCTTGCTGTGGCTTTGTCCTCTTCTTTCGTTTAGGACATAGTCCTCTGTCTGCTCATTTGGCCTACTTCTCAGAGAATATCTCTCGGTGAGGAAGGTCAGATATATTGCTTGTTCTTGAAAATACGGGGCAGAACATACATTTTTAACTTGGTGATGCTGGTTCTCCTCTGAAGGTAATGCATAGCAACAACAGAGACTGGATCTGGACTGTGTCATTGTGCACAACACATGGGGTGTGCTGTTTTAACAAGATGCATGCGTGTTCTGTGGGTGATGGGGAGACATATTGTTGTCAAGGATTGTGTGGGTCTTATCAGGGAGGGTATCCACAGCACTGGGACTGAAGCAGGTGTGGTAGGTGTGGGGATGGGCCATGGTTTATGCAAGTTAGTGATTGCTAGATTGTGCTTGATCTTGCAGGTAGGTGTGTGTTTATAATGAGGGGCCGTAGAGGGAAATGGAACCTGCCAGCTCCTTTGTTCCTGGACAAGTCCCTTAGCAAACTCTGAGTTCAGGAACTATGTCTCCCTTGTTTAATCCTCAAGCACGTTTCAACCTGCTTCACCCAAGCTTCTCCAGACTGTTTGCTGTGCTTTCTCTTTAAGGACAGATCTCAGCTTCCGATCACCTTCTGTGCTCTCTCAGAGCTGAGACAGCTGATTTTTAAAAGTTCCAAGCTTTAAGTCTGCTGGTTGTATACGCTCACAAATGTCATCCCTTCTGATTTTCAAAGCCATAAGCTATGAGGATGTCTCTACGCTTTAGAGGCTCCCCGGTGTAGTAGTTTGTTTCTGGCCCCTCTGTGACTGTGGTTCCCTCCCTCTGGTGGTCAGAAATACGGGGTTTAGATTCCTACAGAGTCCTTGTCCTTCCTACCATCTTTGATGTGATTTCCTCTCTCCATTTAGTTGTAGAGTTTTGTTGGGAAATCTGAAGGTCCATTTCTGGGTGACTCTGGTGTGAGTGTGATCTAGTTGTATCTGTGGGATGAGGTGAGTTTAGGGTCCTTCTACTCTGCCATCTTCCCCACAATTCAGTTTATTTTGTCTCATAAAAATATTACGACTCCAACTTTCTTTTCACTTCCATTTGCATCATAAATGGTTTTGTTTCCCATTACTTCGAATCTGCTTTTATTTTTAGGTCTGAAGTGATTCTCTGGTAGGCAGCATAGAGATGGGTCTTGCTTCCCCTTTACAGTCTATGTTTTCTGATTGGGATATTTAGTCCTTTTTTGTTAAAGCAATCATTGATAAAGTATTTGTATCTCTGTAGTTTACTTCACAAGAAAAGTGTGAAAGGCTTCGCTCTGAGAAGGAGGTCTGCGTGGACGCCTCTTTCAACTCACGGCTTGTTTCTGGCTGACGGAAGGCTTCTCAAGGGTGTGTACGGAAGCCTACGGAAAAAGCGCCTACACTTCACTCTCCGGGGGGAATAAAAGCAAGAACCCAAAAGCATCAGTGAGAAACCGTCACTCAACGAACACCTTCTTTCCTGACGAGACAGAAACATGTTCAACTCTGTGTGTGTGTGTGTGTGTGTGTGTGTGTGTGTGTGCGCGCGCGCGCGTGAGGGAATAAGGAATGTGCCATGCACTCACCTGGGAAAAGCAAGTCTGCGTATACGGCAACTCTCCACTAACATATTCAGGTATCCTTGAGAGAGAAGCATTTCCAAAAGTGGGTGTGGAAGCATCATGAATGTGCCGTACGCTTTACTACCGTTCAACACCCAAACTCAACACCCAAAAAACAAATAAGCGAGTCAAGAAATGGGCAGAAGATATGAACAGATATTTCTCCAAAGAAGACACACAAATGGCCAACAGACATATGACAAACTGCTCAACATCACTTGGCATGGGGAAAAAGAAATCCAAATGACAGTGAGATACCACTTCACACCAGTCAGAATTGCAAAAATTAACAAGCGGAGAAATAACAAATGTTGGTGAGGAGAAAGGGGAACTCTCTTACACTTCTACGTGGGAATGAAAACTGGTACAGCCACTTTGGAAAACAATATGGAGGTTCCTCAAGAACTTAAAACAGAGCTCCCTTACAACCCAGCAATTTTATTTACCCCAAAGCTACCAATGTAGTGATCTGAAGGGGCAACTGCACCCCGAATGTTTATAGCAACATTGTCCACAATAGCCAAACCGTGGAAGGAACCAAGACATCCATCGACAGATAAATGGATAAAGAAAACATGGTATATACATATACAATGGAATATGACTCAGCCATCAGAAAGGATCAATATTGAGCATATCGATGTGGATGGCACTGGAGGGTATTATGCTGAGCAAAATAAGTCAGTCAGAGAAAAACAATTATTATATGGTTTTACTCATATGTGGAATAGAAGGAACAGCACAGAGGATCATAGGGGAAGGGAGGGAAAATGAATGCGAAGAAACCAGAGAGGAAGAAAATCCATGACAGGTTCCTAACTATTGGAAACCAACTGAGGGTTGCTGGAGGAAAGGTGGCTGGGGAGATGGGGTAACTGTGTGATGGGCATTAAGGAATGCCTGTGATGTGATGAACACTGGGTGTTATACACAACTGATGAATTGTGGAACGCTACATTTGAAACTACTGGTGTACTCTATGTTGGCTAATTCAATTTCAATTTTAAAAAACTCTATTTGGTCTGATATAAGGATTGCTACTCTGACTTCTTTTGACATCCACTTGCATGATTAATGTTTCTCCATCTCTTAATTTCCATCTGCAGGTGTCTTTAGGTGTGAAATCTTTTATATATATAGACAAACTCTGTCATGCTCTTTTGCTTGGAGCATTTAGTCCATTTACATTCAAACTGATTATCATTAGACATGTATTTATTGATGTTTTGTTACTTGTTTCATAGTTTTTTGTGTAGTTTTTCTCTGATCCTTTCTTCTCTTGCTCTCTCTCTCATGGTTTGCTCGTTTTCTTTAATGATATTCTTGGATTTCTTTCCCTTTATCTTTTGCATGTGTATTAGTGCTTTGGGTTTGTGGTGACCCCCTGGATTATATATAGCCTTTTCGGTCTATATTAAGTTGAATGCTGTTTAAGTTCAAACCCACTGTTGACTCCTCCTCATGTGTTAGGGTATATGTTTTCATATTTTACATACTTTTATTTTGTGAATCCCTTAACTGATTTTTACAGAAATACTTATTTTTACTGCTTCCTTGATTCATTATTGTCATACTCTCACTTACGATTTTTTTCCACTCATAGTGTCCCCTTCAATATTTTTTGTAGTTAATTTAGTGGTCATGAACTCTTTTAGTTTCTGTGGCTAAGAAACTCTTTTTCTCCCCTTCTTTTCTGAAGGATAGGCTTGCTGGATAAATTATTCCTTGCTGCAGATTTTTCTCATTCAGCACTTTGAATATTTAACGCCACTTTCTTCTGTCCTGCATAGTTTCTGCTGAAAACTCAGCTGATAGCTTTATGGGCTTTCCCTTGCATGTTACCTGTCTTCTTTTATCTTGCTGCTTTAAATGTTTTTTCTTTATCACTACCTTTTCCCATTTGGATTACTATGTGTCTTGATGTGGATCTCCTTCGGTTGACTTTGTGGGAGGGGAACTCTATGCCTTATGGATTTGTATAGGTTTCCTTCACCAGATTAGGTTAAGTTTTCAGCTCTTCTTTGCTCAAATAGATTTTCTGCCCCCTTTTCCCCCTTTTCACCTTCTGGGATCCCTCTAATGTGGGTGTTGTTACACTGGATGGAGTCACTGAATTCCCTAAGTCTCTTCTCATTTTTGCATACTTCTTTTTCCTCTCATTTGTTCCGCTTGATTACTTTCCATTACTGTCTTCTAGTTCATTAATTTGTTCCTCTGCTTCGTCCATCCTGCTAATTATTCTATCTAGTATATTCTTCATTTCATTTCTTGTGTTCCACATCT
Organism: Eumetopias jubatus; assembly: GCF_037043125.1. NCBI lineage: Eukaryota > Metazoa > Chordata > Mammalia > Carnivora > Otariidae > Eumetopias > Eumetopias jubatus. Next base: position 3,139 of record NW_028274938.1, on the reverse strand, counting down.
CTGATTATTTCTTTCATATCTCTTTGTTAAGAGTCTCAATGATGTTCCCCCTTCTGATGTCCTCCCTCTTTTCATTTCCCCAGTGAGTATCTTTATAATTGTTATCTTAAATTTTCTGTCAGGCATGTTCCTTATATCCATTTTGTTTAGGTCTCTTGCTGTGGCTTTGTCCTCTTCTTTCGTTTAGGACATAGTCCTCTGTCTGCTCATTTGGCCTACTTCTCAGAGAATATCTCTCGGTGAGGAAGGTCAGATATATTGCTTGTTCTTGAAAATACGGGGCAGAACATACATTTTTAACTTGGTGATGCTGGTTCTCCTCTGAAGGTAATGCATAGCAACAACAGAGACTGGATCTGGACTGTGTCATTGTGCACAACACATGGGGTGTGCTGTTTTAACAAGATGCATGCGTGTTCTGTGGGTGATGGGGAGACATATTGTTGTCAAGGATTGTGTGGGTCTTATCAGGGAGGGTATCCACAGCACTGGGACTGAAGCAGGTGTGGTAGGTGTGGGGATGGGCCATGGTTTATGCAAGTTAGTGATTGCTAGATTGTGCTTGATCTTGCAGGTAGGTGTGTGTTTATAATGAGGGGCCGTAGAGGGAAATGGAACCTGCCAGCTCCTTTGTTCCTGGACAAGTCCCTTAGCAAACTCTGAGTTCAGGAACTATGTCTCCCTTGTTTAATCCTCAAGCACGTTTCAACCTGCTTCACCCAAGCTTCTCCAGACTGTTTGCTGTGCTTTCTCTTTAAGGACAGATCTCAGCTTCCGATCACCTTCTGTGCTCTCTCAGAGCTGAGACAGCTGATTTTTAAAAGTTCCAAGCTTTAAGTCGGCTGGTTGTATACGCTCACAAATGTCATCCCTTCTGATTTTCAAAGCCATAAGCTATGAGGATGTCTCTACGCTTTAGAGGCTCCCCGGTGTAGTAGTTTGTTTCTGGCCCCTCTGTGACTGTGGTTCCCTCCCTCTGGTGGTCAGAAATACGGGGTTTAGATTCCTACAGAGTCCTTGTCCTTCCTACCATCTTTGATGTGATTTCCTCTCTCCATTTAGTTGTAGAGTTTTGTTGGGAAATCTGAAGGTCCATTTCTGGGTGACTCTGGTGTGAGTGTGATCTAGTTGTATCTGTGGGATGAGGTGAGTTTAGGGTCCTTCTACTCTGCCATCTTCCCCACAATTCAGTTTATTTTGTCTCATAAAAATATTACGACTCCAACTTTCTTTTCACTTCCATTTGCATCATAAATGGTTTTGTTTCCCATTACTTCGAATCTGCTTTTATTTTTAGGTCTGAAGTGATTCTCTGGTAGGCAGCATAGAGATGGGTCTTGCTTCCTCTTTACAGTCTATGTTTTCTGATTGGGATATTTAGTCCTTTTTTGTTAAAGCAATCATTGATAAAGTATTTGTATCTCTGTAGTTTACTTCACAAGAAAAGTGTGAAAGGCTTCGCTCTGAGAAGGAGGTCTGCGTGGACGCCTCTTTCAACTCACGGCTTGTTTCTGGCTGACGGAAGGCTTCTCAAGGGTGTGTACGGAAGCCTACGGAAAAAGTGCCTACACTTCACTCTCCGGGGGGAATAAAAGCAAGAACCCAAAAGCATCAGTGAGAAACCGTCACTCAACGAACACCTTCTTTCCTGACGAGACAGAAACATGTTCAACTCTGTGTGTGTGTGTGTGTGTGTGCGCGCGCGCGCGCGCGTGAGGGAATAAGGAATGTGCCATGCACTCACCTGGGAAAAGCAAGTCTGCGTATACGGCAACTCTCCACTAACATATTCAGGTATCCTTGAGAGAGAAGCATTTCCAAAAGTGGGTGTGGAAGCATCATGAATGTGCCGTAAGCTTTACTACCGTTCAACACCCAAACTCAACACCCAAAAAACAAATAAGCGAGTCAAGAAATGGGCAGAAGATATGAACAGATATTTCTCCAAAGAAGACACACAAATGGCCAACAGACATATGACAAACTGCTCAACATCACTTGGCATGGGGAAAAAGAAATCCAAATGACAGTGAGATACCACTTCACACCAGTCAGAATTGCAAAAATTAACAAGCGGAGAAATAACAAATGTTGGTGAGGAGAAAGGGGAACTCTCTTACACTTCTACGTGGGAATGAAAAGTGGTACAGCCACTTTGGAAAACAATATGGAGGTTCCTCAAGAACTTAAAACAGAGCTCCCTTACAACCCAGCAATTTTATTTACCCCAAAGCTACCAATGTAGTGATCTGAAGGGGCAACTGCACCCCGAATGTTTATAGCAACATTGTCCACAATAGCCAAACCGTGGAAGGAACCAAGACATCCATCGACAGATAAATGGATAAAGAAAACATGGTATATACATATACAATGGAATATGACTCAGCCATCAGAAAGGATCAATATTTAGCATATCGATGTAGATGGCACTGGAGGGTATTATGCTGAGCAAAATAAGTCAGTCAGAGAAAAACAATTATTATATGGTTTTACTCATATGTGGAATAGAAGGAACAGCACAGAGGATCATAGGGGAAGGGAGGGAAAATGAATGCGAAGAAACCAGAGAGGAAGAAAATCCATGACAGGTTCCTAACTATTGGAAACCAACTGAGGGTTGCTGGAGGAAAGGTGGCTGGGGAGATGGGGTAACTGTGTGATGGGCATTAAGGAATGCCTGTGATGTGATGAACACTGGGTGTTATACACAACTGATGAATTGTGGAACGCTACATTTGAAACTACTGGTGTACTCTATGTTGGCTAATTCAATTTCAATTTTAAAAAACTCTATTTGGTCTGATATAAGGATTGCTACTCTGACTTCTTTTGACATCCACTTGCATGATTAATGTTTCTCCATCTCTTAATTTCCATCTGCAGGTGTCTTTAGGTGTGAAATCTTTTATATATATAGACAAACTCTGTCATGCTCTTTTGCTTGGAGCATTTAGTCCATTTACATTCAAACTGATTATCATTAGACATGTATTTATTGATGTTTTGTTACTTGTTTCATAGTTTTTTGTGTAGTTTTTCTCTGATCCTTTCTTCTCTTGCTCTCTCTCTCATGGTTTGCTCGTTTTCTTTAATGATATTCTTGGATTTCTTTCCCTTTATCTTTTGCATGTGTATT